>NC_137934.1:35247317-35619817 GCF_963969265.1 Rhamphochromis sp. 'chilingali'
TCAGACGGAGGCGCTGCTGGTTTTAAATGGAAATTCAGATGGAGCTGTAGATAAATATTTTTTCCGTCACTGCTTAGACCCATTTTTCCCTGGATATCATCTAAGATATCAGATGACCTTTCCTTCCTTGTCATTTTTTTTCTCATTTTCCCCACGCCACTGGGAGAGATGCAAAGGTGCTTTACCGGCAGCTGGAAATCAATTTATACAGTCTTGCGTTGCATGTAGGGAGAGATGGAACAGAGCAGGCCCGATATAATGACACGGCCAATTGCATTGTGTTGGGCTGCGGGGGTCAAGTGGGGTCTGAGTGTGCCACGGATGCTGGCTTTGTTCGTACGAGGGGCATTAGGGAGGAATTACACAGTGGGGTCAAATGACCCACACCCGAGGAGGCAGCTAGCACCTTGGGCCCCCTAGCCCCCTCATCATCAGGCTGGGGAGATGAGAGTGACATAGGATGACACTCCAAGAGGAGGGGGTGGAGAAACACTCTCACTAAACACTTCACCTACTGATAGGTGCCATTGACCCTTCCTAAATCTCATCATCGTTGCGCCCAGCGTAGGGGGAGATGGCGTGGGATTTTCTCTGACATCCACTCCTATACCCCCTTTCCCCCCTTTCCCATTCACACTATCAGCTGCTGTCCCTGTCTCTCTTTTACAGGCTCACTCATTTGTATACAGACGCATAGCCCTCGATTTATTTATCTGTCTGGCGGATGTAGCGGATGTCCCCTGCTGAAGATGGCAATACTCACAGACTGATCCCCTCTAAAGCCTGCTTAGCATCTCCCTGCAGATACAGTCCCTCAGCGTATTTCAATGATTTATCAATTTATAATGTTTGCTAAGATAGCTTTACCGCGGTGTCCCAGCAGCTCAACAGGCAAAAATGACCACGTGTACCGGAATCGCTTGGAAGTCTAACACAGCCGATCTTGTTCTGTGCATTATCTCGTCTGTCATATTGTTTAAAGAAGTCATAAATGTATTATTAAGATGGTTAATTTGCTTTCACATCAATGAAGGGTGGGGATCTTATAGTTTCCAGGGGGCGCCTGACCCTCTCACAGTCCAATGGAGTGCATAGATCTGGGGTTAAGTCATCTGACCTGGCTGGCTGGTCAGTTGCATGCTTTTCCTCATAATTACTGCACAGACAACAAAACTTTTCCCCCTTTCCCGCTCTTCAATAAACACCAATCCATCCCTCAGACCTGCCATAACCTCTTGGCTTTCAGGCTCTGACATAACCTCTACCTATTGGTCTTGCAGAGTCCATCTGTCAGATTCTCTTTGAGTCATCAAATGAGACACTTTAGCACAAGGTCTGAGTTTGTTTGTTTGTTTTTAAAAAAAACACACTATGCGCTTTTAGAAAAAGTCGAAATCCCGTTTGGATGTCTTGATATATGACAGCTGCTTGAAAGCATCAGAAAAGTCAAGTCAACTTTATTTGTATAGCACATTTAAACAACATAATATATATCAATATATACACACCTATGTACAAATGCATATATATACACACATTTAGACACATACAGACATGCCTACATCATTCAGTAACGTTAAGCCACAATAAATATAGACAGAACTCAAAAGCCTGTGAAAAATGGCAGGTCTTCAAGAAGAGCTGTTTGATGTGTCGCACAGACCTTTCTTGACTTGTTTTGTAAAAGCTTTATTGAAAATAACTTGTGACCTCTATATCGGCCTTATATATTCAAGCCAGAGCAATTCAGAGCCAAGCAGCTTGTTCTCACTGAGTTGTTTATTCCAGCATAAAGACACACGCATATGTAACTACTGCTGTCCGCCTGATCTAAGGTGCATGCAAAGAAGCTGGGATAAGGCGAAACATGGCTGCCTCAGAGTGAAAAAAAGACACAAAAATGAAAGCTAGATTAACGAGCTAAAAGAAGATAAAACCACAGCAGAAGAGAAGGAGATGAGAGAGTGCAAGCAAATGAGAGAAACATGAAGTAAAAGAAAGAAAGAGCAGAATGGCTCCTGTCAGCTGAGGCCCGCTGCAGTGAAACACTAACTGTAGCGACAGGCTGATGAGTCAGTGTCTCTTTAAATGGCAGCTTGTCGGGCCTTCAGCTCTGAGGTGGGCTGCCGACCTGTCAGGGCCCTCACCACATTAACCAGCTGACCCTATCATCCTTAACATTGCTCCACCGCTCAGCCGTCTGTCACTAACTCTGCCATTTGGCTTTCCAGAGATTTGCCAGAGAGGGCAGGCACAGCCACCTCTTAGTGTTGTTTATTGATTTCTGACCTGCCGCTTAATAGTTTTCCCAGTCCCCCTGAATGGCTTTTGTAAGCAATAGGGTTTGTACATCTCACAGATCAATACCTTTTATATTTACAATAAAATTGAAACGGCTTCTTGGTGGGGCTCCTAGCGCTTCGGCATTTGTCATCCTTCTGCAAGGGAAAACTATGTCATTGTCTGAATTAAAACATTTATTTCTGATTAAGAGAGTGTCCTATCTCATTAATTTTCCCCTTTCCAATACAAGGGGAATGGAATCCTATTGATTTTTGTACTTTTTACACGTCTCCACTACTGGGAAGATAATTGAGAAGTTAGCCAGAATAAATGAAGTTTCTAGTCTTGCAGGGCAGCCAATACCTTGGAAATGTGAGGTGTTTTTGTGGGAGCAGGCCTTTAATTTTGTGCCAGCAGAAGACAGGGGGACTGAACAAATTGGATTAAGGCTGGGGATGGGGTGAGTTTGGGGTTCTGGCAGGTTGGTGGGTGGGTGGCCGCTGGTGTACCAACACTGTGAGTGTGTGTGTTGAGGTGGGGTAAACTTGATATTACAGCAATAATAAGACCGAACACCCACCCCACGCGCGTGCATAAGCACATGCTGGTGTTTACGCCATGAATATGCCCCAGAAAACGCAGATTAAAGCATCTTAAGGCCATTGACGGTACGTTGCCTCCCCCAGCTTATTGTTGAGGTAGAATTGAAAGGCAGTAATCGATGTTTGAACTAGACCTTTTTAACACAGCGGGCTCATTGATTAAGCGTTATCAAATTAATGAGACTGAATTAAGTTGTGGCTGTTTTCTTGTTCAGGGCTGCAGGGAAACCTTATTGTCTGAAGACATTTGAATTTTCTCATACATTTCAAGTTGTTTTCTAATTCGACCAAATATTTACCATGTCGCTCATCTTGAAAGAGTCCAAAGAATTAAGCTGATATTAGTGAATTTGTTAATAATGAAAATGCATGCATTGTTATACGAATTGTTAAGAGGCTTATAAAAATCTTTGTGGATTTGTTTGCATACTGAGAGGGAAAACCTTCTGACAGGGCTTGATGACTTCATATGTAAGCTTTGTTGTTGTTTATGATCTCATAAAACTGTTTTGCGCCCTGTGACAAAGAGAAAGAGAGAAAAGTCACAGGGCTGAAATGTGGTTAAATGTTGCCCGCTCGCTGTGGCATAGCCACTGTGCAGATTTTGAGAAGCAGGGCCGTGTGGTCAGCTCCAGTTTGCACAAGCCCCGTGCAGCTGATATGGGGGTCGTGAGAGGGGTGACTGAACACAGCAATTGGACCTCACAAACACTGAAAGAGGCCAGCGTTGGCCTGCGTCTCATACTGCCTGATCTTGCTTCAGGGACTGAGAGAAAATGTTGTCGGACTCGGAGAGGGCATCGTCCATCATGGCCCCGGTCCGCCTGTCAGCTGCCTGAGTATGGAAGAAAAGAGAAGGTGAAAGAGAGAGAAGAGAGATAGAAGCCCAGGAGTCCACCAAGAAGGCAATTGTAAGGGAAACAGGAGGAGAGCAAGAAAGTGAAAAAAAAAAAAAGAGGAAGACAAGGAGACTATAGCCTCTGCAACCACTGACTCACTTGCCTGGCTTTCGGCCACAGAGCCCCCGAGCCGATTCACTCCTTTGCTTCATCCCTCCATTCTTTAGCCACACCAATTTCTGCTCTTTCTTTCCATCAAGTGTGCCCCTCTCTCCCTTCTCCATCACCACATCTTCCCATCTTTCCATCCTTTGGCCCTCTGAAGCCTTACCTCGCTCTTTCCATCCAATGATGCTTCTGTCCTTCCATCCCTCCTTCATGGACAGCTGAATGTGAGGCTGATAGGCTGTGGAGTGAGTGGGGCAGCTGCCAGCGCCCTGCAGCAGAACCATCTCTGACAGGCCACTAATTCAACCAACAGAAGAGAAACCACAACCAAACACTAAGATTATAGGTCCAAAGAGAGGGGAAGAAAAGTTTAGAAAATGTGGAAATGAACTAGGAAAGACAGGCATGGTGGTGGGTTTAAGACCTGGAGATCTTACTGTTACTCCAATGATGGACTTTTAATGAAAGTCTGAAAGAGTACAGATGAGAAGATGGATACCTGGGAAATCTGCTGTTCAGTTAAATTCAATACAAGAAGAAGCTCGATTAAATTACAAAGTTAGTGAACAAGCTTCTTTAAAGAGGAATCTAATAATGATTAGATATCTCTTTAAAAAGCATTTTAGTATATACTATGACACTCAAAAATGTATCTCATCCATAACAGTGCTTCTCCTTAAAATAACCCTTTAGGTAAAACTGCCAATGATTTTAGCTGATATGTACACAAAGACATGAAACTTTATTCTCACGGATTTCCCGATGTATAAATAAAGAAACTATGAGTGACATAAAAACACAGCATGCCTCTTCTGCAATAGGCCAGGCATTAAAAAAACACCACACCACCTCTTTCCATTTGTTTATCTGTATAAACGTACTCATGGCCGGCCAGGAACAGTGTTCAATGAACAGCTTAATTTGTGGATGCATTTCTATGCCTAAAGTAATCTAAGGAGGGATGCAGAAAGGTTGGGTACATTCATCACAAACACAAGCTTAACATAAGTGAAAAATTACAGGATTCCCAATGACCTTCCAACCAATCAGGCCTGGTAATTACACTCATTCATTACAAAGGAAGGGGGAGATGGAAGAATACAGAGATGACCCTTCAGGACAACAAAAATGTTTATAGATGGGAACAAAGAGGAAAATGCTAATGGCGCAGCTATCTGGCTGGATGGCCCTGAGACGATGCAGAATAATAATTTCCTATCACAGGCCAACTATAACCTTTGAGATTTCTACACGAGAATTTCTATTTATATGTCAGCAGCCATTGTTGCTGTAGGATGGAAGCCCGGCATTATACACCTGAAACAGATGATAATATATTCTGTTGTAATAGCATATTATTCCTAATAGAAAACAACCGATGTAGGATTTTAAAATGTGATATTCTGATATATCGCCTGGGATTTTTTTCTTTCAGAGCTCCTTAACTTTTTTTATGTGGAGTTATTTATTTAGTCATTTACTACTTGGATCAGCTGATTGCTCTTTGAGGCATTCCAAACAGGTATGTTACCAACAGGGAAATTGCAGAGTGCCTGCTGGTGGGCAAACGATGTAACGACAACACTCATAACGGGATTGAAGAGACTTTATCCTGTTTCGTCTTTACACGTTTAATTTTCATTAATCGACAGTTTTAAATGACAGTAGCAATGGATCAGCAAATAGCTAATATCAGCCCATACTAGAGCTCAACTGTGTCTGCTCACTTTTTTTAAAGGCTTTGGTTCTGGAAATAAGCTGCAAGGTGACCATAAAGGGGTTTTATTTGGATTTTGTTTTCTTTTTAATAAAGGGAAGTGGGGGGGGAAAATGCAAAGGTACAAGACTGCACACATGATTACTACTCAGCCCAAAACCCATACCCACTGACTTTATTCCTTCTTGAATTTAACTCTTTCATTATGTTAGTATTCTATAATAAATGTTTTGGAGAAAAGAAAATATATGTTGTGTTGTGTCTCTGTGTATTGTGTAGCTTATCCATATAGTTCAGCTCTTGGCTTGTAACTGCAAGCACCATTCAGGGTGTTTCTGAGGTTTCATGTTCACTAAGTGACCTGAAGTTTGCAGGTATTTCCAATGACCTCCACCAATTAGAGTTGTCACTGATTTTGTGGGTAGAGTAGTTATTTTCCCTCAACAATGCACATAAAACATGTTTTTGTTAAAACATGTCATGCTGAATTGTTGTCTCTGCCAAAGCACATACCATCATTCCACAATGTCAGCTCAAAGTAAGTCTGCCTTAGATACAACATCATGACTCATAATCAAAATTCCTATGGAGAATATGAATCTGATTTTTAATTACAGAATCATATTGTTGAGCTTTACATCAGCCAGCCAATAAACTGGCCAGGCTTTAATTATTATATTTTGTATCACTAAACTTACTACTTTGTTTCTGGATTTTTTTCTCAAATAATACCAGAGTTTGTTTTTTTCTTGGTTATTTAGGACACATTAATTAGTTTAAAGCTTTAAAACTCATTCATTAATGTGACTCATCACTCGAGCCAACAATTTTCTCAAAGCATGCATGTCTTTTGAACACATTTTGGTAAAAAAAAAAAAAAAAAAAAAAAAAAAAGTCTGGGTTTTTTTATATTTCTTGTAGTAGCATGAGTAAAAATGTGCAGTATCTGTAATTTTGTGATAAAATAGCCTCTTTGCATTGGTTTGAAGATTAAACATAGCGTCAGATGGAGTTCAATTTGGGAAAAATTAGGATTACAGGATTACACCATCACTGCATTCTATGTCAAAATGACACTTTATTAAGCATCAACTTCTTGCTACCTGAGGGATGGCTAGAGTATCTGCACTCGACTAAATAAAGTATGTAATCTTGAAGTAATTGCAGTGTTTCTTGCTTTAGTGGATTATGGTTATGTGTTATGTGTCACTTCCAATTCCCCTTGAACTACATATGCATCCAGCACTCAATAGGTTTTGTGAATTTTGCTTGGCTAATAGCTAAAGCGCCCACAGCATGCTTATTTCCCACGCAGTAACAACATGGAGATTCCTGGCGGACTTTAAATCGAATCACCGTCGTGCATAAATAGCACGACGCTCCGGCGCTGAACTTTTTGATTCATTCCATTTCCCAGACGATGGTAGCTGACTGCTTTTTCTCTGATTATGCAGATGATATTACTTTCTTTTTTCTTTTTCTTTTTTTCCTTTGTTGATATGTGTTTAGGTGTCATTTGCGCCCGATGATGTTCTCATTGCTCAGTTTACCGCGCCCATAATAAGATCACCTGTGGTATGAATACATTTCCCCTACTCTGCTGGTGTATTTGGATTTGCAGGATAAATGAGTTTCTCTCAGCCTCAAAGAGTGAGAGAGACAGAAAGAGCGGGAGCGGGAGAGAGAGAACACATCAAGCACGTTCTTAGATTCACTTTAGAGCTTGACACTTCGGCGCTCGGTCAGTAAATGGCTTTTCTACAGGAGGAGGTGGGATAGGGGTTTGGGTTTGCATATGTGTGTGCGTGTGTGTGTTTTTTTGCATCAACATCTGTGGACTCTTTGAGTCTTTTGGTGTGACTGCAAGACTGTATGTGTATTTTCTCATGTATCAATGTGTGTGTGTGCCAGAGAGAAGCTGAATTTCGCAGCCACATCTACATCCATTCGCCCTCTTTGTATTCCACCCTGCTGCCAAAGCACAGGCCTCAGCTGTCATTATTCCCTGTCCATCCACAGAGAAGTTATAGTTGGCAAAAAACCCATCAGGTGGGCAGGACAACGGATAATTGAGGTGATGATCGGAGCTGTTCAAAGACAATTGATAGTGATGGAGCCAGTGGGAGCGGGGGAGCTGAGCCGGCTGCCCGGGCTCTCAGGGGGCTCGGGGAGAGCTAGAACAGAATGTGGAATAACACATAGCATAGACGCTGTTGTTTATTATTTTCCTTCTTCACATATAATGAAATATTACACCTTACACCAAATATATTTGTAATTTATTCACTGAGAAATCATGATGGGGTGTTTTTTTCTTGACAACAGCAGAGGAGTATGTAGAGGCCCCCGAACCACCTTGTGCTTTATTAATATACCAAATCCCCCTTTTGCCAAGCCTACCTCCATCGCACAGCAACATATTGAACTAGCAGAGAAAGGCATGACCTGAACATCATATTTCCACCTGCTGCAATCCTAGTGACAAGTTGCCAAACTTCAAAATCCCCCAGAAAACCCAGTTAAGGCAAAGCAAGTTGTAAAGGCGTTTTTCATAAGCCGAGGGACAAGGGGGAACAAATGGAGGTTATTACTTTCCTCCTCCATTCCAAATAGCCCCCTACTGTCTGGCTGAAATAGGCCTGGCAGAAAAAATGTCTTAATATCTCACATCCATACCTGACATCATACTCTGGATTTTTCTATTACCCACTGGCATCTTTTTTATTCTTTTTTTTCCTCCATTTTTCTTTGCCCACACGCAAATGTTATCACCCAAATGTCATCAATTGTGTACATATAAAACCAGCCCCATAATGTTAACACATCTACAGATTGGCTAGTTTCAGGAACATGTATCTTTGAAGTCCTTGGATGTCTTTGCTGAAAACTTTAGTCTCTAAACCTGAAGCATGCCGGCTTTACCTGACTTGCATGCAGGTGTCGTGTTTCTAGGAATCGATAGGTGGTTTGACTCCAAGTGTGCAATATCAATAACTCCATCGCACGTATGGTGACACTTCACACACTTAGAAAAAAAAGTCATAGACGCACACATAAATGCACACAACGCTCTTACGTTAAGCAGGCATTGTATCAATAGCTCACTCGGTTGTACGAGGAGGTGCACATGCTGTCACACACTCACGCTGTCACGCAGAGACACTGTATCGATAACTCAATATTTCAGGTGTCAGTCTTGTGTGGCGTGCCATGCCCCCTGAGTGGCGGGAGGAGAAAGGAGGTTGGCAGCAGAGGACAGGGAGGGACACTCCCTGATAAGGCCGTCACGCCTTTCAATACCTCCACTCGGCCTGTCATTAGCTTCTCTGTGAGTGTGTGTGAACTTCTGATTTGAGCTGGCATCGTCAGCAACTATCACTTGTACCTCCCTCCCCCTAATATTTACCACATACACACACCAGAATGAATACATGCATATACGCCTTGTCTTTTCAACATTCTGCAGACTCCACCTTAAAGCTAGCGTATCTAGGAGGACTACCTACACTAAAACCCAACTGCACAATCCTCCACCGGTTCCCGAGTATTGACCCAAGCTGTCACCCTGTCCGGCACCCCTGACCCCACTCAGCGACAGGGGATCTATGATGGGGACGTAGGTTCAAATGATTTTCCTATAGCTTTAGCTGTCCTGTTTTCCCAGTGAGCTGATTGCTAATGGCAACATTAGAAAGGGGCATAATGGAGATTCCAAAAACAATTTGCTCCTTGGATTTGCAAACCCCAACTGTCTGCAGAAGTTACAAAAGGGCGATGAATGATTGATTTGTTTGTCTATCCACATACAGTAATGTTAAAACAAGGGCAAGAAAGTATCAGTTGCTCGAGGACTGTGGGATTCTGTAGACGTTAAAGCTTGGAGCATGTGTCTGTATTTTGTTTTGGAGCTGTCCATCTATCCTTCTATTAATCTCAGGAATCCCCTGATAAATTTGGCCTAAAGGTTCACTTGGATTGAGTATTACACAACAAGGATTTACAAGTCAAACATCAAGTTCACTCTGACCTCACAAAACATGTTTTGGCCTCAACTTAAGAACACATAGGCTTATTATAACAACTGCTTAACAGGATAAAGAACAAAGTGATAGTATTTTATATCTAAAAAGTGAAAAATTGTGACTATTGTGACATAATTACTGGACATTGTGATTCATTCACAATAGAAATGCTTTTATGATCCCAGAGGCATCAAGGTCCCAGGAATCTGGACTGTCTTTTGTCATGCTGTGTCTGCTGTTTACAATCAGAGAAAACACGGAAAACATTTTTTTAAAAAGCACTTTAACTGCTGCAATGAAAAAAAAAAAGCTGGAACTCTGAAACGGGGTCAAAAATACACCCGAAGAACAATTTTTGCTTTAAAACTCCACCGAAAACAAATGGAACACGCAGAGGCTGAAGCACAAAGCCTGTCTGATGATAATAAAACAGCCACTGCGGTCTTTTATCTTGCACCTTGAGGATTAATGCTAATGTAAGTTTCTCTCTCGGCGCAACCAATAACATCCTGCCAAATATCCTAAAAAAGGATCCCCAGAGCACCCCTGATGCACCTCCATTACAGGCCTTATAATACCTGCCTGAGATATATGTATTTATGTGGCAGGAAATAACATTAGAGTGAATTGCCATAACAACTTTATAAATCAGGCAAGCAGAGGGATGGCAGGTGCAGGAGAGAGAGGGGGAGAGGCAGTGCCAAGGTGGCAGTAATGCTGATGAGAAGAATCTGAGATGGCATTCATCACTTCTGTGGCGCTTGACATAACACTGTCAAGAAAATGGGTTAAACCCTGCTTTGCTGAACTGAAGGCAACACCCTTCCCCAGAACATGGCATTTTCACCACCTGAACAGTGATTCTAAAGACACCAGCATAACCTTTGCTGAACTTACTGGTCCTGCAGGTCGTCCCACTTCCCCATTCATCCAGTCAAACAACGACGTGTTCCCCATTAATCAAAAGTTGCAAACAGACTTCTCTGTGTCATAACTCTCACGATGGGCTTTTCTGTTGATTGATTCCTATACACACATACCGTCTGATTACCATAATGTGTTCTTGTGGTAAAAATTCTGGCAGCGGCGGCGGGTAGTGAGGGTGGGGGCTGATGAGGTGGTGATGTTGGTGAGGGGTTTTGGGGGGGTGGGGGGCTGTTTCGAAGCGAGCGAGAAGTAAATAACAAATGGCCCGGACCCCACCTCATCCGGGGTGATTTCAATCCAATGTTCCATCATTGCTAGTGGAGAGAGGCGAGTGTTTGGGGTTTGGGCTATCAATTACAGATATGTGTAGGCAGGCAGACACTATCATTTCACTGATTGTCACCAGTCCACCGCCGTGACATCAGGAAGTGATTCATCAGTCTATTTTCTGTGACATTAGGAGAAAGATGACATGCTAGGGTCTGTGAAATTATGGGGCATCCTGAAAGAAGGGCTCTTTAACATGCTTGGGGGGCAAACACATTCTAATGCAGACATTTAACCTCTCTTCAGCTGCAATTGCTCTTAAATGACTTGGACCATTCATTCATTTTAGCCAAAGAGACTGGCTGCAGATGAAACTATGAGTATTATTTGTTCACCAGCATGTCAGAAAGTTGACAACAGACTGAATCAGTGACACTGAAAACTCTGAAATATATTTCATAGTTTTTCATATTTCATATATTAGTATTAGAGCCAGACTGATATATTGGGTGGGTCGATATATCGGCTGGAATGAGATATTGGACGACATATCTGCATCGGAATCTATAATAAATGGAAATGAATTAAATGAAGACAGGAGAAACACCCTTAAATCACTTTATGAGTGTTAACGCAGCATAGTTCATTCAACTGAGGGAACAACTTCAACAACTTCCCTGTGGGCAAACATGTTGAAACATCACAAAAACAAAAAGCCAAATTGAACACAGCTTGTGACAGTTAAATTATTATTATTGGGTTTTTTAACTACATTGTCATATTATCTTAGTGACGACTCATAAATAACTACACATTTAAAATGTGAGCAGAATTTACGTTTCACAAACAGATTTGTTTCATGTTTCAAAAAATATCGGCAGGTGTTATTAGAGATTTTTAAATCACCAAATATCGGCCTTAAAAAATCCTCCTCCTATGGAGTTATCGTCATCATCATCATTATTATTATTAATATAATTATTATTAATAGTTGTAGTAGTAGTAGTAGTAGTATCATTATTGCAATAATAGTCATTATGATTAGAGCTACTACTAAATGGAACTGTTTTTGTGCAATACAAGCAAAAGTAAGGCACATGCAGAGTAATACTAAAGTTGACAACATATACTGTAATTACAGGGTAATTATAAAAAATTATAGGGTATGAATTCAAAGTAATTAAAGTAATTCCATGGTAATACTGACCAATAATTTTTTTTGAAAAGTCAAATTTAATAAATAAGATGGGACGCACAGGTTTTTATTGACTTTATATTCCCTCCAAAAATGCATAGCTGGCTGAAATTATTTGTCAGCCCTATATTATGAAAAGCAAGGATATCATTTTAATATCCATATTTGCAGATGTTTAAACCTCTGATTTCCACCACCTTGTCATTTACACTTTTAAGTTGCTTTACACAAATGATAGAATAGAATGAACAAGAACAAGGACAGACAGGAGCTCCAAATAACATAATCAGTTTTCCTTATCTGCCACGCTGTCAGTTTTTTTTCTTGATAAATCCACAAAAATGTATGAAAAAATGTAAAATAAATTCCAGAGTGCAAATAGTTAGTTTTTATCCAACCTAAAGCTATCCCCTTTAATATTTATATTGAATAGTCTAATAACCAAGTAGATAAGAACAATGTGATTTGTTCTTTGGCAGACACAGTAATCTTTTCACTGTGGTGAGCCACACAGCTGTACAGACACAAAGGAAACTGAGGAATATGTCCCATGCCTCACCCCTCACAGGTCATCCTTCCTCAGAGATTCATACCAAGTTGGTGGTAAGCACAGATGATACCAGCAGGCCAAACTTTAGTCCTCCCTATTGCAATTGTGTCTGTGAGCAGTGACTCTATCAATCTGCTGGCGGCTGGGAAGATTGCCTAATCCGGTAGCCAAGGGACTCTCATCATCAGTCTGCCTCTTCATTGTATGTGTGTGTGTGTGTGTGTTTATGTGAGTTTGTATGTGTGTGACCATCCAGAGCTTCATTGGTGGGAAATTTATGTAGTGCAGTTCTGCTTAACATTATCACCCTCATTTGTAAACACAGTCATCCATCAGGTGCCGGCCCCCCACTTATCCAAACAGATGAAGAAGGTGTATGTTCTTATAATTTGCTCTCATCTCAGAGAGAGACAGAATAATAATAATCTCTCCCTGATGTACAGTTGCCCCCTTTTCCTCCTCCTCCTTTCTTTTTTTCCATCGACTTTCATTCTCTCCTCTTTCTCTCTGGGTTGTGGATGGTGTATTAATGAAGCGGCCTAATTTGACACCCTGCCGCAGTGTAATGGATTAAAATGCAACAGTGCCATCCGTCTGCCAGCCACAAATAAAGCATGCAGTATAAATATTGTAATTCGTACCTATGATAGGAATCATGGTGCCACCTCTCGCCTATGCGATAATAATCTTAACTTGCTGATGTATTGCAGATTAGAAAACTCTGACTATGTGCATGTTTATGTGTGTGTTAGAATTTATGCTTGTTCTGCAAATAATGTCCATAAGTGAATGAACATCCACCTCTTATGGAAATATGGAACTTTTTTGTTTTCTAATCTTCTTCTGCATATCATTTATATTGAGTCATTTAATAAACACGTGCAGCAAAGTGTTTATTTGTCATTAATATTTTATTTACATGTTTATAGAATTCTTTATCAACATTTTTAAAACAATATTACTTAAAATAGGGCTCTCACAGTCTCAGTGTTGTGTGAGATTGTGTATGTTGATGCACAATTTTAATTATTTCACCTTTTTGTGTAGGACACAAGATTTTGATGATTAGTTTGGCAGAGAGTCCTGTTCTAAACACTAAAATAGCCACAAGCACATGCAATGAAATCACACTCGTTGTTGAATGGAAGAGGAAAGCAACATATAAATCTAAAATGAACCCAGAGTGTTTAGAGTGAATAGATTTTTCCACATGGAACAATGTACTTTATGTACATGGGGTTACATTTTTTTAACCAAAGAATACGATGCTTTGTACCACAGTTGTTCATCTTTTGAGTCACTCATTTAACTTGGGGATTTTTCCACGCCTGTTTACTTAGGCAAGTCTTTTCTTTTCTTTTCATCCATCATCTTTATGTTCATCATCATCACCATCCACCCTTTCTCTTTAACAGCAGGTGCCTTGACTTTAACAACTCATCTTTATAAGCCTCTCAGCCTGTCAGCACTTTAGTCACGCTCTTGCAAGGAGCTTTAGTCCTCGCTCCTGATAAGAGCCGAGCCATTGTGCTCCCCAGCTTTGTCTGCTGCCAAACATGGGTGACGCACTGAGATAGTCATCTGTAACAACTTCATGAATGGACATGACACGTGGCGAGCTGCATGGGAAAAAGATCAGGCTGGCAGTTGTGGTTAGAGATGTTGTTGCCATCTGTTCAGATTCCTAGAGACCCTCGGATATTTAGACTACCTTTTTTTTTCAAATTTCAACTTAGAAGCAATTGTAAAATAATTAAAATGTGCGGCATTGCTCTTTCAAAATCCTCAGGTCTTACAGGCTGGGTTTTTTATTGCAGTGTAGTTTGCCTTATTATCTCATAATATTCAATTCTTCTCTCATCATTAATGAATTACTGTTTATTGGACTTATTGAATGGAGTCCTTCACCAGATCTATGGTATTGGTTATGCATGGTGACCTAAAATCAGTCAGCCTCTCAGCAGTATCGTGTCAGACTGTTGTATTCAGGAGTGAACCTCTTGTATAAGCACTCTTGCAAAGAGGGCCTATCCCAACCGATGCTTTCTGAATAGCAAACATCCCAGTTTCTCCATTTGCAATGTAGATGCGCGTGTGTGTTCTTACTCTCTATTGAATTGTTTTCTTAATCGTTTCCTTTGTGCCAAGAAGTAAAGAAAACAGATTGTGTTTGAAGAGCATTGGAAGTGCCAATGACCCCCGGTCACGACAGCAACACTAGGACTGCCAGAACAGCAGATAAAGAGCCAGATGGGTCAGCTGCTCTGTCCTTCCATGATTGCTAGCACCAACATTTTCTTAAAGGAGACAAATTGTGTTTTGTTTCTTTCCTTTTAAAGAATCATTAATCTAGATAAAGAAAGAGCCCAGTGTTTTGATATAATCTTATTTATCAAAGGATTTGAATTCATTAAAGCAGTCTGACATGCTCTGACTGAAGTTTAAATGCATTAATAACACTTGTTTTAATACAACCACTGAGCTTCCCACCCTGTGAGCACGAGATGTTATTCAAATAGGATCAAGTAGCTTAGTATGCGCTTCTCTTCTCTTAAAAAAATAGTCAAATTCTCAACTTATAAATGTACCAAGTTCTAGACCAATCTAAAGGCCAAAACAGTGTGTGATTGGAAAGTAATCTAATTGCCTTTCAAACCTCCGTGGCACTTTCTATTTATTAAATCTCTTTTATAAATATGTATGCAGTGAAGTCACAACATAATAGGGGCCCTGGTGAAAAACAGGAGGCAGCAATGCAGCTGAAGGATGAGGCACAGGCCCTGCAGAAAAGAATGTTCCCCCAGCAGAAATTGGTTTAATTAATAGGACATTTTACATAATGATTACAGTGTAATTGCACCGACTAGCAGAGTGTCATTAAATATATCCTTGCTCCTTTACAACACCCTCCAGCTAAAAATAATGAGTTACATTGAAAATCACTGTGCAACAGGTTCATAAATAACATTTAAGCCCATACAAGGCAAGTACTTATAAATAATAAATATTTGCCTTTTGTAATTGAAGAAAAAATGACTGCCTTTTTTTTTTTTTACACCGCTGCACACTGCTTTGTCCTGTTGCAGCTGTGGAAAGGAGATTTTTCCCATTTTTCCCCCTCTTGTAAGTGCTGAATAATTTATTTGCTGGCTAATAGTCAACACTGTCAACACCCGGTGGTTAAAATATACCTGTGTCCAGATAAATGCGGCAGCAGGCTACAAAGCGATTATTCCCTGCTTCCAGATATTTTGTTGGATGCAGTCCCTGTATACACTGCAGTAAATCACCGACTTCCAATTACCTTCCTCCATAAAATAAGGCACATATTCAAATCAGGCCCCCGAAGAGAGACAGGGACGAGGATAACTGAACCCGTGCCTGGGGGTGCTGACTGAATGTGTGCATTTATAAGGGTGAGTGTATGCGTGTGCATCTGCGTGGAGGGGGCCCAATTTGTTTCACTGTGTAATGCTAATTCCATTTAACTACAGAATGACACTGCTCACGATCCCCTTTAATGGCTCTTTTATTCTGGCTGGGTTTTTATGGGTTTAAAAAGTTGGCTACTGAAATATTTTCATTAGTTGTTCTTCAACAGAAGGGAAAGACAAAAGTTTCTCCTGAATATTGCCCAAACCAGAATGAATGAGTTATGATCAAGTGCCATGATTGCAGAATTATTAAAGAGGTGGTAATTGTTCTCAGGGGGTTGTTGCGCTGGAAGTGGATCTATCAATCATTTTATCTTGGAGCTTGGTGGATGTTGGCCCTGTTTAAGTCCTTGATGCTGTTAGATAATTATTTTTCATCATCAAAAGTCAGCCTTTTTGGAATAAGTGAAAAAAACACGAGTCACTTTTGAGTTTTTTTCAAGTTTACCAAATTTAGGCTCAAATGGAAACAAAAGTTATAACTAGTAGATTTTGTCTTATGATTAGAGCTGTGAGATTAGCAACAAAATCCAATTTGTTTTCTCTGTATCCTCTATGTGAATGATATGCTGCAGGTATTTGTAAAAATGAAAAAACAAAAACAAAGATGTGCAGTTTAATTGGTGTGTTCTTGTAGGGTTATGCTTAGGCTTTATGAAGTGTTCAGTAGCTCGCTTTCCATCAGAAAAGCTTTCAGGAATGGTGGTGGCTCAGGAATTTTATATAGCACCCACAGTAACACATGTAATATAGATGGAAGAGTGGGACCGAGCAGGTATATCCGTAGTTCTCTGTACAGACATGCTGTTGCTGATGAGAGAAGAAAGAAAGAGGCACACAAAAGCATGTGTTTATTTTCATCTTCCAGCAAAAAGAAGAGGTTTCCCAGTGATTTAGCCTACCCCTGTTTTCTAATCTTTTAAAGTTAGGTATAAAAGTGCATACTGTTGTGCTTACAAAACACATTAGCTTACTTAATAACTACAGCTTATGTCTAAAAAAGAAATAATAACACATAAAAAATGAATGAAAAAGTCACTGACTTTGAACACTTAAAATATGGTACACTACTTAGAACTTAGGGACACATATTGAAAGTTTTATTTAGCTATGTTAAATAACATACATTTAAAATGTAATATGTAAGGTGTAAGACCATTATTCCCAATGCACTGAAAAGAACCATTTCCCAGGCTTTTCACTTCCAGATATAAACTTCCTGATATGAAGGGTTGTCAGCTGACATTAGCTTGTTTTGAGTGGTCACTGACCAGATATCTTTACCCAGTTTATGTCATTTGATTTCTGCTCTTATAGATAATTATCTCTCACATGGGTGCTTCTCCCTTGGCCTGATTCTGCTGGAGGTATTTTCTATCAAAAAGGGGTTCTTCCTTCCCACAGCTGCCAAGTGCTTGCTTGAGATGAGTGTTGCTGTGAATTGGTGCTGTATAAATAAAACTGAGTTGAATGAAATGAACTCAATTATGTAAAATTACAGCTGTAGTTATGTAGTAAAAACTAGAATTTTTAATTTGGAACAAGACTGCAGTTGCCTGACTGAATGCGCTTAGTTAGATTAAACATTTACATTAAAGCTTCTGGGAATTTATGTAAGTCAACGCAGTGTTTTTTACAGAACCACTTTTCTGTATACGTGAACCTTTTATTTCGACGACCTCCCGCGCGTCTTTTCATTACCAATCACTCTTGTCTCGGTTTCTCACCTCCACATCATGCTATCCTTCTTATTCCTATTGAACTAGCGCAGGGACTCTGATAAATGCCTACCCAGGTATCATCATCGTACATGCAGATTCCCCTCCGACGTGATTCACTTTTGATCAGCTCCTCTCTACGCTGCTGGATAAAGAACATTTAGGATGCTTTCCTCGCTGCTCGCCTCCTTGCCTCTGACTCTAATAAATATCCCGCTTTCACTCCACTCACACACACATACACACACAACTAAATGTTACAGTTTCTTACCTATATTCTGCAGGAGACGCTATCAATGGATTGTATTTATGCAGAATGCATCAATAACTGGGGAAACTAAGAGGCCTTGTCAGGGATGGGGAGTTGTCACAGGCGCAGGGAAAATGGCGCGCGGTGCTCGTCTGAGCGGCAATCAGCCCATAATCTGAGTATACATCAGGCCTCTGTGACATGGAAATTTCCTGCTCCTCTGATCTCATTTTCAGATGCAGTAATCACAGGAAGAGGCACTCAACCTCACCGAAATGTATAAATAATTTTCATTCAAACATATTAACAGTCAAAATACCAGAATCCATCACGGCATGGGGAGAGCTTCTTAAGAAGCAATCAGGGCCTCTGCATGTGTTCTTTGTCTTTGGCAGCTTAGAGACAGGGCACAGATTACTTGAGCGAGCCCTGTTTTAGATAATGGCCTACCCCCTTGGTGCTTTTAAACTTTCCTGCCGATCCATTACGTTTACCGAACCCAGTTCCCTGCCCCTCTTTAATATCATGCTTCCTTGGGAAGAAGATCTGGACAAGGGTTTAAAGACCTTTTTATTAAGGCAGGCATGTGGGCCTCCATCCATCTTCCCCAACCAGCAGACACGTTTATGTTCCATGGACAGGTTATGTACCGCCATCTTAAAGAGCAAAAACTTGCCCTTTTTACTTCATTGAGGGAAAAGGGAATTTTGGAGACAAGCTGGTAGTTTTCAAGGTTATAAGGCCAGATTTGTCTTAAGGAGCCGACTAAAATGCTTCTTGTTGTGTGCCACCTAACCGTGTTGTCTTTTTTTCCCAGCAAATTTAAATGAAAGACAACCGTGAACCTGAATAGAGACCCCCTTTTTCTACCCAACATAGTGTCATAGGTTCAACACATTTATGTCTAAAGCTGTAAAATGGCATAAACCAGGCATAACACCATCTCATTAAAGCAGAGCAAAATATCCCCTTTTTCATGCTAGAGGAGAAAGAGGATGTTAGCGCTATTCACAGGAGGTGAAAATTAAGGCAGTTTGAGCTTGGAAGCCACCCGAGCTTGACAGGACATGGGCTGCAGTTTTATGTCACATCGTTTATCTGCAGTTTATATTTTCTATGACCGCATTGTCTCTTTCAAGAACCTTTGGAAAATACACAAGCTGTAAAAACGGCCACCTTTTTTGTCTGCATTGTACCTCACAAATGCTAATGTTTTTGTAACAGTTGCAGCCTCCTAATGATCCACACGCACTTTTGTGCAAGATATTTCTCTCCAATATTGGTTTAAATGCTTTTTCCTGAGCAGCAGATGTTGGGTCAGTGAAGGTGGAAAAAGGAGGAAAATAGGAGAGTAATGAAACATTCTGAAAATGGCATAAAGCTAGTGAGGGATGCCCTCATCATCAACGATAAAGCATACTGAACCGCGGCAAACACCCATGGATCACAACCCTTTTCATTACAACAGTAAGAGGATCCATACTTTCCATTTCTCACCATCGGCTTTAAACGTTAAAACCAAAACTTTGATGTAAAGTTCTATAATAAAAAGAATAATAATGGTTCTCTGTGTACTTACTGATTAATGGGTTGGATCTTAGCAGTGTGCAGACAGACAAGAGAATATATTTTCAGAATTCTTTCAGGTAGAATTAAACTGAAAGAGAAACACATTTCCTGAGCCTAGTTTTTTGGTAGATAAACGCTAGAGGCCAAAATCTTCCAATTGCACATTTTTAATCATTTGATTATAATTTAATCTAACACACATCATCTGAAGTTATCTAAAGCTTACTAAATATATTTTAAAATTGACTTAATACTTATATATAAATGAATATGATACAGAAAATAATGGTTTCCCTACGTGTGCAAGTAAAATAGAATAACAGTGACAGTATTAACATATAGTTTTTTGCTATAAATGCTCCTATGCTTGGATGTTTATGATGTCAGAGATGTAAGAGGATATCCTAATATGGTCATTACAGGCACAGTTTTCCTTGTGAGAACAGCCCACCTATTGTTCAAGTCCTACGGCAGCCAATGGGAAGAATATTGGAGAGGGAAAGGTGCTAGAAATGCTTGTTTCATAAGGGGAAGAACTGAGGTGCTGAATCAAGGTCTGACATGAGATAAATGAAATTATGAGAAGTGAATCATGCAAAGTGAATCTATTAGAATCCGAGAATTAAAAATATAGAGCTTGTCGTGAGTGCAAAAGATGCTTCTTTAAGTAGTAAGAAACAGGGACTGTGATGGGTGACAATCATCGAAGCCAGAGGCAGAAATTAGTGTAGGCCAACTTTTGCTATTACTATTTAATACGTTTGATTTCTGGAGCTCAGCACTGAATGGAGCACTCCGCCAACAGCAACCCCTAACTGGGCAGAAGGCCCTTATATGCTGATCCTGACGAACCACACTGTGTTTATAACATGTTTCGTAAAAGGAAATAAAGCGCCATGAAACAATTTTCCATATTATAAATCATAATAAAAACTGCCATCAACACCACCTACATGTACTGCATTGACATTAACACAATATAGCCCTTTAAAAAAGAGCTAAAAACACCTTAAAACACCAAGCAGCTCCTCCACACTATTTCATCTTCAGTCTTTCCTGGAACTTTGAATTTGTGTTCAAAATCCCAGGGACACATTTGCCTCGATGCTTTGGAAAGGACAAAGATGAAAAATGGGTGTGTGAGTACCTCACCGTGATTAGTACTCGTATTTGCAAAAGATTTACCCACATTTTTTTTGCCTCACTAATTCCATTTGTGTGTCTAATATTGTCTTTGTCTTACAGACATTGTCCACCTGCTCATGCATCTGTTTGACAGAATCACAAACAAAATGTTCAACAAATAACCAGTAATACCAAAGAGTTCTCATGTCCAAGTTTGTGCCTCTTAATGTGCAAATGTTTTTGTTTTTGTTTTTTGTTAAAGTGCACAGTGTTAACTAAACATTGCAGAATTGGTAGTCACATTTAAAATGCTAAAATGGTACAAGCCGCTTATTCTCACAAAGTGAACAAGGCTGGCTGTCATATCTGTTTTTCCTTTTCTCTTTCTTCTCTTCCTCTCCTCTCGCTGGCCCTCTAGACTTTAAGGGCAACAAGGAATTATGACTCAGTGGAGTGCAGTGGCAAAGCCCGAGAGATTCATAGACAGTCTCAATGATAAAGTCCAGTTCAGGAAAATCGCTACTAGTGCAATAACAGCAAGAGAGGGTCACAATAAAGTTTAGTTTAATGACAAGAACAAATAACTTTAACATTTGGCTGGGGCGCTGAACTCCTTCTCTAGGATCGCATCTGATATATCAGCAAGCAACTGGCCGTGACTGCTGGGCGATTGTGCTCGCCACTCTGGCACTAGTGATGCATGCGGGGTCTCGTGGCAGGTGTCCATTTTATAAAGTTATTCAGTTGGAAATGTTGGACTCTGGCTGAGGCGTAGGATGGGGCGGAGAGGCCTGGCTAGATTATTGTTACAGCACAGCTGACATCTCCCAGTATCCTCTCTGTGCTGCTACCTGGCCCTGGGACCCTACATAGCTGTTAGCCTCAGAGCATCCCACAGCCAGAGGTGATATCAAGGCTATTTCTGCAGAGCTTGGAGCGACAGGGCCACTTAGACACTAATCGCTGCACAAACGACACAGAGCAAAAGAGGAATTACAGGTGACCAGCTGTTGGTCAGTTTATTCGTCTGTAACTGTCAGCCATTAGAATTATATTAGTTCAATTCATGTTTCACATTAAATGAATTTACAGCTGAAAGTTGTTTTCTTGATTTCCTGATTAATTGTTTAGTCTATAAAATGTACCAGGTACTAGTTAAAATCCAGATTACAAAATCTGAAAGGTTTATGTGGCCTGTTTTATCCAGCCAACGGTCCTAAGACCACAAAATATTCAGATTTTGGGAACATATTTGCTACGTGCAGAAACTAGGCTAAGTTATTGAAATGTTGTGATGCGATTATGAAAACAATTTGCTAATTGTTTCATCTGTTAATAAGCCAACTCTTTTACTTTTAAAATTTAGTTACTTGAGGTAGTAACAAATTAACTAGACATGAGCAGTTTTCTACCATTAATGGGTTTTCAAATTTTTGCTTTGCAAGCTGTTCTGTCTTCTATCAGCTTGTTAACAACAAGTGTATGCATGGGTGCAATGATGAGAAAATTCTATGGATGATAACAATATTTAATTTGCAGTCACAGCAACCTTTGACAGGCTACTTAGCCCCAGTGAGTGATGAGCACTGATGGCCCCGAGGTGTTGCAGCGTGGGTCTGCGGGGCAGCTGCTGGCCTGTGGCTGGATCAGGGGTCCAGACTGGCTGCAATATTGTCAGAACCAGCAGGAGAGGCCATGCATGGACACTGCTTCGCATACTTTAAGTAATATGGCTGGTTGCTAGAAAACATGTCTATGATCAATTTAATCCAAGTATTGGAATGGACAGCAAGCTATCAAAAGTCTTTTTAAGGAACTTTTACCTGAACTCCCTCAGAGGCTATCTCTCTCTATTTGCCCTCTGAAAACCCCCCCTGTGTGCGATATGTTGTCACATTTTTAGTTTACATGGCCTGAAAAGACCCATTTGTGACAGCTATTGTTGAACGCGGGCCTCATATGCAGATCTGCTTGAAGGGCCATTATCCAAAGAGAATGTGGGAGACAAAGTGAAGACAGGCTAGTGACAAATGATCAACCTGATAATAGGCTGTAAGACACACTTACCATGCTAGCAACACGGTGCACAGAACGGACGCGCCCCCTGTCGAAAACAAACAATGTGCTTCCAATCTATCATCGTTGATCCGTGTCATCACTATCCCTCTATGGCCATGCGGGCATCAACATGACAATGCAACATGCAGGGGCGGCATTAGCACGATAGATTATTATCACAGAGAATGTGGCACAAATCTCTTATGAAGCATTATAGCTGGTGTGGAGAGTAGCAAACAAACAGATTGATGTTGTGCTCCCTCTAAGGAGGCAACTTGGCTGAGCAGAGACTGTGTGTGCACGTGTGCCTTTGCATGCATGTGCGCGTGTGTGTTCGTGTGTTAGACGGCATCGCAGGTGAAGTGTTGTGCGAATTATGTACAGGTTGGGCTAATGTCGAGCCCCCGGGTCCTGTTCTGTTGGCAAGCTGATTGGTGATTAGAGATATAATTAAGAGCAGCTTTGACACAGACACAGTCCTCCACCTCCTCAAGCTCCTTTGTCACCCCCCACCCCGAACACACACATACACACTCTGACTAGCCCCAGCCACCCAACCCGCAAAGCCCCCCGGGCCACTTCCCATCGCTGTTTATGGTGCTTCGTCCATTATCCGCCAACAAAAGGAGCCCTCAGCACACAAAAACCCCAGCCAGCTGTGTGCCTGACATGGTGGGGAATACACAGCCGCTCTCTGGCGACAATAAAAAGAAACTTGAGTTTAAACAAAAAAAGTTACACCATATTTGCTCAGACTAACTATGATGAAAGGCAATGAAGACAAGGGATCCTCATGTAGGTATCAATATAAATATTACTGGAAGGTCAATTAATATGTAAATTAACTCCTCCATTTAATTAGCTATTTAACTATTTTCCAAGGCATGGACATATTAAATCATGCTTAAAGACCCCTCTAACTAGCCTCCTGACAATAGTGCCAGGGAGTCGTGGGCTCATAAACTACCGGCTTGACCTATAAAGAGCCCCGAGTCTGCTAATTCCATCTCAGCCTAATTTTATGACTTGCATAAAATAACCATAGTGCAGCTTTGTAGCTGTAAAGAGGATATGGGTAATAAAACGGAGCTGGGGAAAGCATCAGAAATCTCCTCTTCACTAGTGTCCTCATTTATTATTCTATTATTCTTTGCAGGGTACCGGGCTCATGTGAAAGACAAATGACCTTATTATATTAAATAATTTGTGAGGATATTAACCGTTAATCACACATAAACAGCATTTAAAAGGTATTGATTTTCCAGTGCTCTCAACAGCTTGTTAAATTTACGTCCAACAACATGATAATAGATAATCAGGTGAGCGATACTCATTTAGGGGACAGAGGAAGGGTGATGGGTACTGGTGACCGTGACTCTACCATATTTCTTTATTTTGTTCTTTCATGACCTTGCAAAAGGTGTTTGACCTTGAGCTTGTCTCAGCACAGGCCTACGGTAAATGATTGACAGTCAGCAGGGGAGTTCAATTCCAGATAAAAAACTTGTGCTTTTGGCCAAAGTTTCACAGGATGCTTTTGACTTTTAACCAAAATTCTGATAGTAAAAGCATCTGCTTCTCTAAACGTATAGAGAAAAACAAATAAAAAAACAAAACATATACAAAACCATGTAGATAAATAATGTTGCTCTTCTCTACTTTTGTTGAACACAACCATTTCACCTGAATTGAATGTTAAATTTTAACAATTTTATTTTTGACCTCGAATGCTTTAACTTATAGTGTGTATAAGTTACTGCTAGATGTCAGAACATATTTGAGTCAGCCAAGAAAAAAACAATAACATTAAATCTAGACCGTAGCCTCTAACAGCCGGGCCGGTAAGCACGTTTCTACACTGTTTGTATGAAAAAGAACATTTTTTGTAAACATTACATTTTAACATATTTTAATAATATTAACACTTAGCAATAAATTAGGAAACAAAAAAGGAATATGTGTATAAATATTTTGCAGTATTCTACATTTTTAACCCTGAGAGCAGAGTAACTCTATGTTTTCTTTTTACTGTTTACTTCAGCTGTCAATGCCGGGTGAGAAGTGTGCTTGTCTGTGTACTCTTGAGGAAACTTTAAAATTTAGTGAGAAATTGATGAATTAGTGACATTCGCGTCTGTTCGATGTAAGTGATACAGAGGTGAGTTTTTAAAGATATGCTGAACTTTTCTGAGGGTAAATGCTGGTGTTTTGCCCTGTTAGCCTCTGTTAGCTGCTGTTTATTAGTGAAACTTTCTTTCAAGTTTTGCTAGAAGACATGATTACACACGATTTATGTGTTTATGTTTTTATCTATGTATTCTTGAGCAAAATATTAAATAAAATTTTAAAAAAAATACCTTTAATCAGTTCATTGTAAAATCTGTTGTTACAGCTATTTTGCTAGCCCAATAATTTTCTCAAGTAATTTCAGTTAAAAGATGCCCAAAAAAAAAATTTCCACTGTGAGGATTTGCTCTTTTTTATGGAAGCCCGTTTCCGCCACTAAATAAAAACAAAAAAGCTAGTATCCATAACTCGAAATTTCGAGAAAAGTAACTCAAAATTTTGAGAAATATAACTCAAAATTTCGAGTTACTTTTCTCAAAATTTCGAGTTACCTCTGCCAATCAAAAATATACGTGAATGAGGTCGCTTTCATGTTACCCGGAAGCATATGGCGCAGAGGAACGTGAACTCAAAAACGGATCCCAACAAATTGGCGCTTTCGCCATGTGATTCAGCTAATAACACGGGGATTTCATCATTTGTGAAGCCAGGCTGAAAACACTCAGCAATCTGTGCATTCACGACTGGATGTAATACCGGTAGCTTAGCTGTAGCGTTTGTAGCTGAGGGCTTCAGCTTCCGGGTAACAAGGAAATGACGTCATTCACATAGATTACTGATTGGCAGCGCTAACTCGAAATTTCAAGTTACTTTTCTCAAAATTTTGAGTTAATAAATTGAAATTTCGAGAAAATAACTCAAAATTTTGAGTTATGGGTCCTTTTTTTTTTTAGTGGCGGAAACGGGCTTCCATAGTTTTTTACTGTCTTAGTTTTACATGACTGTGAATTTTATCTGAATGCCCCTATCCCTCCTGTGTCGAAGTAATCACAGAGTATGAGTAAAGGGACAAAAAAATGCAGACAACACGAAACATGTCTAAGGGTGAGTTAAAGCACAAAATTACACATACTGTATGTAACATGTTTTGTCCTGCTGAGCCACAGTGATGACCCTTCTGTACAGACGTATGAGAGGCAACAAACTTGGTCCTAAAAGTTGATAGCTGCTTCTAAAACAGCCCAACACTTCATCAGAGGCATCACTTTGAGTTTGCCACCGTTGACAGCTGTATTCTGATTTCCATGATTACTTTCTGATGTAGCTTTTCCATTCCCCTGCGTCTGTGTGTGTCACAGAGAGAGAGAGAGAGACAGACAGTGTGTGTATGTGATTTCTTTGTGTCTCCTGACCGCCTGCAGATACCATTTAGGTTTGAAAAGTCCTCCAAGTTGCTGTTGGGGAAGCTGACTTGCCACAATAATAAATTTGCAGCAGGTAGCAGAGAATAGCGAGTGGCATGCAAATCTGTCTTGGTGTCCCTCTGGGGCCTCGGTGCTCACTGCGGGAGAAAATGAAGCCATGCTGCTCCAAACACTGTCTCTCTTTCTCTTCTAGGCCTAAAGTTAATTTCAGTGGAGAGAGCCAAATAGGGTGTCAACTGGTCTCTTTTCTCCAGCCATATAGGCACACCGGGGCTTGTTCCAGAGATGGATATGTGAGAGGATAGACTCACACTACCTACCTGACACTGGCCCTCTTGATTCATTATGACAGGCCAATCTTTTATTAGCCTGGCCTTCGCATTCAAACCCTATCAAGAAAAAAAAGGGAAGAAGTTGAATTTTCTCTGGATGAATACAGCAGATTTATTATGCAGCGCCTCCTCCCAGCCCCCCCACATGGAGGCAGATAATTATTAGCCTCATGTTTTTGACAGATCTGGTTAGCAGGCTGTTATTTGATATCCACGTTAACTGCAGCACCTAGACTGACTGACATAACTACACGTCACAATACCACTTTGCAAATGATTATTTTAAAAGAAATATACAGTGAAGAAACTTCTTTAGTGTCCTCTCTGCGTCCCAGAAGGATGAGACTGAAAATGTACCATTTTACTATTACTAGCAGACATCAGAACAGTAAATGAATGCGAGGCTGGATGGTAGAGTAATTCAATTACTGTGTGGCAGTGCAGACCTAGTTTTATAGCTTGCTCTCTGCACTGTGAACACATCCACAGGTAAATGAACATGGCAGGCAATGGTCATCTCCCCCTGTTGTTACAAGATAGCTGTTAGGCTGCCTCAGTAATAATATAAACCAGGCCTTGGATTCCTGCAATATTTATGAGGCATAAAACAATATTTTAATTTGGTCAAAGGATTCGATTTTTTTTTTATGTCTGAGCACGTATGAGCTCATGAAAACTTCATCTCCTATAATTAACAGTCTTATAAAAATGTACTTTTAAAGAGTTTTTCAAGTCAGGACTACACAGTAAATACTCTCAGCCCGATAAATGCATGTAAATGTATTTATAACGTCTCTGCAAGTTTACAGTTTACCCCTTTGTCATATACACAGACAGCCTGTGTATCCACTTCAAACAGTTCCAGAAAAGCACATAATTGATCATCTAAGGGGGACAGCGCTCACAATAAATCGAACTCACCAAAAAAATTTGTGAATCAGCTTTGTGTCCCATCCCAGGCTTTCAAAAGCAATGCTCCTGTTAAATAAGCCCGCACTCTATATGACAGCGAGCTGGCTAGCCATAGAGTCTGTACTTGAAGTGCAACTGATTCTGAGGCTTGTCTGTGACGCTTCTGGTGGATGGATGGGCTCTGGTGTTGGGCAACAGGGGTAAACTGTATTGATCCTTATCCAGTCTCGTTTTTGTAAGCAGACGGCTTTTCACGCTGTGTTTGGGTACCTTTTTGATGGCCCTGACAGCTTCTGCAGAATGCTGTCGGAGACTATTTGACAGGCTGGACCAGGTTGGGAGGAGGGGGAATACAGGGAGAAGGACAAGAAGGAGGAGAAGGAGGAATGGAGTGAGGCAAAAAAAGGAAGGTGGAGGGTCACCTCGGTGCAGGTCGGTGACAATCGCTTTATCCTTGGAATCAATTCCCTCTGTTTACAGACCATTTCACAGTCCTTTACCTGTAACATCACTTGTGTCAGTCCCATTAATACCCCCAGATATATAATGGTTGAATTAGCATAATGGCTAAAGCTAGACTCTGGACTGTAAGCACATAGCAAATGTCAACATCTTCTCCTTACTAACCCAATTAGAGGCCATTAAGACGCCTGCTTGGCCGCAAACATCATTGAACTATGCTAAACTCCATCCTTCCAACCATTTTTTAAAATTTATTTTTTATTTTTACAGTCAATTACCTATTTGCACAGAGTCTTGAGACAACTGGTAAATCTTGCAAGACCAATTAAACTAATCTAAATAATGAAAGTGTGACGCCCACAAGTGTATAGTCACAATTGTAATTTTGTTGTGAATTGTTTTTGATGTAAAAGACCTGATTTTATGGTGGTATTGCACTTTTCATTTAGCGTTATGGACAATGTAATTGCGTGGCATTGCCACAAGGGGGAGATAGTGGTGAGTGCGATAGGCTGTTGCAACGCGTCTCGGCCTCAGACGAGGAAGAGCCTGCAGACCGAACGCAACTGATGTCTCCTGTCTCTGCTTTTCTGTTAAAAAAACAGACAGTTTAAAAACAGACCCCATCGAAGGCCTGTAACATAATTTTGGTGGCCCGTACGGGGATCAGCATGCTACGTGGGTGACTGCTGATCCTTTAATCAACGAACCAGAGACAGCCATCACAGGGCAGGCGTGTTGGAACAGCAGACGTGCAACTGAGGCAGCAGCGGGACCTGTGTCGAGGAGGGGAACCCCTGCTGGAGAGGTGACGGGCTGCGTGTTTGAGCTGACTGCACTGTGAGGAGTGCTAGCCAAAAGACACAGAATGGAGGACAGTGAAAGAAAAGAACTGGCTTGGCAGATCAGAAAGAGTCTTTATGCACTGACAGCAGAGGAACTCTTCCAGATTGCTACAAACATCACACCAGTACCTGATGTGGACCCCGCAAGTGTAAGACGTGGTGATGAGGAAAGTTGTTTTGATTATGTTTGTGCTTATCTACGCTGTAAGACATTGCTTGACTTAGAGGATCAGGGGTTTTCACACCTACTGCTGTTGAAAGATGCTATTATTCATCTCATTGATAGTCATGCCGCTGAAGTATCTCACCCTGTAGTCTCAGAGGAAAATGTTGTTACTCTCACAACACTTAAGCACCCGGAACAGAGTGATGTACTTACCTCAGCTATATTGCCTCTTGAGTCTGTTAATCCACAAATAACAGAGTATGAAATGCTAAAGGCTAACTACGAGGCACTTGGTAAAAAGTTAGCAGATTTACAAGTGACATCTGCAACACAAGACACACCCACCCCCACTATTACACAGTCACTCCAGCCTCGAGCTGAGAGCGTGACAAACAGCCGCTCCACCACAGACATGCGACAATCTAAGCCTGATCACATGGTTTCCCTAAGAGACCTGCCATTTTTGCAACGCAGAGAGTTTAAAGTACATGGTGGTCAGGTTGGGGACATTGCATCTGACATTAGCTACCATGGACTGTGTAAGCAGATTGAGGAGGGGCTCAAGGTGAAGCACACAGAGGGAGAGATCATTCAAGGTGTGCTCCGTATTATCAAGCCTGGACAGTTTAAGGACATGTTGATCAGTAAAGATGACTTGACCCTCATTGAACTCAAAAGCTTACTACGTTCACACCTGAGTGAGAAGAGTGGGAGTGAGTTATTTCAGGAATTGTTGAGCACTAAGCAACATGACCATGAAACTCCACAACAGTTCCTCTACAGGATGATTGGACTGAAGCAGAAAGTCATGTTTGCATCCAGGCAGGATAACATGGACGTTGCGTATGAGACACGTACGATCCAAAATGTATTTCTACGCACCATTCATCAAGGTCTTCTACCAAAATATAGTGACATTCGTAATGAACTCAAGCCACTACTATCAGACTACAGTGTGTCAGATGAAGCCTTGATAAGGCAAGTGAACAAAGTGTCAAGCGAAGAGAGTGAGCGACAGCGAAGACTGGGATATTCCACTCGACAAAAGGTAACACATGCTCATACTGCTCAACTTGAACCTGCCAAAGACACTGAAATGACTGACTGTAAATCTAAGAGTAAGAATAAAGTCATAGAAGAGCTGGCTGCGAAGGTGGAAACCCTGACCAAAGTGGTTGAGTCTCTCACAGCCAGTCAGGCTCGTGAACCCACTTGTCAGTGTGCACACCCAAAGCAGAAGCCCAGACAAACTGCAAAACAGTATGGCTGTCCCAAGTGTATTGAAAGTGGGGCTACTTCATGCACTCATTGTTTTATCTGTGGGGAGACAGGTCACAGGGCAGTGGGATGTCTCAAACGAAGCCAACCCAGAAGCTCTAGTTGGCCTCCTGCTGATACACACACGCCCAGAACCAGTGGACAGCCAGACCCAAAATCACGAGGTATGTGCTCAGAAGAGTTTGCTCATGTCAGAAGTAGTTGGGCGACCCTTCCAACGAAAAATGCAGACACAGGGGCAAGTGAGAGAGTGGCACAGCTTGTTGGGAAAAAATGTAAAATCAAGTGTTACATTCATAGCTTTGCAGTGGACTGTTTATTGGACACAGGTGCACAAGTGAGTCTCATTGATCGCCAGTGGGCAAAAACCTACCTCTCTGACCACAAACTCCGGCCACTGACAGAACTTATTGGAGATAAGGCTCTTAGTGTGCTTGGTGTTAATGGCCAGCCATTACCCTACGACGGCTGGGTGGGCGTGATGGTGAGTCTCCCAGAGAATAGTGACCCAAACTTGACTGTACAAGTCCCCTTTTTAGTAAGCAGTGTGCCCATGGACTGCCCCCTGATTGGTTTCAATGTAATTGAACAGCTGATACTGGGGCCAAATGCTAGTACAAACCTCATACCCACCATTGTGAGCCTCCTGCGCAGCGCGATGAACCTCCAGGATGACACAGCGACGGCACTGGTCAACTTCATCCAGACCAAGCTTACCAGTGATAACGTGGTCAGCCAGAGTGTCCTAAAAGTGGGCCTGTATGATGTAGTAATTCCAGCTGGTCAAGTTAAGTATGTTAAGTGTAAAGTCTCCTCTACAGTTGACAGGTCCAACCCTCTCGTGCTCTTTGAGCCAACTGAGAGCAACCCACAACTGCAACAGCTTGATATTGGCAACAGCCTCCTCACAGTTTGTGATGCCAGAGTCCCATATGTCAAAGTACCTATTGGCAACCACACTAAGCATGATGTGACCCTCACCGGCAGAGCAGCCCTTGGAACTATTGAACCAATAGCAGGAGTCGTACAAACTGACTTACCAAACCTCGGTGAGCCCAAAGTGACTCAAGATGTCGACCCTGATGTATCTCAAATACCCCGGCAGTGCGGTGAAGATCAAGCAACACAGGAATGGGATCCACCTGTTGATGTTAGTCACCTGACTGAAGACCAACAGACTGTTGCCAAGAAAATGTTAAGGGAAGAGTCAGGGGCTTTTGCACGTGATGAGAATGACATGGGGTGCATTCCCAGCTTGGAAATGACAATAACACTCAAAGACACAACCCCAATTCAGAAATCGTACACCTCAATTCCAAAACCCCTCTATAAGGAGGTTAAAGAGTATATTGAGGACCTCTTGGCAAGAGGATGGATTGTAAAGTCTAGATCCCCTTACTCTGCGCCAATAGTTTGCGTGCGGAAAAAGGATGGCTCCCTAAGGCTCTGTATCGACTACCGTCTCCTGAACCAGCGCACAGTACCTGATCGCCACCCATTACCAAGAATCCAGGACCTCATTGACACCTTAGGAGGTTACAACTGGTTCTCCATTTTGGACCAGGGAAAAGCCTATCACCAGGGCTTTATAGCAGAAGGATCCCGCCATCTGACTGCATTCATCACCCCCTGGGGCCTTTATGAATGGGTGCGAATTCCCTTCGGTCTTACCAACGCACCTGCTGCATTCCAACGCAGTATGGAAGAAATGCTGGCTCCCCTTCGGGATGAGTGCTGCATTCCATACTTGGATGACATCTTGTGCTACGCCAAGACTTTTGAGGAACATGTGGAAGGGCTGAGGAAAGTCTTGAGAGCCCTGCAGAACTACGGAGTCAAACTCCGGCCGACAAAATGTGACCTATTTAAAAGAGAAGTGAGGTATGTTGGGCGCTTAGTGTCAGCTGAAGGAGTACGCATTGACCCAAAAGATCTCGAGGCAGTGTACGCCCTGAAAAAGGAGACACCTGCCACAGTGGGAGATGTGAGGAGGATTGCTGGGTTCCTGAGTTACTATCGCTCATATATCCAGGATTTCTCGAGAATAGCAAAACCCATCTATGAGCTTTTGCAACCCAAGAAAACCAAAGAGGAGCATCTTCTGGGGAAGGTTACAGGACAGAAGGGGAAAGGCGCACAGTTACCATCCAAAACACCAGTTGAGTGGGCAGAGAAGCACCAGGGTGCCCTGTGTAAGTTGATTGATATGTTGGTAAACCCCCCTGTACTTGCCTACCCGGATTTTGAGCTTCCCTTCGTCCTTCATACAGACGCATCTGATAAAGGACTTGGGGCCGTTCTCTACCAACATCAGAGTGGGAAGCTAAGAGTGATTGGATACGGCTCCCGAACACTGACACCGGCTGAAAAGAATTACAGACTCCACTCGGGCAAGCTTGAGTTTCTCGCCCTCAAGTGGGCTGTCTGCGAGAAGTTCAGGGATTACTTGTTCTATGCCCCGTATTTTACCATCTACACAGACAACAATCCCTTAACTTATGTCATGAGTACCGCCAAGTTGAATGCGGTTGGGTTCAGATGGGTGGGAGAGCTATCAGATTTCAGGTTTGATATAAGGTACAGACCTGGCAAAGTAAATGTTGACGCAGACACCCTGTCGAGGAGTCCCCTTGACATTGACAGATACGTCACTGAATGTACAAAAGAGCTCTCCAAAGAAGCTGTTGCCGCTACTTGGGAGGGATGTGGAGCAGGCAAGCATGGAGATGTCGCATGGATCGCTGCTCTGGTTTTAGCGCAAGGTGACCAGCTTGAACCAGTAATCCAAGAAATGGTCACGCCCATCAATTTGGATGAACTACAAAGGGCTCAAAGAGCAGATCCTGCGATAGGTGAGATCATGAAAATGAAAGACTCAGATCAAAAGCTGACAGATGACATGAGACGGAATGTGAGAGGTCCGGCAAGGAAAATGATGCATGAGTGGACAAAGCTGAGCTTAGAAGACGGAGTTCTGTATCGTAAGACTGCAGAAAAGCGCCAACTAGTCTTACCAGCTAGCTTCAAATCCCTGGTCCTGAAACATCTGCATGATGACATGGGGCATGTCGGGGTAGAAAGAGTTCTCAGCCTGGCGAGGCAACGGTTCTACTGGCCATACATGAGGCGAGACATCGAAGCCTATGTCACCCGGCAGTGTCCGTGCATCAAACAGAAGAAACCGGTGACACATGTCCGAGCTCCCATGTCCAGCATTACCACAAGCTCACCAATGGAATTGGTTTCAGTTGATTACCTCCACTTAGAGCCAAGCAGGGGCGGATATCAGTATATCCTAGTTGTGGTAGACCACTTTACTAGGTATGCCCAGGCCTATCCAACCCGCAACAAGAGTGGCAAAACTGCAGCTGAAAGGATTTTCAGTGATTATATCCCCAGGTTTGGCTACCCTTTAAGGCTGCACCATGATCAGGGGCGGGAGTTCGAGAACGAGCTTTTCCGGACCCTACAACAGTTGAGCAATGTGGGGCACTCTCGAACAACTCCGTACCACCCTCAGGGCAACCCAGCTGAACGCTTTAATCGTACCATCTTGCAGATGCTGAGGACCCTGAGTGAAGAAAAAAAAGAAAGATGGAGAGAATATCTCCCACAGATGGTTCATGCGTACAATTGCACTCGCCATGAAGCAACGGGTTACTCGCCATTCTTTCTGCTTTTTGGTCGACATCCACGAATGCCAGTAGACCTCCTGTTCAAGTTGGTTACTGATGGAGAGCCACAAACTGCAAGAGGTTATGCTGAGAAATGGAAAGAACGAATGACTGAGGCTTACAGGATTGCATCTGGAAACAGCCAAAAGTCAAGTGATCGTGGAAAGAAACACTATGACCGGCATTTGAAAGGAGTGGTACTCCAACCTGGAGACAGAGTACTAGTGCGGAACCTGACTGAGAGGGGTGGTCCTGGCAAGTTAAGGTCCTACTGGGAGAACACCATTTATGTGGTGAAGGAACAGATCAATGACAGCCCAGTGTACAGAGTGACCTCAGAGGCAAAGGGGAAGAAAGTGCGTGTTCTGCATCGCAATCTATTGCATCTTGTCAATGAGCTTCCTGTGGACTTGCCTGCTGTAGATAAGGGGGACGGGCCATCCGCCGTCAAGAAAAAGAAACCAAAACCAGCTCAAGGAGAGACAGAGTTTCAACCCCACTCTGACGCAAGCTCCGATGAGGATGAGAGTTCCATGTATTATGAGTTGAGGTATGATTTGAGAAGTGGGAACAAAGAGGATGCACTACATACCTGTAGCCATACTGTTGGACCCCCAAGAGGAACAGCTGAGTTCAGCAGAGTGGTCAACTGTGGAGCACCTCAGCCAACAGAAGCAACAGATGAATTGAGGGAACAAGGAATGGAACAAGATGGTGGACACCAAAGCACTGAACTTGACAACGACATGGGAGAGGAGGAACATGAGAGGGTACAGGAATCAGGAGTCACTGAAGTGCCTTTCACAGTCGACGAAGGAGAAGTTGGACTGCCGCTTTCAGAAAGGGCACAGTATACACCTAACGTGGCCCCGCCGACTAATGAATCAGTTCTAAGAAGGTCTACTAGAGAACGACGGCCTGTTACACATTTCACATATGACACCCTTGGCCAGCCCTCTCTCCGGGTGCATCCATCAGTCAGTTGTGCTGAAGTGCACGAGTCACCAAACACAACACACTACACCATGCCACCATATCCCCTGTTACCTTACTTCCCCCTAGTGCCATATCGCATTCCAACATCTCACTGTGCACACCCAGGCACCTTCCCTGTATATTATAACTGCCCAATCTATACATGTTAGTACACAAGGAATGTGGGTATGTGGGAAGGGGATGTGATTTGAGTTGTTTGAGTAATGAGTATAATGAGTTTTAAAGGGTAAGAGGTTAAATGTCAGGAGCCATTTTCTTTTTGTTGGGGAGTGTGTGACGCCCACAAGTGTATGGTCACAATTGTAATTTTGTTGTGAATTGTTTTTGATGTAAAAGACCTGATTTTATGGTGGTATTGCACTTTTCATTTAGCGTTATGGACAATGTAATTGCGTGGCATTGCCACAAGGGGGAGATAGTGGTGAGTGCGATAGGCTGTTGCAACGCGTCTCGGCCTCAGACGAGGAAGAGCCTGCAGACCGAACGCAACTGATGTCTCCTGTCTCTGCTTTTCTGTTAAAAAAACAGACAGTTTAAAAACAGACCCCATCGAAGGCCTGTAACAAAAGGTTTCAGAAAATGTTGTTTTCCAATGCACAGACAAATAGTCCCAGTATTATGTAAACGCCTTCAACCTATAGTCTCAAACTCCAAAAAAGTCGATAGATAGATAGATAGATAGATAGATAGATAGATAGATAGATAGATAGATAGATAGATAGATAGATAGATAGATAGATAGATAGATAGATAGATAGATAGATAGATAGATAGATAGATAGATAGATAGATAGAAAGAATGTATTTATCTTCAAAGTAACTTGAACAGGAAGATTAAGAACTATTCAGTGGAAAATTAAGTCTATAAAAGCCTATAAAATAAAGAATCTGCTATTTGGACTCAGTATTTTTTTCTCCTTCTACAAGCTTATAATAATTCTTGGAATTGATTCTCTATTTTTTATTTTGTTCCACTCTAACGACTGCATGATAGTGTTGAGTCTTCCAAAATGACCACATAATTACACTTTAATTTGTGGACTATAGTGAAAAACGTTAGCCTATGAACAGAAGTGCACACTGTACTTCGAGAAGTAGAAAAGTTTTGGGCGGGGTGGGGGGTGGGTTCTCCAGAAACATAAAAATGTAAGATCATGCCACTGTTTTGATTACATTCATGCAGCAGATTCTCTCTAGTTCCATAAACAGTAGATTTGTATGCACTGCCTGCGTGATCCGTCCCTATCTTTCTCAAAACTACCTCATAACAAATTGATCATTGCCTGGCATGCGGGTCACTGATGCAGCCACCAGGCCAAGGCTCACGTCTGCATCAGGATGCAGCCCGCTGTCTGCAGCCCCGTTCAGTTCAGCTTCGCAACCAAGCCGCAATGATAAGTCACCCAGCCAGCCAGTATTGATTGGGGGTCCTCGAGCCTTAGACAAAGGCAGGGAAGGAGGTGACTGATTGTGTTTTACAGAGAACATTATCACTCCGCTCAACGCAGGAGGGCCGACAGAATTTCCTCGCCCAAGAAATGGAGACGACCACCCAGCCTGGGAGTATATGACTTGACTCAGTGAAGCGCTAAGTCCAATTTGAAAGCCAAATTGTGAGGCTTAGAACAAAGGAGCGAAAAAGAGAAATGGTCACAGTGCGCGTGGTGATTTTTCTCCCTTTAGCATTGACCAGTCCATACAATGGTACCCATTCTATAAAACCATAAAAGCATTTTAAAAAATTGCATTCCCTACGTGGTCTGCATACTCTTAGTCCACAAAGAGGACTGTGAAACCAGTGTTTGTCCAATTTGTACAAATCTATTTTTTTTTACTTGTGTTAAGTGCTTAAAGCTTGCTCATTTAGACCTGGACTTTCTCAAGCATAGGCTAAAAGGAGCTTTTACAATAACTTGTTTTTGCAAACAGGATTTAAATAACTCTGTTTGCAGATTAACTGTGGTGCAGGTTAGGAGCCGCTCAAAAGAAAAGTCATAGGCCTACTACACAGCAGAAGAATACTACTAAACTACTTAGAATATAACTGCTCTAAGATGATGCTGCTTCTTCTCCTCACCTCACCTCACCTCTCCTGTCCTGTCCTGTCCTGTCCTGTCCTGTCCTCTCCTCTCCTCTCCTCTCCTCTCCTCTCCTCTCCTCTCCTCTCCTCTCGATCATCTTCCGCCTAAATAAAGCTTGCACTCTCCCTGAGTAATCAAGGCAAGAGTATCAGGATCTAATTGACTCACACAAGCTCCCTTATCAGCCAGGTGCAATCTGAGGCTGCTGCCGCTTAACAAGGAATTAAACATTTTTCCATGTTGCTGCCAGCACTTTAATTGATTGATGCTAAAAGCTTGGAAAATAAAAGCCTGGTACGTTGTGAGCGTTGTGAGCGGCCCCGCTTTCCAGGTTCCTGCCGGACCCCACAGAGAGACGAGCTCTGGATTAGAAGTGGCAGTTCACATTTTCACCATCAGCCGGCCCTGTCATCTCGGCCCAAGCAAGGATGCGAGTGTAGGTGTGAGCGTGCATTAGTGTGTGTGTGTGTGTGTGTGTGTGTGTGTGTGTGTGTGTGTGTGTGTGTGTGTGTGTGTGTGTGTGTGCGAGGCATGCGTGTCTGCCACGCACAGAGAGCAGCGCCTGAAAGACACATGTACTTGAAATAAGGGAATCAATAGAACACTTAATGAACAATTAGGAGAACAGCTGTAGGCCTGTCAGACACCCATCTGCACACAGATCTGCTCTGAGAGAGCAAGAGAGAGTGAGGCCTTGCTACAACTCTCAGGCTATTGCTTCAGGGCATGTGCAACCCCCTCCTCTTTAGCCTATCTACATCCATTTACACCTTGCATCGCTCCCTCTGCTCCAAGCTGTTAAAGCCAGGCCCAATTTAGCCAAGCAGACCTCCATCTCCTTCCATCCCTCACCTCACATTAGCAGGAGAAGACGCTAAAGATATGGAAATGGCACAGGACATCCTTCAGGCTCGTGTCAGGGCAGGGGGGATCGATAAATTTGACAATCCATGGCATTTAATTAAAACGGCTGCCGGAAGCTAGGCAGTTTGTTTTTCTGTGTGGGACCCAGCCCGGCGTTTATTGCTCAAATGAATACATAAGTGTATTCATAAGCACCCTGTACATTAAATCCACCTCAGTCTTTGAGATGAGTTCATGGCGGTAGGGTGTGTGTGTGCGTGTGTGTGTGCGCGTGTGTGTGCTCGTGTGGGGGGCTTTTCAACTTTCAATGCTAAACGAGCACCCGGACAGATGAAATTAATATCTCCACCTTCCCCCCCAGTGACTTTTAACATATTCTTGATGCATAAAGAGATATCCTTCTCAACGAGGGCACTGACAAATGAACGGCGACCATAGTCAGCTCTCCTGATTTGCCTGTCTGTGACAGTGGCGACCTTATGTGCCAGTCAGGACGAAAAATAGTCAACAATAAGCGCGCGCTGACAGAGGTGTTGGATAGATAGGTTCAGCCTTCGTCTGGGTGTCTGACGTTTTTACGTGTAGATCAGCAAGTTATGACTGACAGCTCTTATGGTTAAGCAAGCGCAGGGATCGGAGGACAGCATCAGAGAATCGGCAAAGTCTGATAATTGACCTTGTACAGCCTCTCAGTCGTTCTTTATTAAAACTTCATTTAAAGAAGAACAACCCCGGGTGGCTGCTGCTGAAGACTCTTTATCTCCCACTCCCTCAGCAGCTATAATGGATTACATAGGAATCCATTATGCATTCCACACAAGAAAGAAGTAGGGCCCAAGACCTGCTTAAAACTATATTTTTAGTACTGAAAATTAATGTGTTCACACCAGCCACTGAATCATTTTAAATGTTCTTTTTTAGTATATTAGGTATATGTGTTGAAAAGACCTATATTTCAATGAGGCTGTGGGGCCAGCGGTGTGAGAGTAATGAGTGTGCTAATTTATTCATGATTTTAGCCGTATCATTATCTGTGTTGTTCCTTGTGGTTTTATTGTTTAATAGTATGTGTTGTGTGTTTTCGAGTCTATGAGGTTGTGGAACAAAAGCTCACATAAACTTCTAAACACTTAAAAAGAGACGATCTGTGTGTGTGTATTCTTTTTAAATCGCTGACTCTCTCGTGGCTTTCTGCACACCTGCTCTGCACACATCATATGCTCGAGACTATATTTAGGTCAGGATTTTTTTTTATTTTTAAGACTGTGGTGCATAGAATAACTTTTACATTTATCTGCTTTCATCTGCTCAGTCATATTTCAAAAAGTTCCACAATGCATCTGTAATTTTATTAATTACAGATGCATGGTGGCTGTACTGTGCTTTCTGGACCATTTATTAGTGATGTTTACCAGAAAATGTCCAAGAGAAGCCCGTTTCTGCAACTTGGAAAAAAAAATTCTGGTCACCATCTATTTGTTCTTTCTCTACATCATTGTGTCACTTTTATTGATAGTACACTGTAAAATTTGTCCTGTGAAATTTTGCTTTGCTGCTGATTGCAAGCCACAGCAGCCACTGAAAATGATTCAGTGGCTGCTGTGAACACATTAACTTTTTTGAGCTGTTTTTGTAAGACACTGAAGGGTTTGACCGTAGACCTTTGTAATGAAATAATTAGACACATCGCAGTGAGTAAAGCACAGGTTTAATTGATATTAGCTCAGTTCTTTGTCCTGCTAAGCCTTTTCAGTAAGCTAACATGCACAACACTTAAAGTGAAATTAAAATAATAATTATTTTTATTTATAGCCACCTCTCAAAACCCTCAGGGTTACCTTACATCAGCACAGCAATATATAAACATAGACAAATCACAGAACTATAAAAACTGATCAAGGTAACAACAGACTAAAACCTTGTTACATGAAGGATATGCAAGCCCGAACAGATCGGTCTTGAGATGAGAGATCTGCTGGAAGTGCATCCAGAGTTTTGGGACAGAGCAGGTAAAGGCTGCAAGATCAGATTCATATTGGCGGAACAAGGTTGCCAAGGCCTTTGAAGGTGAGAAGGAGGATCTTGAAGGCAACGTTTGGGTGAACTGGAAGCCAATGGAGCTTTTTAAGAACAGGTGTTATTTGTTCATCTGGTTCTGGATATGATCTGGGCAGCTTCTGAACCAACTGAAGTTCATGGAGAAATTTGTGAAGAGAATTAGCTTAATCAGGTGAGTTGTGACAAGAACATTGACAAGTATGGTGGTAATATGAAGGTAAGTTAAGAACAAAGGTGCTTAATATTGCAAAGATGAAGGTAGGCCGATTGGATGTATGTTCCGTAAAGGACAGAGTACTCCTGAGGATTTTGCCCAGAATCTTAACCTGAGAGAAAGGTTTAGCAGAGTTATCAGTAGATAATGAGAAACTGTAGATTTGATGCCAGTAAGAATGAGCTCAATTTTATTACCAGTACGTTGAAGACAATTATGAATAAACCAAACTTTAATTTCATTTAAACAGTCAGAAACAAATGTGGGTGAGAGAGCAACAGGTGCTGGTTCACCGTGTCTATTTCACGCGCATGCAGAAGTGGCAGTAAGTTGCAGTAACAGCAGAGGGAGGAATTTTATTTCAAACCAACATAAAAGTAATCACGGGAAAGTGTTTAAACAGACATTATTAACTCGTTTGCATGTATATACATATTAGCTGCCTAGCTTAATCGTTTTGACGATAAAGGAATGTACTTCAAACGCTTTTTTGCTTACTACTTTGTGGCTTTAAACATATTGTCTCCCCCTGCTGGTAATGCAATTTCTGCACGTATACTTTGCAGTAATATCAGGTTGCATCACCTGCTCGTTCGTTTTGTTAACACTTTATTACACAGCCTGTGACTAAGGGCATACTTCCCCAGTAATTAAATGGATTTGCAATGTATTTTGTATGACATTAGAATGTAATAATATTTACATACAAATGCGTAAAGGTCGGTGCACTAGAATAAGTTGGTATAAGTCAGATTTTTAAAGGAAACAAAGAAATAATTGTAAGTAAGTAAATGCAAGTACCTTTAAGTAGTGCATAAGTCATTTTAAATACTTCATAATTTCATGTAGTGAAAGTAATGTAGTGGAAAAGCTAACAATAATTTCCCATCTTGCACCTTTAGTCCAGTATACTTCCTGGGGCACAGGCTGTTATGGAGTAGCTTAAAGTTGCCAGACTTCTGGGTATTTTACTAGGAATGAGACACACATTGTACTAAAAAAAAATGTTGGCTTGAATAATAGAAAATCCATCGTGCACATCAACGTAATGAATATTAAATAACAATGTGAAAGAAAATAAAAATGTAAAAAAGGCAAGGTAAAGTCACTTCATAATATGGCCGCGAAAATTACAGCGTACATACAAGGTTGGACAGGAAAATACGTTTCTTTTGCCACAAATTACTAGGTAATTACACACGATTTAAAATTAGCAATGCAACTTTTGAAATTAAAAAAAGCACTACTTAAATTTACTAACAGTAATTTTTTGTTTGTTAGTTTGTTTCCTGTATAAACTTTTTACCTCCTTCTTCTAATGAAACTACTTTGAGGTATTTGTAAGTAAATATAATTCCATGGTAATTTCAAATAAAATACACTAAAATTCAATTTAATTAGAAGGAAATTACACTCTAAGTGGCCGTATTATATAGTCTTACCTTTTTCTTCTTGTGTACATTGTTGTCAGCTGTTTTACTTTATTTGTCCTTTTATTAGCCTGTAAGTCAGATGCAGCAAAACACAATGAATTTCACCAAGGTGTATTAAAGGTACTAAAGACATTAGGAAACTCACTGAGTGATGTCACCACCCTGAACTTATTGCATCTGACTCTTTCCTCTCTTTCTCGCTCTCTCACTCTCACTCACACCCACAAATGCCCACTCAGCAGACTGCAGCTTTAATATTTGCCTTGGACAATGGTCCACTCATTGTCCACTCAAGAGTTTCAAAATACAGAATGATTATCATGTGTATAATTTTTTACAATTCTAATTTCTGGGGTATTAAAAGGTTAGATTGCACCATTAGGTTGACTGTGAGCACAGGTGCTGATTAAGTTGATTCACTGAGGCAATTACCGCCAGATCCCCTTTAATTACTGTGGGTTTTATTGCAACTGCGTGATAATGGTGCACGGGGCCTGCAGGAGTTTTAGATGGAGATGAGATTGCAAAGTATCACACAAAGACACAAATCTACAGGATGGAGGATGGAGAGTCGCACACATACACGCAACAGGGGTGGGGGGTGGACTGACCTGTTCGCCCACAAAAAATGAAGAAAAAAAAGCCCAAAAGGTTAAAAAAAAACACCCTCATTTTGCTTTCTTTCCATTTTTCTCAGGATTCATCACTCTTAGTCACACACATTCACTCTACTGTATGTCATCAAGCAGAGGAGTTGGAGAATACTAACAGAACAAAACTTTAAGGCTACACTGTAGCAGAGACAGATGCTAGCTACAATCCAAAAATCTGGTAGAGCTAAGACAGATGGAGTGTGTGTGTGTGTGTGTGTGTGTGTGTGTGTGTGTGTGTGTGTGTGTGTGTGTGTGTGTGTGTGTGTGTTATGCACTCCCCTAAATTCATAGCATGTCCTGCCACACACATTTCACACGCACAGACAGCCTGACAACCTCCTAAACTCCACTCCACCCCATTCCACTCGTACACACAACACACTTGCCACCCTGCTCGACACAAGCATGCAATAAGAAACAAGTCGACAGCTACACAGCAGGCAATATCCCCTCCCTTCAGCCTCGGTGCCTGTTTCGGATGCATCTGGTTAGTAAAAGCTGACAGAGGGCTGGCCATGCCTCAAAGGAGAGCAGAATGAGGAATTTCGGCGTTCCCCCACATCACCCCTGAGATGCAGGAAACACAGGAGCGCCCCCGCTCCTCCCACCCCGAGCAGCCGCTCACACACAAACACAACTGGTGTACTCCTAAGATGCCCTGTCACCAGGAATGGAAATGGAAAGCGGCACACACATCCGTTATCTAAATGTTAACTCCAGTGCCCTTCTTGTTGTCACAGGCGGGCAAGGTTAGCCAACACTAGGTGAGAAGCTTTGCTTTGGGCCTCTGCCACAGAAACCCTTCCCTGTTGGAAGACAGGCACAGTCTGATACAAAGCCACTGCAGCTTGCTGCAATATCATGTGTACATAGTGTTACTTTGCCTCCATCATGAACACCATGGAGGTGCAGAGAAGCACAGAGAGTATTTCTACGTAGATCTTTTGTGCCACTCACTCAAGTTCTACTTTATTTGTTAATAGTTTAAAGATTTGAAAAGAAGAAATGTGTGAGCTCCTCACCAAGCTTTGTTATTTTCAAATGTTTGAATTTATGTAGTAGATTTATGCAAGCAGATTTTTTTCCCCAAAAGTTCCCTACTGACTTTGTCGCAAAGAAAATTTATGGTGCTAAAAAGGTGTCACTTCAAGGAGTTATGTCAAAAGGATTTACATTTGATTGATTCAAAGCAGAGGACTCCTGCTGACAGAGAGCGCTAAATTTGCCTCTCTACAGTATCTTCGGATGTCATAGTTGCTAAAAGACCCATACCTAAGATTTGCAATATTTGCATTTACTGTGATTTCTATTGTCCTTTTGTTAGATCCATCCATCCATCCATCATGTTTAAAGTGGAAGTGGGATTTATAATAGACTGACAAATAATTACTTAGGTCCATGTAATAATCGATAACCCAGTGTTTATAAGATTAACTTTCTGGCACTGAAATAAGTCAAAATGTGTGCAAAATTACATATTAATAATATCACGACTTTTTTCTTTTGTTTTGCATGCATAAAAGATGTTCTCTTTAATTCATTACTGTAAGTCAGTTTTAAATGATATAGAAAATAGCACTGTTGGTAGGTATGCTTTCACTCTTTGCACTGAGTGAAAGCTGGCTGTTTATGTTGTTTTTAATAATTAATCACTGACAATTTCCGATCTATTTCTGCCGAATTTGCGACATCTAACTAAAATAGAGAACGAACCTTTTTTAAAACCACTTTAGAGCCTCACCAATACAAAAAATATCAGTATTCATAATTACTAAAGCTCTCTACCCCACACGGTAACCAGTTTCTGTAATTTGAACAGTATTATACTGGAATATGCATTATAGCGGAAGATAGTTTGGAATATTTCATACAATTTCTTATGTATGAAAGAAAAACATTCCAAACTGGGAGAATTAAATAACGGTGACAAACATTTGACCTAGTATATAGTTAGGTCATGTTCACGGGGTGGAGTGCTCTTAAAACTTCTGCCCTGTTTGGTGCTGATTAATCACAGCACCATGACATCTCTTTGGCTTCAGCCCAGAAGAGATGTGTTAGACATGCAGTGCTTCAGCACTTCTCCAGGAGCTCCTGTGAACAGGATAGATTAGGGGTTGAGGGTTTAAGGAGGAGAAGGGCGGAGACAAGTGGACAGTTGCAATGGACAGACTTGTGACTCTGAATACGGTCTGATGCAGCGCAGGCGGTATTTACGCTCTGACGGCTGCGGGAGCCGGGTATATTTAGCCGCCTTGAGATATCGCGCTGAGATGAGATTTCAAAGTGAAGTACCTGTTTGAAGATGCATGGCATTCCACAAGGGTGGGCAAGGGCTACTGGGTATAAATCTAGCACCCCTGCACCTGGCGTTAAGACAGGGAGGGAGTATGACACCTAAGATTTAGAATGTCTAACACACAAGCCGTACATGTGTAAACTACAGATTCATCCATATAAATTTACACACTTACGAATGAAAAGCACCAGACACATCACTTTTCATTATTAATGTCCAGACAGCTACACAGACTGTGGATATTAGAGGTTCACCTGTGTCTTTCCCTCTTTGCTAAATGTAATTCCCATGAACGCTCCCAGTGTCATTCGTCATGGCCTGATTTTGGTTGGAGGACATCCTGGGAAAGTGAAGTTAGAAGGAAAAAAAAGAATGGCGAGCGAGAGACTTAAGATTGCTTACGACACCCACCCAGTACTGTGATCACATGGCCGTCTTGTAATTGGACAGGTTGAGCATTTTACTAACTTTTATGGTTTTGCCAAACTATATCACATCCAATGAACATGAGACAATCTTCTAGTTTATTTAGTCTCGCTTTAATTTTCTTTTGAGGAAATGGTTCAAGAATTTAATGAAAATTGTTTTAACAGCTCATCTTGCAATCATGATCCAGCTTTCTGTTCTCACATCCTAATGTTGGAGTGAGTGCCAAATCTGAAAGGTTTCCTCGTCCCTTGGGTCACTGTAGGACGAGACCTAATCAGGGGTTTACTCTAAAGTCAAGCACAATCTTAAGATATGATACCAATCCCTCTTAAGAGTTTCACACCACAGGTCATTTCCTCCTGCCGATCACACCAAAATAAAATCTTCATGGGGAGTCGCCATGTCTTTGTGTTGACCCCCCAATCCCCCTGACACACACATCCATCCATCTGCGTAACAGAGGAATAACTCATAGACTCCCCTGTTTGTGAGGAATTTGCTCGGCTGCAGATTAGATTTTCAGGAATCTGCAATATGAGTGACACTTTAGACAGCTGTGTTAAACAGTAAGGCACAGTGTATGTGATCAGCTTGCTTTGTAAAGCCACCGCTTGCTTATTGCATTTCCCCTGAGCCTCAGGGGAATATTAATCAAATATTCATACGTCCCCTGTAAATACTTGGAGAACACAGTCAGCCCTTAGACCGCTGTGCTCTGCGACACAAATGCTCTTTCATGTCTGTGAAAAAAAAAAAAAATCCCAAATGTCCCATCATCCCTCCTGCCCATTCAACCCTTCCTCCTCACCGTACAAAGATCTTTTTGCTCTTGCATATTTGATGTTCCTGCTCTGTCCAAACAGTCAGTTGCCCAGCCACTAAAAAAAAAAAAAAGAAACTTGCCACACAGATCAGACAGTGGATCTAAATGATGCCTTTATACACTTTGCCATTGCTTCAGCATGGCAGAGAACAGATGGATTCTTCTTTCTGTCCCTCCATCCTAACCCTTGCCCTGTCTCCAACACAGAAGGGACAGTTTCCTCCTTAAAAAGCATGCCTCATCATGATACAAGAATTTGTATTGTACAGGAAAACAGTCCGGCATAGCTCAAACTAAAGGGGCAACAGACAGATTATCCATGGTAACAGAGCTTTGCACACAAGGATATTTTCTTTTCCTCCGCAGAGGAACACAATTGCTGCCAGTGTCACTGGGTCACATTTTTTCCGGTTCCTGGTTAATGGGCTGTAGAGATGGTTAGCACGTACGATTAGTTTTAATCTACTACATTTGACTGGGAGAGAAAGGAACTGAATACATTTCAACACACCACTGAGGTTTGCATGTAGCACTGATTTTTTTTTTCTTTTTGTCCTAGGATGGCTCAGGATTCTTAAAGTGAACAAAAAACAAACTAAACAAAAGAAAGAAAAAAAGATTTCAAGTTTATTTAACTTTTTTTTGCTTGGCAGTGGTTAAACATTGTAATTTTATAAGTCAATTTATCCAAGCAGACAAAGCATGTGTTTAACAGACGGAATACTTCCTTCATCATGTATAGTTACTATGAAACTGTGTCACACCTGGTTCTTACTCACTCAGTGCTGGAGAACAGAATGAAGAAAACTGAAATATGGCAAGGTGCATGGCATGAAATGTTACAAAACCCTCTTTGTATGAAAAATATCTCTCAAAAATGTGGAAATAATGGAGTAAAGTAGTATAACAGTGCTTATAGTGTTGACTTGAATCTCTATTGTCAATCCCAAAAAACTTTTAGCAGCCTCTAGATTACAATTCCCTGAATCAGATTTAAAAGAGTCTTTTTTAACTCTTTGATTCATTTGCTGTTATAAACGTGTTAGCTATAAAGAGGTGATATCCTACAGAGAATCTTATTGTTAACATTACATTTATAACAGATAGTGCTTTGTGCTTTACAGAACATGGCACAGTTAACCCCTTAGCAAATCCTAGTCCCTTTCACTGTGATGCAAGCAGGCAAAAATGCACATAGGCAAGCAAATACACCACACCATGTTGCAAAGACAAAGAAGTTAATTATAAAAAAGATATTAACAGTGTTTTTAAAACACTCCTTCAAAGCATATGCTTCTGCAGTCTGCTGCTGAGATGCTCTTCATTCTTGTTTTTTGGCAGAGATGTTTGAAAAAATTACTTGCTCTGCCCATCTTCATAGACTGCCTAGCTTATACTAATGAAGACGTTTACCATACCTGTTAGGCTACTGCTACCTACACTTAAGAGTTCTCTAGTTGCAACCCTATGCTTTTAAAAAATAATCTAACACTGATCTTAGTTTATAATTACTACTTCGACATGGCATTCTCAGTCCTAAATTCACAAAACTGAGGTGTGAACTTGACCTGGCGATCATTATAAGCTTCTGATTTAAGGTGCAAAATCTCAAGTCCTCTGAAATCTGATGAGTTCACAAAATCTCTATCAAAAATATGATAATGGTGTAAAATGAACAGTGCTCTCCCAAATGCTCCCCTTTGCTAAAATACCATTTCAAAACACCACCAAAAAAAAATGTTGGGTCACTGAATTCAGTAGAGCATAAAAAGATGTTCCAAGGCTTCCTGGCATATTATTCAACATGTTCACATTACCTACAAACATAAGTCTCACCAGTTAATTACAAATTCATCAGTAAAGTGTCCGGGATGCATAAACTGTATTCGTGTAGTTCCATAAACCTTTATATCACTTACATGAGGCTCTGGACTTTAACAAATTAGATTAATCAGAAGAGGACTTTAAAAAAGGGCTGTCAAAGCAGCACAAAGTCTCCGACGGTGGTGACCGTCCTCCGCGGGTCACGGATGAAGGGCCACTCTCTCTTTTCAGGTGTCAGGCCTGCCGACAGGTTGTAATCTCTGCCATGACCTTGCACGAAAGTGAATGCGGGGTATTTCTCCTTCGCTGATGGCTGCAGCAGCTGGAACAATAAAGCAGTGTTTCATGGCTTTGCTTTTAAAGGCTTAAGATAACAAGGCTTAGGATCTTCTTTTCGAAGATGCAAATCACATTCATTTCACTTAAACAGAAAGGTTTTTTTTTTCTAAATTTGAGGACGGATTTTGGTTTACAACAACAAAACGACTGGTGTGAGAAGTAAGAATTGAGACAGATTTATGGCTAAATGGTGCCACCTGCTGTCCAACTCAGGTTACCTGACGGATATATTTGCCAGGACAGGAAACAATGAATATACAGCAGTATTACAACAACAATAACAGCATGTAAAATAAGGAAAGAAATTGTGAGGAATTGTGTAGAGTCACAGTAACTATCAAGGTATCCTTTGCTGTGGTCTCACCTTAGACAGCTCCTGACTGATCCTCTCGTAGTCTTGAACACTTCTGGAGTAGAAACCAACGGTACAGCTCGGGTCCATCTTGCTGAAAGGCATCTTCTTTGGCGAGGGGCAATGATACGACTAGACAAAGAGAGACAAAATACATGAAAATATTCATCAAGCTGAAGGGCCAGGTGACTGCGGGGCATACATACACACCATGACAGCATCGACACCAAATAAGATGTATTCTGCGTCACATGATGAATGCAATCCTATTTATCTGCTGTCACAGCATCTGAAATTTAACACCTTGTCACACTGTATACCACGGCGTGCAAAAAGCATAAAACAAAGTTTCGGCACAGTGCTGTGTGCCGATTTGTACGTACGGGCCCTGAAATATTAAGGCTCACGGCGGCCGAGCCCGTATTTGCCGTATTTCTCTTAAGTGGCAGCTTCAGTTATCCGAGCAGCAAATAAATCAGCAGATGGGGACTCTGTAATTGGACCGAGTGCTGCTTTAAGATTCATACCCTTAAGTACTAACAGCAACTATTAAATTCACATTACCGGGCCCCCCCCCAAGTCAGCTCGTCTGTGTAATTTCACATTACCTGAAGAGGGAAATCGCTGGTGCTGACATCCACAAAAGACTGACAGTAATGAGGGTCCATGTAAATCAAGCTGTCATCTGCAAGGACAAAACAAAAGACAAGTTATTCAAAAACATCCGATTATTACAAAAATGCGTTTCTCCCCCAATTTCTATGCAGAGCAGCTCAAAGTCACCACGCTTAGCCTACTGTTAGGCTTGTGGTGCGTCAAATATGCCTCCCAGAAGGTTGTTGCTTTTTAATATCCACCGGGGTGGATTAAATTCTACATAATCAGATGCGTTTGTACAAGCCCATCCTTTACACCCACAAAAAGAGGTTGTCATTTAATTTTTGTGTGGGGGAATTACTTTTACAAACACACAATTATATTCGACCATTTGCATATGATAAATGCCGCGCCGAGGTGCGCCTTGGCAGGGAGAATGTATTGCTTGTCATTTAGACATCATCCACCACTGTATTTCAAATTGGTAAAATGTAAATGCGTAAATATTGACTGCCAAGATGTACAACTGAAGGTTCCTCCTGGCTCCTGAAGGTGATGAAGAGTGGCTCACTTTGGGGCTCAGATGAAATTTAATGCATGCCTCCTATGGAAATCAATTACGGCTCACAACTTGGGAGGTTTACTTGTGATAAATGGGCAAGGTTTTGATGGGTCAGAGAGAATAAAGTAAGCCCTGCTTCACTTGCTTCCATCTCCACTCCTCTCCGTTTTCCTCGCGCAAACAGGAATACATTAACTCACTTTGTCTCTTCACATAAGAAGGGTATATTATGCAAAGTAATTTGCTATTCGCACCAACCTCTCTGTGCGTCTTCTTTCCCTCGTTTCCATTACTAACCTTGAAATCCCACGAAGTAGCAGGCCTGTTTGGGCTTCCCTCCGATGATGCCTATGCAGTACTCCAGACTCAAAATGCTCTAAATGGACACAGAAGGACAGAACGGAGATGCGCGGTTAAGTTTCCCACCATCCCAGTGGCAAAATCCAGTTATTTTGACTTTCTTTAATCTCCAAACATCTTCGTTCTTATTAATATGAATCTAATATTTGTTTTGTAGGGTTTTTGTTTTTTAACCACTCAAATCTAGATGCATTTTTCACCTTTGCAAAGTCAAAATACTCTGGGTTTGTCTTCTCCCCTCCGAGCCTAACAGGGACGAGGATGATTACAGCTCGGCTCTCCGGTAAGGTGGAAGCATGCACTGGATGGTCGTTCTGTGGCAGAGTAGGGGCGTCTGGTGTCTCATCAGAGGTCCGCTCTGCTCTCGGTGCCCTGTGGCAATCGACGACATCAGCGCTATATACTACAAAGGATCAATAACACATAAGGTCAGATCGAGGTCATTCAGTCTGCTGTGTTTTTCACCAAAATCTATTTGGATGAACAGTCAGCAGTAAGTAGTTGGTAAACATTGTTTTTTGTCACATTCCTGTTTTCTTTTTTTAATTAAAAAAAAAAAAAGTTTTTGTTTTTTTAAATAAAAAAAAATAAAAAAACAAACCCCAAAACAAAAACAGTTTTGCCACAGAATGGTGACCTTATACAGTTATGCCACTATACTGAATTTAAAAAGGAGGGTGGCTTTTGCTTTTTCTCTTATGGTAAAGTCTCTGCCTTAGAAAGATCATTTTGTTATTTGATTATGACTTTGACTATACAACTAAACAAAACTTTTTCTTTTAAAGGGTAAACCGTGTACCATCTTCTCTTGTTATGATATCGCCCCCTGCTGCTGCCACAGTAGAGCTCATTACTTTCAAAGTAGCATCCACGTGTTGTAGATACTTTATTTACATTCATGTAACCAGGGGAACTACATGATGGGAGAGATACTCAAAGATCACATCATCACTGTAGCTAAACTACTATCTATCAGGGGCTGGTCAGATTTTGTGGTTAAGAACACTGAGCACCTCTTTAGCCTTTTTAAAATCTACTCTACAGGCCTCAGTGCAGCATGTTAAATGTTAAAATTCATGACAGTATAGTTAAAGACTGAACAAGTATGACTGGTTTGGAAGGGTTGTCAGGTAGAAAGCCTCTTTTTTTTTTCTAAAAAGAGGCAGCATGGCTCCGGTTTGCGGAGTCGCTCCTGAACAAACTATTTGTTTGTTCAGGTGCGTCTGTCCATTTGACAGACGAGACCAAACAGAAGGTGTCTGACCATCATGCATAACTCCACTTTTTCACAGATGACTTCTATACTATGGTCTCACGGTATGGTTTCATTTGTCAAGTGTTCATTTGAGACTATGCTTAAGGAATTTTAAGATCTTCAAAGGATCAGGTAATTTTTATGTCATGACACATACAATCTTAGAAGTAAAAATGGTTGTGCTTTCTTTATCACATGACTTTCACTTGTGTGTGTGTGTGTGTGTGTGTGTGTGTGTGTGTGTATATATATATATATATATATAATGCTAATCTGCTAATTGTGCTAGTTAGCATGTGGCACTTGTTAAGTCTGGTGCATGCTAGTGTGTGCTATGGTAATTTTTTAAATCCCTTTTTTACTTAATAATAACTAAAAATAGTAGCAATAATTATTTTTTTAATTACTCAAACTATGAACCAGAAAAAAAATCTACTGTATTAACGAGACTGTGAATTTAAAGAGCTGTTTTATCTGTGGAATAAACTGATTGTTTAATATCTCATTCTCAAGAAAATATTTTTTAAAATGGCAAAGTTAAAAATGCTCAAGGTAATGTTCCTGGATTTCACTTTCTGTCCATATGAAACAAGAGAGGATACACAAATTCTCATAGTATGAAAAGCAGGAAACAGTCAAAGTTTGCATTTAGATAAATACATCACCAATAACTGTCTGTCTTTGACTTTAGAATCAGCTCTCAAGTTATTGAGGTTAAGAAGAGCCCGGAGTAGGAGGTTATAGTTTTGGAATGGATGTGTTTGTTGGGTAATAGACACAGCGAGACTACTGTCACTGCTTTACGCAGCTCCGATCTCACGGCAGCAAAAAGATGGCGGAAAACGCAAGGTCCGCCTGGGCGCTGTGCCCAGTCTCCTGTTTTATCAACAGCAGGCTCATCTTTCATACCTGTGCAGTCTTGGGAGACATAGGCAGTTATACACGCCAAACCAGGGTCCATCGCTTCCTCGACAGCTTTCCTAAGAGAAAGAGAAGGAAGACAAGAAGAAGAAGAAGCAGAGAGGAAATGGATGAGAAATGGAAGTTTGTATCTGGAGGTTATGCTAACCCGACATCGAGGCTTTGTTCATCATCACATTGCAAAGTTAAATAGCAAGAGATGGGTGTTTTAAACAAGTTAAAATATAAGAAGATATTTCCAGATAATTACACAGTTGTTGATAAACACATATGGTCACTAGATTGTATACATTATAATTATTTCATGATGATTAATAAAAAATTAAGTCTCCATCATTTAATGTAAACATGGTTGCATTAGATGATGATTCATTGGCACAAATGAATTTTGTGGAACAGCTATGCGGAGGCTTTATAATGGGTATAATGGGTATAATGATTTTAATACAGGCAATTTACATATGCACAATTAAACATACATTAAGCAGGTTATTATTTTTGTTTTTTTATTTTTCAGCAGTACAAATGTTTTGGTGTAGTCTCCCTCCTCGGGCTAAAATGATTTACTGACCTCAAGAAAATGTTTATTTTGTTGAATTACTTTTATTTTATGAAAAAAATTTTTTATGTCAAGACAAAGATGCATTTGTACATTTTCTTTCCTGTTACATGTTTTAAATCGTAGATATATATATATAAAAAAAAAAGGCTAACATGGCAACTAATATAAACTTCAATCAGTAACAAAACCCTGTTATTTTTGTCCTAAACAAAACTAAACCATCACGTAGTCATGATTAAATCAATCAAATCAAATGGAAACAATTGTAAGTTCAGGCCAAAACGTTAAACCTACTTGAGGATGTGTGCCACCACAGCTGGTCCGTACCAGTCCCCGGCCTGTTTTCCCATTGTCAGGCCTAAGCGGACGAGTCTGTGGAGGCCCAGTGGAGTCGAAGGGCTATCTCCAAACCAAGACACCAGAGTGCGGTGGTACATTTCCTTTAAATGTGCATCTGCCTCCTCTGCAGATCCAAGGGAAAGTGCTTGGGCCTGTGGTGATGAGTTACGTACAGAGGGTCCAGGAGCACCTTGCAGGGAAGCCTCCAGAGAGGCCACCAGACGTTTGGCTGCAGTTGTAGTCCACGTCTCTGTGTCTAAAGGCTGGAGTGTCAGTGCTTCTGACCAAGTCCAGTCTTTGGACAAATATAACATGTGAGCAACAATTAACATTTCCTCTGTGAACACAAATGCTACTTAAGTTTGTTTGGAAAAAAAATCTCAGAATATTTAAATTCCAAGTTCTGTAGACTGATAGAAATTTTTCAGCATTTACCAAAATCTCAGCAAAGTGGAGGGACCTTTGTGGCTTGGGGCTTTATTGCTGCCTCAGAACCTTGATGCCTTGCAGCCATTGAGAGAACAATGACAGCAAAACTGTATCAAGGATTTTCCAGGAGACTATGCTACATGGCAATGACCCAAACCACACAAAGAGTTTAACGGAGACAATTTTTTCGCAAGCAGCTACAGCGAACGTCTAATGGTGCCAGTTGCTGATAAGAGAAGCTCTAAAAGCTACTAAATTCAAGAGATTGCTTACTTTTCCAACCCCTACTGGGGTTTCTCTGCAATCTCTCAAAAGCAGGGTAAAATAAACTACAAAATGTTACTTCAAAGGTGTTACATAAGTAATCTGCACCATTCTAGCAGGACAGAAAATAGTTAGAGAATTCATACACGACACAGTACTTGCAGTGCAAGGACAGGCTGTAGGTTTTTAAAGCCTGATATGAGAAGTAGAAAATAATAGAGTCAACTCCTTTGACCAACTCTTTATGAGGATCTTTGAACCTGATCATTCAACATATCAAACTTCCATTTAGAACATTAAGAACAAAAAGTCATTCAGACCTTGAAATTAAAGGTTTTTGCCCTAAAGACTCTGAACCATGTGTGCTTCTGTAAAGGAATAGGTGTCATTCTGTTCAATTACAAGTTTGAGTGTCCCAGTATTTCATTTTAACTGTGCCTCAGCCTTACAAACAGGGAGGGAGCTGAAGGCGGGGAGAATGGGAGTGGCCCAGTCCATAAAATGGACCAGAATAGAGTCTAAGGCATTAACTAAATGACCTTGATTCAAAGTGAATCAAAGCGAAAATTGATCAATAAATATCCTAAAGTGGCCATTAGTCATTTTATAGAGAAATATTTCATTAGTGACATATTTTAGATTTGACAGAAGAACAAGTTTTAAATATTGTTTTCTAAATGACTGCTTTAAACCGGCAGTCATTCATTATGTAGACTAGAGCTGTTGAGAGACAATGGATCTTACAAAGATATTAAGAGTTCGCTCATTCGGATGCCTTGGACCAACTAAAAACTTACGAATTAAGGAAACTCTTCAAACTTCAAACGAGTTTTTCAAAAATAAGCATTAAACAAAAAATAAATTTAAGCTTAATTAAAGTGACAAAAGATGTTATCTCACAGTTGATGTCTTTGGAAAACAAAGAGAAACACTCAGCAGTTTACACTGCAGAGATCTTAGGAGAATAGAGTTTGTCTGAAACACAAACAGGTGAAAACACCAGACTAGTACACCTAAACTGCCAGGGCTGTCATCGGGTGAGACATCAGGTACATGGTGCACAAGGTCACAAGCCTATCTCATGGATAACACATTCACACCTACAGTCAATTTAGAATCACCAATTATCCTAACATGCCTGTCTTTGTACTGTGGGAGGAACCCACACATGGACAGGGAGAACATGCTCCACACAGAAAAGCCCCACATAGCCAATGGATTCAAAGGCAGGTGCGCTAACCACTGCAACACTGTGCCGCTTGGGACCAAAGACATTTGGACAATGAACTAATTTGAATATTTAAACTTAGAATGATATATGATTTTTATTTTTCATAGATCTTGTTGTAAGGGGTTATACTGTAGCACAGCTGCAGTATCATCATTTTCCTCACCTCTTCCCAAGAAGTGCAACATAAGTCCTTGAGCCAGCATCATCTGACCAGCCCTCAGCATGCAGCCCCAGCCACAGTCAGAGGTCAGCGTGCTGCCTGGCAGAGGGGAAAACTCTTCCCTGTAGGTGAGCCAGACACGGGATGCAAAATCCCTCCGGAAAGCATCCACATCCCCCATAACAAGGTCCTCAACAGAGGCTTCAGTAGGACTCTCTTCATCTGTGGCTAAAAAAAGATAAAAAGGGATTTGCAGTTACTTTTTAATTGTGTCAATTATAATAAAATGATCATTTTAACTTTCTTATTGCCATTTCTTACTTGTGGCTCATACTAATTGGCGTAACTGCTTAGCGCAATTTATCTACAAATTCAATGGATGGATCAAAGACACAATCCTGCTATTTCACTAACCACAGATATGAGAATGATCTAAACAATATCTACTTAGATGTTGATTCATAAAAATTACACAAGTTAATAATGGTGCTTAAGTTATTTGTTACATACTGTACGTACATATATACTGTATACAATTTTTTTCAATAAAGTTGGGTGCTGGGTCAAGTGTACATAAAATAATTAAAAGTGAGCCTATAATTGTGTGGGGTATAATGATGTGTGATTCTGTTTTTTGTTTTTGTTTCTCACACAGTTTCCCATCTTTTGGGGAACCAGTATTGTATGTGACTTTTTATTACAGGGAATTCAATCAGCATAAAAGTGTCCATTTATTAATGTACCTGCATGTGTTCATGCATACCTTCAGCCTTAAAATGGTAACATTTTCCCAGAAGCAGCACGGGAGAATTTCTACTGAATGACGTCTTTGGTTTGAGAGCCCAACCTAAGACAGAGTAAACAGACAATATGTCACAGCTTCATCGATGGCGAGATTTAACTGACACACCTATCCTAGGAAACTAATCAGTAAGTGTACTGGGTCAGTTCCGTGACTCCTGACTTCTTGTTAATAAGACGGAGAGCGTTCGCCATTGGACAAAAGTAGGCCAGTAGAGGGAAAACATACAATACAATGTGGAAAAGTTTGATGAAGAACTATTTTAAGGAGTGACTAAGCAGCATAAGACTGTGTGAGTGCGTGTTCTGTTGTACAGAACATGGACAAGTCAAAGCAACACATCAGTGACGCGTGCATTGAAAACAAAGCAGGCACTCAGGGCTAAACATTGGTGTGTGTGTGTGTGTGTGTGTGCGTGTGTAAGCCTGCAGCCAATTACTTACTGTACTTCACATTGTGCCACACGGACAAGAACTTTGTCTTCAATTTTTCCACCTCGTCGCTCCCTTTATTCTCCATTTGAAACAGTGAGGGAGGAAACCCATTCCCATTCAGCCTACAACCATTTTACGTGACGGACACACAGTGTTAACTAACTATGACTTCGAGGTACAAAAATGACATGACATTAAAGCTTGCAGTGAGAACATCGCTTCATTTTAGTTTCCTCCATCCGTTCGTGTTTCCCTCACAGACGCGTTGCAGCTCCGTGTTGAAACATGTCAAAAAGATCATTTAAAACACAGTTTGTCGTCCAGTAGTTGCGATATGAACTCACACTCCAAACACGAACGCCAATATTTACATTTTGAGGAAGTAGAAACAGTGAAGTCAGGTGATCTCGCGGTGCTTCCGCTGGGAACCGCGAGGGTTAGCCTGAAAAAGAAATCCAGACAACCCGACAGGGAGGCGTTAAAAGCGGTTTCCCATTATTAACTGCCTTTAACTCCACTCTGCTTTGTTTGGGTAGTTCTTTTAATAAGAACAAGCGCTCTCTGTCGTACAAATGGGCAGGGCGTGGTATAAAAAAATATTTTAATCACATCGCAACAACGGCTGATGTTCATTTTCATCGTATTTATTTATTCATTCAGTCCTTTATTTTTTATGGATCTAGTGTACCGTTACAGTAATATACAGTAGAGACTTAACCTATCAATGTTATACAGTTATCCTGATAATATTCATTTTTCTCTTTCTCTTACAGAAATTCGACTATTTAGTTTAACTCCTATTACTGTTGACACTTGTTAAGTCTTAACAGTGTTAAGACGGTTGCGACTTAATTATTTTAATAATGTTGACAAATGGTTCTCTAAATTTGCGTGTTTGATTTTACTACAGCGTACTGCAGTCTATTTAAACATTTACTGTAAACCGATTTTCAGGAAATAAAAACTTTATTGAAATTGTCATTTTTAAAAAACAAAAACTTTATTCTATTATTTCACAAAACCTGAAGACAACATTACTCAGTGGCTTCTAAAGTAATCCGTATAAAAGAAGAAGATGATAAAATGTAGTCTCTTTTCTTTTGAATGTGTTTCATTTGCATTATCTACAATTGACAAAGTCTTTATGCTATTTGTTTTCATTTCTACGGTATTATGATTATTGTTTAAGGTTGTTAAGGACGACAATGAAGTAGTTCTTTTTTCATATATATATTTTATTCTCAGTTATGTCGCACAAACTTCCAGCAAACTTCCAGTCCTTTTTAAAAAATACTCCTTTGTTTAACTCATGCATACAAATCGGCATAAAAAGTAACTTTTACTCAAGTATCAAATGTTGAAGTTTAGTACAAATGTGAAGCACTATACATCAATATTTTACTTCTACTTATTTCTACTCCAATATATATTGAGAAACAAATATTTTAACTTACAACTTAATTTATAAATTATTATTATCCATTAACAAATACTGCTGCTTTACCCGTGAAGACAAAAAATGCAAGTAAAAATATTTGACATGTATAATCATGCAAAATTTACATATTTCAGCTTCTTATAGGTCCTGCACCTGGTTTTACTATAATTTCGTGATAACTGCTTTTCCCGATAATTCTCAAGTGTCTTTAGTTTTGAAAGATGTTCATGTTCGCTCATTAATAGTATTTTATCCGTAATCCTTCTTCCTTAACCCACCCGAGTTCTTTTTGAAATGAGAATGCGCAAGTACTTTTCATTGGGTGTGTTCTGTGGCACAGCGTTACGTTCATTACGGTAATGATCCATTCTCCTGTTTTCCCGTTTTTCCCTGTGGTCGTATTGAGTGGAAAACGGAGTCTGCCTGCTGCCTGCCTGCCTGGGAATTTGCTTAAGCACATCAGCGGCCACTGCCATGGCTGAACGCCGCGCCTTCGCCCAAAAAATTAGCAGGTAAAGACTTAACATACCGCAACGTGCTCGCAAAATGCCCACCGAGGACTTCCATGTAGGTCGCCCTCAGACCAATGCTGAGGGAACCCTATGAAGGAGGCCCAGCCGCCAGCGCAGCCTTGCTGCTCTGAGCTAGCCGCTTGTTAGCTGTGACTGCAAAGATGCTCAGACCCACCCAGACAGACAGCGACACTGCTAGCTGCTACTGTCCTTTACCAGTGAATACTAACAAAGGAGTGATATCATATTTATGTATGTCTCCGGGGTGGAGAGGAAACAGACTTTCAATAATTATAATTACCGAAATGAACGTAGCTACTGTAAATTGATAACCGTTAATTTTGGACAAGTAGCTATCTCGCTTACAGTAGCTAACGATGGGCAGCTAGGTACTACTGGCACTGGGAGAGATGTGCCTGAACTTTGTTATGTTTAAAGATTTACCTAACTGAAACGAGATTGCACATTTATTACTTGGAACAAAAGCCTCCCTCCGCTGATATCAAATACTGATATTATAATCTCTTCCCCGCCCCTCAGACAGATCAAAGTAATCTCTTTAACAAAGGGCTTTGTGCAAGCTGTCAAATGCCATCTTCCCAGTCAGTGTTCAGATAGCTGTACAGTACAGATCAACATAGACGTATTTAATCACTGTTATTGCTGATCAATTAATGTCCGAACAATGAAGGCGTTTTAAAAATTGTTGAGCAAGTATATGCATGCGTGCCTGCTGGTTGACCTGTTCTCTATGTGGTGCTGTTAGATGAGATAAGAATTTACATCTCTCTGGAGAGCGTTTCACTGTGATCCACAGTGAAGGGAAAGATGATTACATAAGACCACAGACATGCTCCTGAGTGTTGTCTATTTTAAAATCGATAATCTATTTGAAGCAAATGTGTTTTCATTATTGAACTGTAGTAAGTTCACTATCATCTTGACATTTTCCCGTAGAAGTTGTTTATGTCCCGACTGAAAGAATATGAATCTACCATATATTAACTTTCCATCGTATTATTGGGACTTCACATTATTATTAAATTACTGACAGGATGATTCTGAGATGCCTTTTGGATGGCATGCACATGAGCATGCAGAGTAATATAAGTCGCGGCCCTCATTAAGAAACCTGTGGCATTTAATGACATTTTTCTGGCTCAGTTTAAGTAGACAAAGTAGATTTGTTATTGAATTTGGCTGCTTTATATTGCAGTTGTGATATTATATCTGTATTATGGGCATAACAGGCCTCAATAAAAGTTGAAATGGTTCCCTGTTAATCTTCTCACAGCCTGTTGGAATGCTTTTTAACATGCTAAAATTATTCACGTAACAAAGGACAAGAGTTCTCTGCTGAACTTGTTTAGCTACACTCTTTCTTTTTAATGAAAGCTATTATCACATATTTTTTGGCCTTTTGAAAGGGTACAGTGAAGAGTGACAGGAAAGCAGAGGTAGAGAGAGAGGGGAAGACAGGCGGCAAAGAGCTGTGGGTCGGATTCGAATCGAGGCTTGCCACTCTCAGCCACGGGCATACGGTTGCCTGCTCATCCCAGCGACCTAAACCGGTGCCCGCTATCACATATTTTAAGTCAAATTTCCTCCTACTCAGAAGGCACAGTCCTGCCTCAGGATTGTTAAGCTATGATTCTTCTTTTGCTTCCACTTTCTATTTTGCGCTTGGGAAGAGAAGTTGTTGTTTTTACCATCTTTGTCAGATATCCTGTTTGCTTAATCAAGTTATTCCTCTGTGCAGTGACCAGTGCTAAGTAAAGGTCTGGCAGGAGGGCTCGGGGAGCAGTGTGGAATGTGTTTGTCAGTGCAGCCTTGTGCTTTTTCCCCAGCTGTGACAGCACGGCTCTGCAGAGACCTCCTGATCTCTCCCACAGAACATAATCTTGTTCATCTTAAGCTGGAAAGTTGGATCATGCTGCTTTTGTTTTGTTTTCCTGCTTAAAATGATAACTGTGACATTTTGTTTGTAGTCTTGTCTGATGCTCATGCATTACAGGAGTGGAGATGATCTTAGCCAATTTAGAAAATTGGAAAGGGATGTGACTTTTGTAATGATCTCACAGACTCAATCACAAGTGATCTGTACTCACAATTGCTGTAATTATGGGCCAGAGTCTAAAGTCACCTTCAAGCTAGTCGTTATGATACAACCTTTAGAATGAGAGTGGAGAGAAACAGACACATTAGAGAGTTTGTTGCTTATGAGGAAAAATATTACAAAAAAACATCATAACACTCTGCATTAGCAGTGTAACATAACCTTGGCCCTTTAGTTTGTAGCTTTTTTCCTTGGCATTAATTTGTTTGTGTCGCTTTGGGCCTCTTGCTGCATTGTTTTTCTGTTCAAGGCAAAAATCTTTAAGTGGTTTTGGTGGTTGCTGTGATTTAAAGGACCTTCGAATGTGCGTGGCTACAGCCACAATTGAAGACTGAGAGCTTTGTGCTGACCACTGGGGTCCAGGGATTTTTTTTTAAATTATTTTTTTTCTGCTGTGTATTGGTGTAATACACGATGCTGTCTGAGCTAACACAGTGAAGCTCAGCAGAGACAGAAGGAGAGTTAAAATACAAAAAAATGTGATCCTCTGTGTTTGTTAGTTTTACATATCCCAGTGAGTTGCTTGAAGTAGCAACTGCATTTAGGTAGTTAGTTGGACATAGCCAAAATCCTTCAGCATGCCTTTTAAAAACAATCTTTGTATGTTATGAGATAACCCAAATGATTCAATAAAAAATCCTACATTTTTAGCTTCTCAAGGAATTTAAAGTAAATAAATATGCCATTTTTGCAATCATGCAGTTTTTTGGGTTTTTTTTAATTCACCAAACTTTGACTTTTGTCAGTACTCCATATCATTGACTGAGACAAATATCATACTGGATACTATAGTTAATCTTGTGTTACATAGCTGATATAGTGGTACCAGTGTTGTTAGTGTAAATTTTTATATACTGGAGGCAGAGCGAAGTATGTTTTCCACATAAATACGACTGGTGCTAGAATTGCATTATGAAATTGAGAAAAAGATAATGCAATCTTATTACCTAATGTTGTATAGGGGAAATGATATTTTGTGATAGATCCAACCCTCTTTATTGCACTTCGACCGCGTGGGACATTTTTTTTTAATGTAGAACACTGACTGTACCAGGGACAGTCACATACCATACATTACTGGAAAGGTCTCACTGTACAATAAACCTTTGTTGTTGTTTCTGGGACAGTCCCAGCAAAAACCTCTGAAAGGATATAAATACATTCACCACATAGTGTCATATTTGAGATTACTACTTATAATACTTCTGTGGTTGTAGCGCTGTATTTTCCCAGTGCAACCACTGTTGTTCACAGTTTTGGATGAATCAGAGCTTGCACACGAGTTCAAATGTAGCTTCTGTCATTCATCTTGGCATTATTTTGCCAAGATGGGTTAAATTGGTGGGTTAAATTTATGGGTTATTCCACTAAATCTACAATAATCCATTTCATATGTTGGAGAATATGAAAATATTCATGCTTTGTAGTTACATCACTGTCCTTGGATGTTTTTTTTATTCTTAAGCTGTATACATAGTTGAAGCCATTCGCTTGTGGCACATCACTTTGAAATTGCCGTCTGGTTGCTTGTGGACATTGCAGGGTTCGGTTGCCCAGCTGACCTTCTAATGATTTTAGTAGCAGGTCATATGTCAATCAGTGGTATTTTTCACTTTCATTAGGAGTCTCTTCAGTTGCTTGCCTGAAAGTTTATCACAGGTCTTGCCCACTTCATGCTGCTAGCAGTTATTTTGCCCATAGTTGCTTGAAGTTACCAAATATCATTCGCTTTCTGTAATCTCTGGCTGTCACGTTGCTGTGAATTGCTTGCAGTGTGTATGCAGCTTTACACAGACACATTTCCATCACTGGTTTGTTCTGTTGTTCTGTTTTAATCACACCAGTACTGGGATCCGTCATTCATGGCCGTCATTCGTCCATACTGTGAGAAATATACTGGGATGGTCTTAATATGATTCTAAATACTAATAAGCCTGCAATATCCACTTAATGGATGTCTAGAGAGACTTTTTGCATAAGCTGACTTATTTCTTGTCCTCTCTACCTGTTACTCTGTTTGCAGGACTGTGGCAGCAGAGGTTAGGAAACAGATAGCTGGACAGTATGGAGGCTCCCCACAGCTCTTCAAAAACCTCAACGTCGGAACAACAACAAGTAACACAGTGAGTAGTCTGAAAGGCCGCTGATCATTCATTGTGTTTACATGTAAACAGTTGTAGTAGTTGGTTTTCTTCAAATGAGATCGATGTTTTCTCTAATTGGGGTCAGGGGTGTTTTGCTTTGGGTTTTTGGTACATGTGAAAAGCTGCACAACTGTCTAGCAGAGTGCCATGAGGGACAACTATTGATTGTCCTGTTCACCACATTAAGCCTTTTTACACAGACATTTGAAGGTGTTGGTGTATGGAACGCCAGGACTGCCATAATGAATTAATTAAATACACCATTAAATAATTAATTAAATGTGGCAATAATTAATTAAAATTGGAATTAATTAATTAAATAAATAGTTATGACACATGTAATTAATTAATTATTGACACATTTAATTAATTATTTATGTATTTCACATTTTAATTAATTATTGACACATTTAATTAATTATTTAATGATATATTTATTTATTTCATTTTGGCAGTCCTGACGCCTGGCTCTCGTCATGAAATAATTTTATCTGTCAGCCTCACCCATCAAACTCAGGGGGCGGGGTTAACGCTGCCCATGCAGCTTCTCTAACATTTGATTGGTTGCCGTGCAAAGTAAGTCAAAACAGGTCGATCCTAGAAAATCGATTGCTTGTGTAGACTTGGGGCAGCCAGTTATCCCAGAATGCAGATCAAATCACAAGCTGGGGCCCGTTCTTCGTACGTCGCTTACTACATCCAAGATCAAATGACACATCCAAGATCAAATCATCGCGCTAACCGTGAGCTCGCTAATCCGGTTCCCCGAACACACCTGCTGTTGACGATTAGTACAGCTGGACGCAGTAATGTGACATCACTGGGTGTCGTAAAAGGGGCCACGCATCGATAGTAGAAACATTGATCGGCAACCCTCTGATTGGTCGGCGAAAATGTCGACGGAGCGCGCTCGGCTCGGTATTTTTCGGCAGCAGAGCAAGAACTCTTGAGTGAGGGATTTCAGGAGTTTCAGAGTTTAATCAGAACGCAAGGGAACACTGCAAAGGCTGCAAAAGCAAGGAGCGAGGGCTGGCAGGAAGTTGCTGACAAATTAAACTCGTAAGTAATTTAATAATAACAATAATAATGGAGTGGATTGATATAGCGCTTTTCAAGGCACCCAAAGCGCTTTACAATGCCACTATTCAGTCACTCTCACATTCACACACTGGTGGAGGCAGCTACAGTTGTAGCCACAGCTGCCCTGGGGCAGACTGACAGAAGCCAGGCTGCCATATCGCGCCATCGGCCCCTCTGGCCAACACCAGTAGGCGGTAGGGTAGATTTATTATATTACACTATATTATCCAATATTATATTACATTATATTATATTGTTATATTTTATCCTCTTTCACATTAGAGCCACGACAGGACCCACTAGAACATGGGAACAGGTAAAAGTGAAATATAAGAATATCCTACAGAATGGTAATATTTATCACTTATATTGCTTTTAGTCTCTTGGAAAGAGACCCTGGAATAATCTGTTTGTTTATAACAGCAACCAAGAAAAGGGCAGAGGAAAAAAAGACAGGTGGTGGTCCTGCACCCCCTCGTCAACAAGTTGGTTAAGTGAATAATACCCTCACGGGAAAATCGATATCTCTCTATGAGCACACTGTCGCGCTGAGCTAAAGGATCCTGTCTATCCCGCAATATACGCTGAATTCTGAGGACTCTCCTTATCAATCTTGCACCTTCCGCAATGGGTGGCTCGCGTATACGGACAGGACATGGCTGCGACAGGCTTCCCAAATCCACCTTCGCTTTTATAGCCGTGGTCTCTCATCTTGATTACACGAAGTAATTTACAATTGCTACTCTGAAATATGAATTAAATCTGTAATAATCACATACATGTAATAGAATGTTAATAGTACATTTCCCTTTTTTAGGAAATGACCTGTGTGAAATCAATAAATGGATCAGGTGCTGCATTGTCTTTAGTTACATTGATGTTATTTATTTATGGTGAAACAGTGGTGGAATATCGCTGTTGCTTTCGTATGATGACGCGGACATACCTGCGTGGCCGCGATCTAATCCTGTTTACATAAAGTAAACCTGCTCCCGAGCAGGTTTACGCTTACGGCTCTGTTGCTATGACAGCAAGTCCCGGATGAGCTTCGGGGAACCGACTGATCCAGGATCACGCGAAATCGTCAACAATCTAATCCGGCTAACCTACTTAGCGAGGTACGAAGAACGGGCCCCTGGTCTGGTCAGGTTGTCAACATAGAACATGTTTGCAAAAGTGCTCAGATGTTTTCAGAGATTTCACTAGCTCTGCTAACAGTTAGCATGCAGAGTGCACCGAGGGGGTTACGTTAACCGGTTTGTTTACATATTCCACTCTCCGTGTTCCACATGTTGCATTCGCAGATTCTCATTTTCACCGAACGATCGTCTCTTTCCGCCTGGTCTTGTGTCTCTGTGCTTCTGTAACATAAAGAACGAGCTGACATTTTTCTCACGAAACCAGCGATCAGCTCAACAGACCCTCAGTTTACCTGCATGCATCCTCCTCCTCATCTGTCAGCTGTTTAACACCTGCTGCTAATTCAAGAAACACGCCTAGTTACCTGGTGATAGTCACAGTTTAACTGGGCAGCCGGTGCTCGATATAACGCAATGTCAGCGCATTTTTCTGCACAAGATAAGTAAATATAGTGTTTTCCCCGAGCGCAGAGCTGCTGGAGCTCGTTTCCTTACAGAGCACTTTATAGGCGAACAGCTTTATCAGCGGCTGATGTCCAATCACCGGCACACAGCTTTCAAACCTCAGCTGAGTTTTAGCTCTCAGTGAATAAACACACATCAAACATAAATGAACCATTTGTCTGTCTCCATAATTGAGAGAATTTTCTCTTCTTATGTCAACACTCTCTCTCTCTCTTTTTTTTTTCTTTTTTTTGCTTTTTCGGTCATGTTATGTTTACCTGTCAAAGGCTTGTTACAAACTATGAAACACATTGTGCAGACTTCTGGATGTTAGAAGAAAACTAATACTGCTCATGAATGAGACTAAAGGCAGGAAGGTGTCCTTTAAAACTAAACATGTTAATAGGACCTCCCTGTTTATATCATAGTTTATGATATAGCACGTGTATTTCAGTAATAGCCTGCTGAGGCCACTATACGTGCTGGCCTCATATCAAATGTGAAGGCAGACTGAGTCTATGTTTGACGTTTTTTATATCTAATCTTCCTTTTCAAACATTTAAACAGCAGCGAGTCTGCAGCTGAGGGAATACAAACTCAAATTGTCGGAACAGGTTTGCTCGTTTCTTGGATTCATTTGGTGATTTATTAAATGTATAACTGTTATTCTAATCTGCTGCTGAGTCTCTTACACTTTTCTTTATGCTGTATATTTTCACGTCTCTGGAATAGTTGGCAGTTAGATAGTCAGCTGGGAAACTTTGTGTTAACTCATGGAGCTGAGGATATCGTGGATATGCTGACCTCGCTGCGTGGTGTACAGAGCGAGGTCAGCATGATTAATATTCACAATAAAAATATTAGCCGAACATCATGAAGTCTGTATGTGTTTCATAGTGTCGAACAACCTTTGTACAGTTAAAGCCAGCAGTTACTACATGACGGAAACACCAACGTTATCTCTTTTATGCGTTTATACACAGGTCACGCTGATTACTGAACAAAAACCCAAAGATCAGATGTTAAACAGATTTATTTGCTCTCTCTCCTCCTTAAACATGTTTTTAATGTTAGTTATAATTCAGAATTGGCGACTGAAACACGTAGGACACATAAGAACATCAGGAAATAAAACATCGATAAATATAACCTCAGTAAAAGAAGTCAGCGGGGGTTACTACAGCTGTGTACCGGGGCCTGCGCTTTGTCGGTGGGATTGCTTGCGAGGCGAGCGGGTCTATCCCACGCTTTGCCGTGAGACTGGGCAGACATCTCCGAAATCATCGAAACACTTTTGCAAAGAGGCTGTATCTTGACAAACCGACCAGACACATGAAGATTAAACCACTACATTCTCGGCTAAAAAAATATTAAAACGGTATTTGGTAACACACAAACAGGGTTTTTCAAAGCTCAGTTCTGTTAGCTTCCACATGCCGGTTGTTGTGTGCTAGAAACAATGGCCACCAGGCCAAAGCAATGGTTTTGACTCGATCAGCGTTAACCCCGCCCCCTGAGTTTGATGGGTGAGGCTGACAGATAAAATTATTTCATGATGAGAGCCAGGCGTCAGGACTGCCAAAATGAAATAAATAAATATATCATTAAATAATTAATTAAATGTGTCAATAATTAATGAAATGTGTCAATAATTAATTAAAATGTGAAATACATAAATAATTAATTAAATGTGTCAATAATTAATTAATTAAATGTGTCAATAATTAATTAAAATGTGAAATACATAAATAATTAATTAAATGTGTCAATAATTAATTAATTACATGTGTCATAACTATTTATTTAATTAATTAATTCCAATTTTAATTAATTATTGCCACATTTAATTAATTATTTAATGGTGTATTTAATTAATTCATTATGGCAGTCCTGGCGTTCCATATTGGTGCAGCTCCATCATTATTATCCCTTTCTGTTTTGTATCGTTATTGTTCTGACTTTGAGCTTTGAGCGTGACAATCGTTGATTGTAGAAAAGATTAGCAGGTAAGGCATGATAATATTACAATGGTAGTATTGATGTATAAACTGTTGTGCCTTCAATTCCACAACAAGGTCATGGTATCTAAAATCACATGCTGTAGGCAGTATCATGCTACCTTTATTTGGCTTAGCATCTGTGTAAAAATGGCTCATGTTTGTTAAAGGAGTAGTGTCAATTGACCCTGAGTACTCCTGAGCCGAAACACCAACACGTGGTCCCACCTTCACTACTTAATTAGGCTGCATTTGGTCTCTAATTAAAACTGTGAAAGATATTCATGTTCAAATTCCTCAAGAGGAAGAAGAACAAACATGCATGCACACACCCACACACAGACACGCACAGACAGACCCTTAAAATGAAGCTGCTAAAACAGATTCTCCCTGGGTTCCACTTGTAGAAGCAGGCAAACGCTGCGTCCACACTAGCACATTTTCATTTCAGAATGTTTCAGAAGAGTCTTCATCCACATTAAAATGCTGAAAAGCATATGACACCACTTTTCACATAAAATGTTAACATAGAAACAGAGGACTGGTTGCTTAGCTATAGAAAATATTATGGTGGAAGAATACAATAAGAACAGCACTAACAGAAAGACCAGCGAGTTGTTTGTTTTTGCTAGGACGAATGGCAAGGTGGAAACTCAGAATTAATAAGCATAAAAGCTTCTAGCTTAGACAACAATGTTAGCAACACATGTGCAAATCAGAGAAGCAGACAAAGTGACTTATAATTAGCATATAAAGTAATTCTAGAGTTGATTATATTATCAGACATTTGAAACTGAAATGGAGTTGGAAGCCCTTTCAGGCAAGATATCTGTTTTAGAGGCCCTGAATGGTGTAGAGATGCGGGCATTAGAAAGAAACCCAAGTAGAGGATGCAGCCATAAGTTTTATTCAGATATATAGTGATTGGCTTATTTTGCATTGCTTTGCAGTTAACTGTAGGTCTGTGTTAGCTCCGGTTGTGTATATTTTTATCAACTCCTTCGTATGTCCATCACCAGTATTCTTTGCTTCTACAGGTCGTTGCTTTTCATCGCCACAAGTTACAAAATGAATTTCATTGACATAAACGGTGTGTGGTTACCACATTACTGCTAGTATCCTCCCCTGTGTCAGCGCAGTAAGACCCATGATGTCATTAGCCTGTGATAATCTGGCTGCTTGTATCAGCTTTGAGGATATTCTCAAATCCCACACGGGTCATTCTTACAACTGATTTTTTTTTATTATGAAATTAACAATGATCTGAAATCTAAAACAGTTCCCCTAACAGAATTGACATAAATCACCTCATATTTTAGATCTATTATTGCAGAACATGGTGCTCTATAATAGAGTGACAAATAACACCAGCTCTCCCTTTTTTCTCAATAACTGCATTTGTGAAGCATTTGCTTAAAAGTAGAGACGATTTTATTAAGACATTTGTAGACAAAGAAAAAAAAGTAGCCGAGCTGTACTGACGTGTATGCCATTAACAGCTACTTAACTTCTCCCATCCCTCTGATTTTCTCCCTGTCACACTTGCTCATCGCCCACCAGGTTCCGCTCACGGAGGCGGTGGAGCCGGTGGATTTTGAGGAGTACCTTATCACTCACCCTCCCATCGTTGAGTCAGGTCCCCTGAGAGATCTGATTGAGTTTCCCCCAGATGACATTGAGGTCATCTACACACCCAGGGAGTGTCGCACAGTGGTACAAGCTGTCCCTGAAGACGGGTAAGGCTGCCGTGGAAGAAAGATGTGGAGTGTTCTTTGTTGTTTTTTTTCTTTTCTTTTCTTCATTTAATAGCATCTGGAATTTAATGTGTTGATCTCGAGAGACTATTAATTGTTTGTAATGCAAATAATTTGTGTTAAATGTACAAACAAATGAGCAATAAAAGACTGTAATATATAGTGGAGATTGAATAATTTAGATAAAGTTGAGAGCACATATTTCAAATTAATGTGAAATCGCAGATTTTAATGAGGAATAGTGATCTTGGTTCCATATTTCATTTTCCAAAAACAATTATCATTTACTCAACGGCAATATATTTATATGTCAAGGCACTGTCCTTAAATCATTTGCTACATTTGTATGAGGCTGCGTTATCTTACTATATCTTATTAAATGTAGTAAGATAAGCTTACCTACAGTTTAATAGAGGTGCAAAAATTAAGAATGGAAGTCAAATGCCTGTATATTAGATGTGTATGTAAACTGTTTGGTTACTAAGTTAATGAGCGCCTTGGAATCCTTCAAGCTACAGTGGGGCAAAAAAGTATTTAGTCAGCCACCGATTGTGCAAGTTCCCCCACTTAAAATGATGACAGAGGTCAGTAATTTGCACCAGAGGTACACTTCAACTGTGAGAGACAGAATGTGAAAAAAAAATCCATGAATTCACATGGTAGGATTTGTAAAGAATTTATTCGTAAATTAGGGTGGAAAATAAGTATTTGGTCACCTCAAACAAGGAAAGTCTCTGGCTCTCACAGACCTGTAACGTCTTCTGTAAGAAGCTTTTCTGTCCCCCACTCGTTACCTGTATGAATGGCACCTGTTTGAACTCATCATCTGTATAAAAGACACCTGTCCACAGCCTCAAACAGTCAGACTCCAAACTCCGCCATGGCCAAGACCAAAGAGCTTTCGAAGGACACCAGGAAAAGTATTGTAGACCTGCACCAGACTGGGAAGAGTGAATCTACAATAGGCAAGCAGCTTGGTGTGAAAAAATCAACTGTGGGAGCAATCATCAGAAAATGGAAGACATACAAGACCACTGATAATCTCCCTCGATCTGGGGCTCCACGCAAGATCTCATCCCGTGGGGTCAAAATGATCATGAGAACGGTGAGCAAAGATCCCAGAACCACACGGGGGGACCTGGTGAATGACCTGCAGAGAGCTGGGACCAAAGTAACAAAGGTCACCATCAGTAACACACTACAACGGCAGGGAATCAAATCCCGCAGTGCCAGACGTGTTCCGCTGCTGAAGCCAGTGCATGTCCAGGCCCGTCTGAAGTTTGCCAGAGAGCACATGGATGATACAGCAGAGGATTGGGAGAATGTCATGTGGTCAGATGAAACCAAAGTAGAACTTTTTGGTATAAACTCAACTCGTCGTGTTTGGACGAAGAAGAATACTGAGTTGCATCCCAAGAACACCATACCTACTGTGAAGCATGGGGGTGGAAACATCATGCTATGGGGCTGTTTTTCTGCCAAGGGGACAGGATGACTGATCCGTGTTAAGGACAGAATGAATGGGGCCATGTATCGTGAGATTTTGAGCCAAAACCTCCTTCCATCAGTGAGAACTTTGAAGATGAAACGAGGCTGGGTCTTCCAACATGACAATGATCCAAAACACACCACCCGGGCAACAAAGGAGTGGCTCCGTAAGAAGCATTTGAAAGTCCTGGAGTGGCCTAGCCAGTCTCCAGACCTCAACCCCATAGAAAATCTGTGGCGGGAGTTGAAAGTCCGTGTTGCTCGGCGACAGCCCCAAAACATCACTGCTCTCGAGAAGATCTGCATGGAGGAATGGGCCAAAATACCAGCTACTGTGTGTGCAAACCTGGTAAAGACCTATAGTAAACGTTTGACCTCTGTTATTGCCAACAAAGGTTATGTTACAAAGTATTGAGTTGTATTTTTGTTATTGACCAAATACTTATTTTCCACCCTGATTTACGAATAAATTCTTTACAAATCCTACCATGTGGATTCATGGATATTTTTTTTCACATTCTGTCTCTCACAGTTGAAGTGTACCTCTGGTGCAAATTACTGACCTCTGTCATCATTTTAGGTGGGGGAACTTGCACAATTGGTGGCTGACTAAATACTTTTTTGCCCCACTGTATGTGGGCTTAATGTCTTTACTTAATGTACTGCTGGCTCTTAGTATTTCAGAAGAGATGGCAGAAGCATTACAAGTGTGCTTCAGCGTGTGATATACCAGAAAGATGTATTTATTTCAACACATTTAATGGTCTGCCATCCATATCAGTAAGCCTGCATTTAGAGTCTGACTCTGCTGTTAAAATAATGTTTGTTTGGTTGATTATGTTTGTCTGGCTGCAGGGACACTGATCCTCATGTTAGAGACTGCGTCAGATCCTACACAGAAGACTGGGCAGTCGTCAATAGAAAGTAAGGCTTCACCATGTGAAAATATTCTTAAAATACACATAATAATCCTGAAATAATATTAGTAAATGAATTAAAGTGTTCTAAGTAATGGCTTGTTCCTTCAGATATCATAAGCTTGGTACTGGCTTTAATCCCAACACTCTGGACAAGCAGAAGGAGCGCCAGAAAGGCCTCCCCAAACAGGTGTTTGAAGCTGATGAGATGCCAGACAGCAGCAGTTACCAGGATGACCAGGTATCCTTTTTTTTTCATTAGGAAAATAATTAACCTGAATGATGTGTGTTAATTTCAGATTGACAATATCAAGATACAGGTTTAAAACAGTCCCACAGTGTATATGCTAGTCTGTCTTTTTTGCATTGGTTGTATTGCAGGATGACTTGAAGCGACGGTCAATGTCTATCGATGACACTCCGAGGGGTAGCTGGGCCTGTAGCATTTTTGACTTGAAGAATTCCCTCCCCGATGCCCTGCTTCCTCACCTCCTTGACCGTGCCCCCAATGAGGAGATTGACCGGCATAACGAAGACCAGCGCAAGGCCAACCGCCACCGTGAACTCTTTGCTCTGCACCCCGCCCTCGATGAGGTACAGTAAGCACCTTTCCATATCCTTAAAACCTTTTCTGCTAGTCTCCATTAAATTTATAGTTTAAACAGTTTTACATAACTGATAAAATTATTGTGCAATTCAGTCTTTTTTTTTTTTAACCCCACACGTTTGTGTGAATGTGTAGGAGGAGCCCGTTGAGCGCCACTGTGTGCCTGAAGTACCTAAAGAACACTTTGGACAGAGGCTACTCGTCAAGTGCTTGTCCTTGAAGTAAGTGGTAGACGGCCTTTTTCAGAAAAGAAAAAAACGCCATGTAGCTCTTTTATTTAACTGCTGCTTTCTGCTGATCCACTCCTTTTTCTCTCCACCTTGAAGGTTTGAGATCGAAATTGAACCCATATTTGCTAGTTTGGCCTTATATGATGTCAAGGAAAAGAAAAAGGTAAGCTGTTATGCTTTACTCAGTGCCTCCTCAGCTCTGAGTTGTTGGGTCACTTCTGCAAACCGTTAAAATCGTTGGGAGGCCAAACGAATTTGATGAGTGGGCTATTAAATTTTATGTTGTGGGCCTGTTATGTTTTTGGGAATGCCGTTAAATCATACTCTGGAACTATGTATATATCTGAACAACCTTATCTAGTGCCGCTTCTTTCTGTTCCCTTTTAGCTAACAAACACTAGAGGGTAGCAGATGCCTTGATAAGTAGATCTCTCATATATAATGCCGCTTCACGGCTCCATAAATTTCTCTGGTGGCTTATTCATCACTGAGATGTTAACATGTTTGCCAGCCTCCACGAGCAAGAAGCCATGCTTTAGTAATAGAGTCATCAGAAATTACAATTAAATAATAATAGTTGTGATGGCGTAGTGCTATGATTACATTTAACAGGTGTTTTGGTCAAATAATAATTATCCGTGTGTCTGTTTCATGTGTCCTTCAGATATCAGAAAACTTTTTCTTTGACCTAAACTCTGAGCAGACAAAAGCGATGCTGCGTCCTCACATTCAGACAGCAGCCATCTCCACGCTGGCTCGCTCTGCCATATTCTCCATTACCTACCCCTCCCAGGATGTCTTCCTAGTCATCAAGGTGAAACAGTCATGCTAGAATTTCATCTCTCTTGTCAACTTTTGTTTTGTAATACGTAAAAGAGTACTAATAGCGGGTTTCCCTGAATGTTAGATATCCATGATTATGCAATGCCATCAGTATAAGGGTACTTGAGGCTTCATGTTTCTCTTACAGAAATGTCTTTGAATAAATTACAAGTAAAACCTTGACTTATTGTCCCTCTTTGATAGCACCAGAATACATTACATCAACCAAAACAAACACTGGACAGTTTTTCATTGCAGTGTTTGACTTAGTATGAAAGATAAAGCTTAATTGAAGAAACCTGCTGTCCTTTCACAATTTGACACCCATCTTCTGACCTGTTTCACTGCACGTGAGTGTAGTTACTGAAGGCTGTGTTTGCTTTGTCAACAGCTGGAAAAAGTACTGCAGCAGGGTGATATTGGAGAGTGCGCAGAGCCCTATATGGTCTTCAAAGAGTCAGACGCTGCCAAGGTACAATGAGAGTGAATTAAATGATGAATACCACGAAAGCTCAGTCTCAGATGTATTTCAGTTATATGTGATGTCATAATAAATGTTTTTATTCATTACTGTTTCTGCAACTGCAAGTACTCATTTAAAAGTACATTCCTTTTCATGGTCATCTCCTAATTTTGTTGCAGTGAATAAAAATTAAAACAAAAAGAATTCTGATTCATTGTTAATGTACCACAAACCCTGTATTTACGTTAACATTTCTATTTTTTTATAGAACAAGGAGAAGCTGGAGAAGCTTCGAGGCCAGTCAGAGCAGTTCTGCCAACGTCTGGGGCGCTACCGAATGCCCTTTGCGTGGACCGCCATCCATCTAATGAACATTGTTAACAGTGCAGGCAGCCTGGAGAGAGATACAGAGCTAGAGATGAGCCTCTCAGGTCTAACCATCTTCTTTTAATGCAAGCTTTCTAACTGTAATTGTAGACGTTGACCATGTATCTCAGAATGATATCAAAAGTTCCAGTGAGTAGGAAAAAAAACATGGCAGTGTTTTTTATGCCCACTTTCCATGTCACACATGGTCTAGTTGAAGAGACCATAACAGACATGGCAGTCGTGCATTAGGTGCATGGACATTTCAGTAAATTGGCGTGCTTTAGAAACAAACAGGGCAACATCATATTGATCCCTGCTGTGTTATTTTTACTGTGACCCTTGGTGTTTGACTACCCTTTGACCTTAGAGGTTATCTTTGATGCTGACTGGTGGCGACAGCCTTCTGTTGCTATGGCAGATTAGAACAATGTCTGCATGTTCAGAGTGGAAAATAAATGTGGGCTTTAAAATGTTGAGTTTGTTTTTGTTGTATCTTTTTAGAGAGGAAAGGCTCATGGTCTGAACGGAGGAACTCGAGCATTATGGGAAGGCGTTCTCTGGAGAGAACCACAAGTGGAGATGAATCATGTAGCCTGACAGGTTTTAGACCTGCAACACTTACCATCACCAACTTCTTTAAACAGGTCCATGTGAATGTGCTTGCTCACACGATAGTAGATTATTAGTATTAGATTACTTTTCCTTCCCTTTGTCATTTTCTCATGGTTTTTTATTCTACATGTTATTTTAGGAGGGAGACAGACTTAGTGATGAAGATTTGTATAAGTTCTTAGCTGATATGAGAAGACCGTCTTCAGTGCTGAGGAGACTCAGACCTATCACAGGTACTTAAAAGTGGAATTTATGCTTTCCTTTGACTGTCCTGATTTGAAATCTGAAAATGATTCTTTGCTCTTTCTTTAACACTCCTTTCCCCTTCCTCTGACTACTCACACACTCACCACAGCCCAGTTGAAGCTGGACATTTCTCCAGCTCCGGAGAACCCCCACTACTGCTTGACCCCTGACCTCCTGCAGGTTAAGCCTTACCCAGACAGCAGGGTGCGTCCCACCAGGGAGATCCTTGAGTTTCCTGCCAGGGACGTCTATGTGCCGAACACCATATACAGGTACAGAAAAAAACATCTGTAGTGAATGAATAATGTCTTAATGGTTGTTTATTTGTCTGTTTGACATCGAGATTACACAAAAAATGAATTTCAAACCAGTTTGTACTTAACTCAACATCTAAATACTACTTCACTCTTTAGCTCACTGGTTAAAAAATGTATTTTATTGATGGATGTGTTTATTGAGACCTGCAGTGTCTACAAGGCTGTGAGTCAACTCGCAGTCAAAAAGTGTGTTTTTATTTTAATATCTTTTCTGATTGTCCTCAATCTTAGCCTCTGACATTTGCCCTTTATTCAGTAATAATTTTAAAGACCAAAACTAACGCTGAAATTAATCAAAAATGAAGTAAAACTTAACATTTAGTCTATCCTAACCCATTGTATTTTTGTATTACTGTGAGAACTATGCTCATTTCTACATTTGAATGTGATGTAGGCAGGTTTGATGTATGGATGGGTGTGTGAATGTGAGGGTGTTCAACATTTGTTTGTATTGTACTATAAAAAATTTCAATAAAAATATATGGAAAAAAAAAACCTTAACATTTTCAAACAATAAAAACTGAAGTGAAACAAGAAATTCCAATCTGGAAACTAATTGAAGCTAAAGTGAATTAAAAACAAAAAAGGGTTATTTAAGGGTTAAAATAAATTAATAATAATTATTAATAATAATAATTAATAATAATTAGAAAATATGAAACAGCGTTGACAGGATTTATATTACTGTGCAGTATAAACTATGTAAGGAGTATTTAAAAAATTACACCTGCCATTTTTTCTGTTGTGTTCCATCCAGAACATTTTATGTTAGCATACAATGTTGTACTGCTGAAAACTTCAAGGGATTACATGAAGTATGAATTTACTATTGTTACATGAGTCTATATCAGTAAAGATTTTCAGTTTGTTCTTTTTTTTTTTCTTTGAGCAGTATATTTTGATAGACCAATATTAGGTGATTACATCCAGACGTTACCAGACAGGTGCTGACAGGGCCTGACTGTCTGCAGATGCAATTGGCCTGTGACTGATAGTTAGCCGAACTGAGTTAAGTGGAGTGGTTTTATTCCTTAGATCTCATTTTCATTAGTGTGTCAACCTTTCAACATGTCCTCTTTACTTATTTAACTCCATTTGGTTCAAGACAAAATCAAACAAAGAAATAGTACCATAGTTTTGTTTTGTTTTTATACAGGTAGATTTATTTTTGGCCTCATAAATATGATTTTAGCACACTAAGCTGCTTCTCACAGTGATGTGTTAGTATGAAAACCTTTACAGTACAGTTGGTTATTTTGTAATAATGAGCAAAAGTCAATATGACTCAATAATGTAGGAAACACACAGAAATTATCATTTTCTAGCGGTACCTGCATAAATCATATCATATCATAGTTTAAATACAGAATAAAAAAAAATATAAAAGAATAAGAAAAAGAAAAATCAGTGCGCTGTCTAAAGCTTTCTAGTTTGTAGTGGACTTTTTTCAGAAGCAGGAGATGATCTTTTTACCTTGACTTGCATAACTTGCATGCTTTATGTAGTAATCTGTTGGTATTTGTCCCTTTAGCCACTTTGAACATGTAGTTCTTCCAAACATACTTTAAAATACCTTGTTTTGTTGTTGTCATAAATGTATCCAAGTTCACCTTAATGGTTGTTAAGCAGTGTGGGTTTCAAAATTGTAGTCTATTCTCAGAAACCTCATTTGCTGTTATATCACTGCAATGTATTGCTTTGCAATCAATTCTGAATTAGGTTGCTGATGTGGATCAATATGTCTGTTTTGCAAGCGATGACAAATGTTGCATAATGACAGTTCTACTTACTGTCCTTGTCTGATCAGACACAGTAGGTTAACAACCTGTGTGCCACGGTGCAACAGGTCGGCATTTGCTGACGTCTGACATTTTTTTGTTCTGCTATCTGGTGGTGAGCACTAACCAATGGCCGAATAATGTTAGGGAGGAATCTGCTCAATGATGTGGGTGAATTAAGACTGGACATATGGAAGGCCTGTGTTATGTCACTTCCCCCTCCTGTTGAACTTTTTGGATGTCCGTGTATTGGGAAAAAAGCCAATAGTATTATATAGTGTGTGGACAGGGGGCTCAGTTGGAGATATCAGCAGTTGAAGCTTGTCGAATGGAGATTTTGGTCATCTTGAGTGAGTAGGAAGAGCCTGTGGTTGGCCTCCAGTGAATGCCCTTCCTCCTCATCAAGCGCCCCTTTGGTCTCAGCCACACATGCCTTGCATTAAGGTTGGTTTCACCGCAAGCATTGAGCCACCAGCCACCTGCCAGGGAGTCAAGATAGGAAATTATATCAGCATATATCAGTCTTAGCTATGTGATTTTGTCTTGTTTAGAAAAAAATGTCTTCATCAGAGATAATTATTTATTTTATTACTATGGTGGAGAAACATTCCAAGATACTGTGACTTGGGATTGTACCTGTGGAGCTGCGTGCACAGTTGGAGTTTTGGTTGCTGTCTGTGTTTCTGTCTTTTGTGGCAAATCTCATGCCGGTGCAGTTGGCCATGGTATCAGGCAGGTCACCTGAGAAATGGCTGACACGTAGACTATAGTCCTTGGAGGGACCTTCCAGTGAGAAGCGGTATTCAGCCCAGTGTTTTTCCTCCTTCCAGTCCTCCAAATCAACGCGAAGGATGTAAACACCTTCCTGTGTAATGCTGTGAATCTTTTTTAGGCCCAGCCAGAAGTCCTCTGTGTGACAAATCAAATTTATTTTGTTTATTTGTAGGAAAAACAAATCTCAGAAACTCTGAAGTCTCAGTTCATCTTATAATGGTTTGAAAATTGTAATTAACTTCCAGCAGACTTTGGGTCAACCAGGTATTAAAAGCATGCTGTTAGTAGCATGTGGGTTGTAATCATTAGGCAGGTAGCTGTGAAAGAAGGTTGAAACTCATCTTTTGCAGATGAAGAGCCTTTTTGTTGTAAATGGGTTATGAGTGCTTGTATGAGCATACCAAGTGCTGTAGGGAAGGCTGCCAAACTGGCTGTGTGCTCGGATAATACAGGAAGTCGTTCAGGGCTGATATCTGACAATTATTGTTTCCTGTGACCAAGGCTATAGGGAGCACTTACAAATGCTCCTGCAACCAAGACACTGCTGACACAATAGATTTTCTACTTTAATAGAAAATATTTAGGAACTGTTCTGATCAGTTGATTATGGCTTTTTCTTTATATTGTGTCATCCCCTATTGTTTTCTGCTACTTTCAGTATATATTTTTTTCCTGAATATGCCATGACATTTGTGAAAAATGAATGTTTATTACGAGTAAAGACTGTCATTTTTTCTGTTAATTCTAAAAATAGAATATTTTATTTAAAAATTTAAACCATAAAGTGTACTCACTTTCTAGATCTCCAAAACCTTTTTCGTACTTTTCCCATGTCTGATCAAAATCCACCGAACCATCAACCCTGCGCTGGATGACTGTTGAACCCCCTTCTGTAAAAGAATAAAGAAATATTTCAGGGAATGTAAAAGTTTTGTCATAAATAATGTGAGTAGGTTATCAACTTTTTTTTCTTTTTTTTTTTTTTTTTTTTGCTCTTTCCTCAGTCATTGTAGAAATCATAAATGCCAGTGTGTTATCTAAAAAATGTCAGTGCTTGTGAATGCAGAAATGGTATTTGGACGTCTTTGATGAGAACTCAAGATTGCTTACCCACCTGAACTCATTTCACAGAAAACGTTGAACGGCTCTGATTGGTTTGGTTTGATAACGTAGACACCACTATTTGTTTCTCCTTTGTTAAACACGTCAGTGCAGTCCATGGGAAAATCTGAAAAAAATAACAGTGTAGAAAAGCCAAATTAATTCCTTAACTCTACTTTTATTTAAGTAAGTTTGGCATTTAGAAAGATATTTGAGTATATTAAGTAATTACCACTTGTTTCCAGGCCAGTTGAGTTTCCTTTCAGATATTCAAACATATCAAGAGTTTCGTAGTCAGAGTCCATTAGTTTATCAGCTGTATCTTGAAAACTCTCATAGCTGAGCTGCAGGAGATGCAAGTGAGTCACTCATTTTAAATAGTTTTATATATAGTTTAAACAGAATGTGCATTGGTAATGTAACAAATTAGATTCTCAGTGATTTCAGATATTTTCCCTTGAAAGGCAAAATATAATGATTTCTACTACAAGTACCTTTTCCTCCAGGTTTTTAATCTTTATTTTCTGGTAGTCCAGCTGATCATGTTGCTCCTTCACAGCTTTCAGAAGATTGCCAATTGTTTTATCTTGAGCTTCAATCACTTCCTAAAAAATATAATACTTTGAGTCTCATGTGTTGATGTGAAAGTTTTTCAGGAAAAATGTAAAACAAAAATTATCCTCAGTTAACTCAGTTTGTAAAATGCAGTTAAATCTGTTTAGTGGACAAACGCTGCACAAACACAGCTTATCTGCTCCTTATTCAGCGAGCATATCTTGACTGACTTGTGTTGTAAAGTTTTAGCTGCTGAAGCATCTTACCTTGAGAGATGTGATTTCACTAAGCTGATCGGCAGGGACCATGCTCTGCGACAAGCCCTTCAGTCTTTCTTCAAGGTTCCCCACCTTGCTCTGCAGTTGTGTGCGCTCCTGCAGAATGTTGTTGATCTTCGAGTTGATTTCCAGTGACAAATTCTTGATCTCCTCATTGTTGGCCTTCAAATAGCTAGTGGTCTTCTTGAGCTCTTCCTCTTCCTCTTTAATCTCCGATGTGACGACTGAGAGCTGGTAAAAAGAGCGGTCAAAAATATTGAGCTTTTGGAAGATGTCGTTGATCTGTGCCTTGGTCTTGTGGACGAACTCTCGTAAACTCTGGCCTAACTGGAGGAGGCCGTTTGCTAGTAGGCGAACATCGTCCAGCATGGCAAAGCGAGACCTGGGTTCGGGTTGGATCGGTGCTATGGTGGAAGCCTGGGAAGGCAGGGTCGGGTGTTCTTGTCTCCCCGAGGCTTCCAGGGGGGCAGCTACGGTTGAACTGGTTAGCACCAGCAACAGGAAAAATACCTTCATGATGATTTTTCTATTCCAGTCCTAGAACCCTGCTTTAGCTTTACTCGTGTTCTCCTCTACACTCTTCTCTCTGCTGCCTCTGCTGCTAAGCTAGACTTGTTTGCTGCTAAAGCAATACGAGAATGTCGAGCTGCCTCGTGTTATATACTGCCCTCTCAGTAAAGGCGGGGGGATTAGCTGATCATTAATCCCTACTATGTTTTTAGCCATGTACCCCACCTCCTCCCAAATCCCCCTTGACCCCTCCTTCTTCTGAACAAACAAATCACAGCAGTGTGCGAACGACATGTGTCTACCCCCCCCCCCCCCACACACACACACACACACACACATACACGCACTCACACACTCGCATACACACACACTAACCATTTAACCCCAATCCCCTCTCCATACCACACCCTACCCTGCTCTCCAGCACTTTAGCTGATCAGCAGAAAGCCAACAATGACCACTGCTGTTTTGATGGATCGTCAGCCTGATCAATCTCAAACCTTATAACCCTGCACTCACTGGGCTCTGATTGATAATGCTGTGTGTAATTAATGCTCCTGGGTTTGATTTAGCATCCTGCTGAATCAGCCTCACACCAGACACACACACACTCTCTCTCTCGCTCTCTTGCTCTTCTTTCTCTTTTTGTCTGGAGATGGGATTGAGTCTGTCATCTGTGCCAGGTTTGAGCTCCTGGGTATGAATGATTTCAGAGAGTTTGGATATTATGCACTCATCATCACAGTTTTATTGCTCACTCATTTTGTCCCTTCAGATATGTCATGGCCTGTTTTTGTGTGTGGGATATACTGAGTTTTCTGATTAGCTTGCAGCTTTTAACGAATCATCCCTGTGCACTAGGATCACTCGTAAAAAACAAAAACAAAAAACAGTTTTATAGGCTTGCAGTGGAAGTAAAATATGCTGACCTTCAACTGTGGTGGATGGTGGAACTAATCAGTAAAAATGTTTTGGTGTAATATTTAACTGGAATATAAATGTTGTAATTTTGTCATAGTAACACATTGCTGCATTTAAAAAAATAAAGCAAATAGTTAAACGCTTGAAATTGTCCATAAAAACAAGTTTTTAGTTTTGTTTCTTTATTTTCTTAATTAGCGTTAGCTTAAACTGTTAAATTTACAGTTACTATGCATTAAAATACCACACAGTCGTTATAATAAGCTTGCTAGTAATTTGTGGTTTTAAGGATTTAGTAGCTCAGGTTGGAGTGATTCCTGGTCTTTTATATGAAAAGGGGAGGAAACAAACTTGGTAAGGAAAAGAAGGACTGAGTAAATGGGCCAGAAATTTACTTTATTGGCATAAAGTTCCTAACAATATTTAGCTCTCTAGACTCCATTCCAGTACAGTGATTATTGTTTTGACTAACTTGAAGATACTTGAGAGTTAACATGTAACCTCTCATGCTGGAGTTCATCATTTAACTGCAGACGGCACATCCTCGAATTTTTGTGTTGATAGTCAGCGGACTTATACCCAGACAGGCATCCATAAAGTTGTTTCACTTCTTTCTCGTACTGCATCTATTTGATAACTTGTTGGAATGTCCAAAGACGCCTATTACTGTGACTCAGGCAGATCTCAAACATGCTAGCTTAATGTTTTGATGTCAGAGACATCTGATTTCAAATTCTCACTCAAGGGATGTAGAAACATATTTTCATGTCCTTGAATATCTCACTATATGTTGGCTGGTGGGTAGGACACCACTCTTCTGTACTGGTTAATTAGCAGGTTGGGGTATTTGTGACTAAGTGGAAATTGTCTCTATGTAATGCATTTAAAGAAATGCACTTTTTAATGTTAAAACATAGATTTTTGTTAGCTTAAAAATAAATTTAAAATGGGTCTAAAAAAGTAACTCTGAATTCTTACCTTAACAAGTCTAGAACAATTATTTCACTGCATTATTGTACTACATTATCAGTCTTGAAGAATATATGAAAAATCCTTCAGAACATTGTGTGACAAAGGTAATGTTTTGGACTTGTGGAGTGTAATCTACCTCTACCAGGTCACATAGATCAAGAAGCACTTGAGAATCCTACTAAATTAATAATTCAGTTTTTAATGCTCTATAATTACTCGTACTGGGAAATTTTTCCAACAACATCTAATCTGTTTATTAGAAAGCTAATGTTTTATTTAGAGCTGATAAACGGTGCCAGTTTTCCCTTATGGAGCCCCTCATCTCAAAATAGTAACTGTGCCTAAGTGCCATCTACATTGTAAAGTTTGCTTTCACATGTGTACTTATTAACTGAAGTTGAATCGGATGAGGTGAAGTGACCAATCAGGAATGCTTCCATTTGTGCTTTTATGGGTATTTCAGCTCTGCCACAGTAATGTCATCTTGGGGTCTATTTCAGTTCAGCAGCCTGCTTCAGAACAGCCATGACAATTACTAGGACATGCTAGATGGATGTTAACAGAGGAAAAGATGGATTAGATTTTTAATCATTAGACAAAGATTCCCACGATTCCTTGTCACTTGTGGTTCCAGCTGCGGTCTCTGTGGGGTTATCCCCCACAGAATCGACTACGTCATTGCGGTTTGTCAGCTGATCCCAGGTTGCTTTACACTTCCTATTCTGGGGCTTCCTCCTCCTTCCCAACAGTTCAGTAACGAGTATACCACACACATTTTGGCAACAATGAATGGGATTGTGAAGTAAAACAAGAGATTGACCAGGTGCCTTTTATCTCATGTATATGAATTAATTGCAAAAAACGTCCAGTGTAAACCAAAGTAGTCTGGCTTATAGGGAGACTTACTTCACATGGAAGCAATTCTTGTGAAGTGGCAGTTGATAAAATTGGAAAAATAGCATCTCAAATTCGGAAAATTTTCCCCAGGGCCCTCAGCCGTTTATTCTCCACACATTATTCTGGTTTCCTTCTTTGCACGAAATTACGGACGATAATGCCACGCTCTCAGTACCCATCTTAAAATATTAGAAATCATTGCAGATAGTTAATATCCTTTTGTAGTGATTTATACAGTTCCCATTCCCCTCTTATCTAACCCATTCTGAAAAGTAAAGTCTATTTGCAATGGTTACCTTTCATGGTTACTGACAGGCCAAGCCTCCCTTAAGTACCAGTCAGAATAGGTTTAGCTGCTGTGGGAGCCTTGCCCCTTTTAATTGATCAGTTCGTGGAAACTGATGTAACAGTGTTAGGTAAGTAGGTCAAGCACTTTCAGAGACACTTGGTTATTAGAGTTAAAGGTCATTAATCCTCTTTACGTAGTCAAATGATATGGCCCTCCTTTTGGATTATTTTTCAAATCTGTATTTGAAAATGTGCTACGCAGTATTATAAAATTTGCTGAGGTGTATTAAAGTTACCACTTTATAATAGTTTACCTTGTGATGATGAGTAACACTGCTGCTTCCTAGATGTATTTTAAGGCCTGGAAAATGTAAACAATATGAATCTGTATGTTAAACGTCTCAGTTGCAAAAAGATTTTGATATAAAAGTAAATTGCTCTAAGGTTTGTGTTATGCTTCTTTACTGTGTTATTCCTGTCTTTTAATTCCAGTGTGGTTGAATCTCTGATGTGCATTCTTTTTCCTTTGTGTCTGTGCTCTTGAACACATATTTTTCAGAAATCTGCTATATGTGAACCCTCAGAGTCTGAACTTTGCCAACCGCCAAGGCTCCGCCCGCAACATCACTGTGAAAGTGCAATTTATGAACGGAGAAGATCCAAGCAATGCAATGCCGGTACACAATGATTTTCCAAAACATGAAGATTGTTGTTTTTGAATCTTAGTCAAGCTATGAATGTAATATCTGTCAGACCTTTTAGTGTCTTGGCAACTTTTATTATGCAGTTGGTAATAATTAAAAGATACATTTTTCATTATCTGATTTATTGTAAAACTGTTGTTTATTCCTCAGGTAATATTTGGGAAGTCAAGTTGTGCTGATTTCTACAAAGAGGCCTACACTGCAGTGGTGTACCACAACAGGTGTGTTTTGGTTAGGGATGGGTATCGTTTAGGTTTTATCCGATACCGGTGCCAAATCGGTACTTTTGAAACTGTGCCGGTGCTCAAACCGGTGCTTAAAGAATGGAGAACACAAAATTGGTCCAAAAACCTCTCATGTTCAGCTGTTTTTTTGTAAAAAGATAACAATGTTAGCCTTTTCTGCAGCTATAGAGGATTTATGGCATCACTCTTGGCTGGAAGCAGTGCTTAATCAATGGAAAAAAACACTAACTTTGTCCAAAAACCTCTCATGTTTAGCTGTTTTCCACTTTTTCTTTGATCATTTTAGCCTTTTTGGCCAGGGTGAAGGGAGTATCTGCCATCAAACAAGAAGACAGCCTCATGTAACTACGACAATGTTTGCTAGTTCACCTTACATGCATTAATGTAATAACGTGGTTAGCCTACTCAACGTAAATTACACACGAACAACATTAAGCTACTCACGCAGAGAAGAACAGCTGCTGCTGCATCATCATCCGTCATCATTTCTGCTACACTGGCAGGGCTAGGGGCCAGGACTCTCCTCTTCGGGGTTTTTGGGGGATATTGCTAACTCCGGGTCCGATAACAGGCAACCCACGCACAGTAGATGCGCTCGGTGTGAGGTCTCGCAGCAAGCTATCATACGGCGCATTTCTCGGCTTTAAAAAAAACGCTATGCGTCGCCAGGTGTTTCATCGGATTTGAGGTGTTACCTCCTTTGACAGTATCACAGTATCAGCTTAAAGCACTTGTTGCAGGCTGCTGAGTTTGCACATTTTGCTGTGAAGTACAGCCAGACTTTTGACCGCTTCGCCTTGGTCATTTTTAATCTGTAGCTCTGCTCTAAAAGAACGCACGTACCTGGACCCGCCTACTATCCTCGGAAACGTAAAATGATTGGCTAGAAGTGTATCACAGCTCAGGAAAAAAAAAGCACCGAAATAAAGCACCGAAATGTGTGCTGCTTTTCGGTCTGGTTACTACCGTTTATGCACCGGACACCGGTACCCATCCCTAGTTTTGGTTGAAATAAGCTACATAGTGTGCTGTTTCAAACGCATTGTCAAAAATCAACTCTACTCAGAAAAATCAGGAAAAAGGATGTTAACCTTGATCTGTATCAAAATGAGAGAAAAACATATCCTAAAAGACAAAACACAAGCAGATCAGGTAAAACATCCTCATTGTTTAGAGGACAAAAATCAAGCGTTTGGGAGAAAAAACCCCCACTGCAAACCAAGGAATATATAGAATAGCATTTATTATTTACCAAAGTTGTAAAGAGCCTTCTTGCTGTGAGGTGACGGTGCTGATCACTGCACCAGCATGCCAGCTTACAAAGGCCAGAAATTTAAATCACCACTACTTCAACATCACTGTAAAGTCTGTGCTTGTCCTACATTCAGTGCTATTTTTTTTAGAACTGGGTTAAGTTCATTTTTAGATGGTTTCAAGTGGTGTTCATTTTAATAACTAGTGTAAATTGTTGACAGTGCCTTTGTTGTTATTTATATCTGAGTGACAGTGGCACTTTGACTAGGAATTTGCTTCAAAAGAAGAAATGTCAATACAGTTTGCATTTCGCTTAGAACTAGCAAAAAATATTTTACCATGTATATCTCTAAAAATAAGAAATGCCATAAGAAAGAACTTCTTTCTCCATCTTGAATTTGCTGTTGGTTTTAATGGAGGTTGCCCTGCCAATAACCTACAATCATTTCCAATAAAAGTTTCTCCTAATGCTGTTTTTGCTCCAGGATTTTTCCTGTTCTGGTCCAGAACCAAACTGTTTCTTCCCATGAGAAATCAGTTGCCTTCTATGACCCTTTTAAGCAGTTTGGGTTGTTTCCATCCTTGAAGCTATCTTAGTAGATCTGTTGATGGGCTTACTATAGCTGTGGTTGTTTGTTTCTGAATGTTTCCTCCTGAGGGACTTGTAAGAATTCAGCTGAAGTGAATAATAATGTGTTTATATAATTTCTTTGTTTTTAGATCACTTGACCTGCTTTACTTGAGACAAATATTCCCAAGTTAAAAATTGAGGGTAGAAATGGAATATGTTTAGGTCAATTGATATAAATATTTGTAATTGTGGGGGTGAAAATGGAGCACATAAGCCTGTTAAGCCAGTTTATAAAACAACAGGCCTAATGTATTCAATATTCTTTGCAATTAACTCTCTAAAAGCCTTCTGGGAAAGCATTGAGAAAAGCCTTTGCATATTTTCTGACTGACGTGTGCTCCCTTCAGTAACATATACTGATCACCAGTATTGAAGAGGTCTTAACCAGTGAGCAGGCAGTTAGTAGAACAGCGCACTTGCACATTTGATACAGCTAAGAAACTCTTCTACTGTTCTCTATGCCTAAGTTGTGCTTGTACAGTGTGTTCAGACAGTGGAAGATCTATAGTTATAGTGGCTGTAGCCGGAACCATCAGCCAAGTGAAGCAACATCGAGATAGCGGCCTGAACTGTATGATATGCTTACACAGTTTAATCGATTGAGTGCAAGCCACTCAAAAGAGATTAGTTCTCAATTATCTGACTCTAAATGATCAGTTTGTGATACTCATGAAATTCTTTTTTTTTTGTTTTGTTTTTTTTACTAATTGATGTAGATCTCCGGACTTTCATGACGAGATTAAGATCAAACTGCCCGCCTCTCTGTCAGACCACCACCACATTCTTTTCACCTTTTACCATGTCAGCTGCCAGCAGAAGCAGAACACACCACTGGAGACCCCTGTGGGATACACGGTAAAATCATGTGATAATGCACGTGTGTATAATTTCAAATTTGTGCTCTGTTCTTTCATAGCTGTGAATTTAGACACACCCACTTCAAACCCCATTTGCAAAAAGACACAAATGAAAGAAATTTAACTGAAAATAGCACAAGTACAACATATGGAAGGGTGAAAAAAAGATTCATTTATTTAGCGAGATGTTTACACAGCCTATAAATCTTTTTCAAAACAGTCACTCACATTCTCCTAGTGAATTTAGAAGATGTATGTGTATTGTTTATCATTTATCTCTCTTTTTTTGTGTGCAGTGGATTCCCATGTTGCAGAACGGGCGTCTGCGAACGGGACACTTCTGTCTGCCCGTGTCTCTGGAAAAACCACCACAGTCCTACTCTGTTCTCTCCCCAGATGTAAGATGCATTTTTTAAGCTTATATTGAATGAAACAAGCATAATGCAGAGAGATGAGCTAAAGGAGAACTTCTAATGTTTCTATATTAAATATAACTAGTGTTCTATATATGGGATTCCCAGGATGCACTTCAGAAATCATTAGTATATAATACTGCATTATCACAAGCAAATCCGATAACCTGGCCCTTCCTTTCATTGTTTCTCTCTGTTATGTAAGGGCCACTCGGATTTACTCTCCCGTTATTGTACCTTCAGGTCCCTCTCCCGGGCATGAAGTGGGTAGACAACCACCGAGGAGTATTCAATGTAGAAGTGGTCGCTGTTTCAACCATCCACACACAGGTAATAGTACTAAGCACAACGGCTTCACAGTAGCTACAGTAGTTTTGTGCATTTTTCAGATTCATTAGTTAAATTATGTCCTAGAATGTAAAACCTTAGAATAGCAACATAACCTGTTATTTTGAAACAAAGATGGACAGATTTATTATTGTAATGTGACTCAAAATATTTCACTTAACGTTAATAGAAAAACATTATTTTCACACCTAAACTGTAATTCTTTCCCAGCACCAGTTTATTAGGTAGTGACTCTTACCTTACCAGTAATTTACTGAGGCCTACTCCATCTCTGATTTGACTGTGGTTTTGGGAGGGGCTTGACCATGGCTTCTAGGAACCCAGCTGGGACTAATGTGCTCATAAATCACTGTTCTTGGCACAGATTAGACTTGTTGGATTCTCCTGTGTACTTGTAGCAATGTTCGGCTTGCGGTTTTTACTCGGGGAGCCAACTTGCTGGTTTAGCAAAGAATACAGAGGAATAGATCCAAGCTTACTTTTGTTGACTTTCTTCCCCTTTAGCTTTTTCATCCTTGTACGCAATTGTGTTTTCTAATTCTTGCCCTCTTCTTCTCTTGGTATTTTTTTTCTATCCATTAATCTTTGTCACATTTCTTTCTTCCTTTATCTCCTTTTTACGTGATTTTCTCTGTTTGCCACTTCCACATTATGGTACTGACATTTGTTTTTGCCAAAAAACTTTCTCTCTCTTATTAACCTCATCTCTACCCCCATTCCTCCAACTCTCCATCATTAGGACCAGTACCTGGATAAGTTCTTTGCGTTGGTGCATGCCCTGGATGAGCACATGTTCCCAGTAAGGATAGGAGACATGCGAATCATGGAGAACAACCTGGAAACTGAGCTCAAGTCCAGCATTGCAGCACTAAACTCATCCCAACTTGAACCAATAGTTCGATTCCTTCACCTTCTACTTGACAAGTTGGTGTTGCTGGTAGTGCGCCCGCCCGTCATTGCTGGACAGATAGGTATGATAAAGGCCTGCAACAGATAAAAACGAAAGGCTACACTTGTAATTATGTTAACTAGCAGAAAGCTCTTCTTTTTGTCTTTAGTGAATCTTGGGCAAGCATGTTTCGAGGTGATGGCCTCCATAGTGAACCGGCTTCATAAGTACCTGGACACCAACCAGGACATGCATGGCCGCAACAGCCTGCTGTCTTCATACATCCACTATGTCTTCCGCTTGCCCAGCACCGACCCCAACTCACCCTCGCCAGGTACAGTGACTACAGTGTCCTCCCATTTTTCTTTATCCTGAATCTTCTTCTATTTTCTCCTTTTAAGTTAACCCCTTTCAACCCTTAACTCATCAAATCTTCCTGCCATAATTTTCTTTATCTATTTCTTTTCATCTTTTACTATTTTTTTCCTCCCACATCCATTTTGTCTTCTACCTGCTCAACACAGACACCAACTCATCCTTAACAGGTAGATATGGCCAGCGTCTGTACATCACAACAGATTTAGCCTTTGGATAAAAGTTACAGTTGTTTTTTTGGTGTATTGACTAGGGATGGGTATCGTTTAGGTTTTATCCGATACCAGTACCAAACCGGTACTTTTGAAACGGTGCCGGTGCTTAAACGGTGCTCGAACCGGTGCTTAAAGAATGGAGAACACAAAATTGGTCCAAAAACCTCTCATGTTCAGCTGTTTTTTTGTAAAAAGATAACAATGTTAGCCTTTTCTGCAGCTATGGGGCATATAAGGTATCACTCTTGGCTGGAAGCAGTGCTTAAACAATGAAAAAAAAACACTAACTTTGTCCAAAAACCTCTCATGTTTAACTGTTTTCCACTTTTTCTTTGATCATTTTAGCCTTTTTGGCCAGGGTGAAGGGAGTATCTGCCATCAAACAAGAAGACAGCCTCATGTAACTACGACCGTGTTTGCTAGTTCACCTTACATGCATTAATGTAATAACATGGTTAGCCTACTCAACGTAAATTACACACGAACAACATTAAGCTACTCACGCAGAGAAGAACAGCTGCTGCTGCCATCATCATCCGTCATCATTTCTGCTACACTGGCAGGGCTAGGGGCCAGGACTCTATTCTTCGGGTTTTTGGGGGATGTTGCTAACTCCGGGTCCGATAACAGGCACCACACCCGCAGTAGATGCGCTCGGTGTGAGGTCTCGCAGCAAGCTATCAAATACGGCGCATTTCTCGGCTTTAACAAAATGCTATACGTCGCCAGGTGTTTCCTCAGATTCGAGAAGTTACCTCCTTTGCACAGTATCAGCTTAAAGCACTTGTTGCAGGCTGCTGAGTTTGCATCTTTTGCTGTGAAGTACAGCCAGACTTGGACCGCTTCGCCTTGGGCATTTTTAACCTGTAGCTCTGCTCTAAAAGAACGTACGTACCTGGGCCCGCCTACTACGCTTGCAAAGGTAAAATGATTGGCTGGAATCCAAAGTGTATGACATTTCAGGAAAAAATAAAGCACCGAAATGTGCGCTGCTTTTCGGTCTGGTTACTACCGTTTATGTCATGGCACCGGATACCGGTACCCATCCCTAGTATTGGCTTGTATTTGGTATATACAGGTTTTTGGGGTTTTTTGCAGTGGCTTTTGTTGTTAAGCCATCCACTGCCAGAAGTGTTAATAAACTACTCTGAAATGATGGGTTAATTACTGGATAGTTAGGTGCAGTGGCTCATCGAAGTCCTATTTTCCTCATTTTCTTTCTGTTGTGTGTCACCAAAGGCCCAGGAGGGTTGGGAGGTTCGGTTCACTATGCCACCATGGCTCGCTCAGCTGTTCGACCAGCCAGCCTTAACCTCAACCGCTCCCGTAGTCTTAGCAACAGTAACCCCGACATCTCCGGTACGCCCACCTCTCCTGACGATGAGGTCCGCTCCATCATTGGCAGCAAGGTAAGGTCTTCAAGTCATAAACGACCCTTTCTCTGAGTGGTCATTCAGTTTTCTGTTAAATCTTTAACGAAGCACTAAAATTCTTACATGTGGTCCAAATGTGGCCTGAACGCACGCTCATATTTTTGGGAGCACTTTGCTCTAAATTTGGCTCATACATACTCCATGTGGATGTCAGATACTGTAGTTAATTATTTAACACTGTTGTAATGTAGGAGCTCTTGCTCTGTGATGTATTTTTAGACAGACTCGTGTAAGGTATTTGTACTGAATATGTGTATCTTAAACCACACAAGGTAGAGGCCTCCCTCTGCACAGTGACCCACAGTTTTATCAACATGTAAACTGCATGAGCGTTGTGCAAACACAAGCTTGAACATCTTATCTCTCCAACCGTTGTACGAGCAACCTGTCACACACATATACTCACTCACTCACATGCTATGCACAAATAATGCTTATTATGCATTGTGAAAAATGTACGTTGTATTTAGTTTAAAGTCAAATCAGTCAAGATTAAATATTGTTTCAATAGCCATGTCTTTTCTGAGGACTCTAACAGTAGTATAGTCTCTTCAGTCTTTTTTTGATTTCTTTGTTCCTTTTTATTTCATTTTATTCTTTTAATTGAGGTCATGTATTTTGTCTCATATAATTTGGGAGTTCCCACTTCAAACTTTTTTTTCATATAACCCCCTCAAAAAACCCAACAAATACGTGAACAGTGACTGAATGATGTAATGTGCCTTTCTAATGGTCTTGCTATATTTGTAACCATGACATGATGGATGCAGCCCCTTTTTTTGATGAGTTTCCTTTTGCTGCTAATACTTAACTAAACCATTCTTCTCTTGTCTCTTAGGGAGGGGTAGTTGTTGTTGGGGTGGGGGTTTAACGCAGAGAAGGAAAGGGAGAGAGAGAACCTTTGTGCTTTGCTCCTATGTGGTGATGATTTTTAATTTACTGACAGCTAACCGTTTTGAGGCCCTTGGCATCGTCCAGCTGTCCTGACCTCTGAACCTCTTTAACTTGTCATTATTCCTTCCCTCCTCCTTCTCCCCCCCGTGCTGCTCGCTTGTTCCCTTGCTTCCTGCCTGCCTTGTGTCCTTTGACCCTGGCCCCCCTAGGGCTTAGACCGATCCAACTCGTGGGTGAACACCATGGGCTCTAAGAGTGCCCCCTGGGGATCCAGCCCTGGGTCCGCTCCAGAAACCATGCAGGTGGTTTTATGAATGCCCCGTCCTCCACTTTGCCTCACGACAAAAACAACCTACACTTAAGGGATACTGAGATATTTGGAGTTTTGGCTTAGTTGTGTGCTTTGCTGGAATCATTAATAGCGAGGCATATCGGGTATATCAGTGCTTATCCATTCTAAGGTTTTTCATTTTTGTGTCTTTTTATTTTGTCATGCTCACACCTTTCATTAATATTTTCAGCCTATCCTTCAAGCTCTTTGCAGTGGTTTTAAGTGACCTGGCTGTGATGCGGACCACATTTTGCTTTTTTAAAAATTCAAAGTACACATATTTCTAAACCACACACAAAGTGGCTAGTATCAAAGACTCTAAAGACAAAGACATAAAAGACCAAAACTTCAGAATATTACAGTATTCTGTTATACCTCAAGTCACAACCCTCCCATTAATCCCATACGTGGGAGTCACAGCCGCCTCCATGACCCTCCAGTCATGTTAGTCTTAGGTGTCAGCCCTCTTTGCGAATCACATCTAACACATCTCTTTTTTTCTCTGCATCTGCATTAAAAGTAGCCAAAATTAAGATGTATCCAAATATAGGCCAGAGCAATCCATGGTAGCAGTTTCTCAGATATTGTTGACCTCTCTTCTGGGTTTACTGTGATCAGTCATTGCTAGCCTAAATCCAACACAATCTTTCAGAGAATAATTGGGTTGGTAGAGAAAACGAGAGTTGTGTTAGAATTCCATCAGCAGACTAGTCGTTCTTTTTTTATGCTTTTTTTTTTTTATTTATCTCCCCCCCCCCCCCCCCCCCCCCCTTAAAAAAAATCCCTCTTTCCCTCTATGGATTTCCTCTGCTCTCAGCTAGTTAACCTGCATGACCCTCTCCTAACACCCCTCATTTCAACCACAGTTCATTTATTTCTGGAGCATGGTATATCTGTGAGTGTGACTGTGCATCTATGTGTGTGGTCTTTGTCTGCCTCAATTTCCATCTTAATGTGATCTTAAGTCCTCTGTCATTTTAATTTGTCATAACATATTAATTTATACAAATATAAAAATAAATGGGCATATTGTAGCCATAGAATCACACCTAGCTTACCACAGTAAATGTGCATAGACTGGCAGAGCACATTCATAATAAGCATTTAGCATAGGATGTTGTCCAGCTACCTGCAATAAAACCATCTCTGAGGTCTTGTATTTACCTGGAGGGATGCAGAATGGCTCATTATTAAGCAATGGCTACAGTGTTGCACAAAAGCATTATTAATGTTGAGACTACATTTGATTGCACTTTTGTGTAGCCATTTTGCATCTCTACCATAAGATGCTCAAACTATTGATGTATCAGCTGTTTTAGATTATGGGTACAATGCTTTTCAAGTGCTGTGGCCCTGTCCTGTGTCTGTTGTTTTGTGTCTTCATGTATGAAAATGTCCAACAGATCACAAAAGTGTGTGTGTGTGAGGGGGCTGTGTTACTCAGCACGCACGTTTTGCCTGTGTGCTGAGGAAGAAGGTGCAACCCCACTCTCTCGTTGCTCCTCCACTAACCTTGCTGTCACCGTTCCATTCATCCCACTCATAGGCCATGGAGCGCTGTGGCAATCGCATGTCTTCGCACACTGAGAGCGCCAGTTTCTTGCAAACTTTAACAGGACGGTTGCCCACAAAAAAGGTAGAGCCACTTGCACTGGGGGAGGAGCCGACCCCCAGCCACCTCTTGTCCTCCTCCTCCTCACCTGTCTTGTCTGTGGATGTGTGCCTCTGGATTGATTGATGTCGTATTTGGTTGTTGTGGAGTCTTGTTGAATGCTGTATGTCACCGATCTGCCTCTTGTTCTCAATATGAGGATATTTTGATGTGATGTGAATGTTGGTTGTAATCTGGCTAACACTGACTATTGGAAAGTCTTTTTTTATTGTCCACCGCTCAGTCACAGAGTGCAAATTGTATCTGGTTTTCAGGTGCTATGTTACCATAGGACATACTTACCAGTAAACATACAGACAGGTGGGCGGGTATGTTTAGTGTCGTATCGGGACAAAGTTCATAATTTTCACTTAGGTTGAAAAAATTCAATTTATAATAGAATTTTTAAGCAGGTGTAGTTTACTTGGTGTTTTATACCAAGCTGTGTGTCTGCTATAACAACCTTAAACTCTTTAATAAAATAATTCTTTCCAGTAGGCAGTACAATACAGGTTTAAAATGATGTATTTAAGACTTACCAGTCTGATGAAAAGTCAGTATGTTAGCCAGACTTGTGGTGGATTTTAGTGTTGCATAAAATACACACAACTTGAAAAATGTTATTTTTGCATAATAAGACGACCAAATGTAAAAAAAATAAATTAATTAATTAATTAAAAAATGTTGTTCTTTGTAAAACTAGAATTATTTTTCTGTCTTTAAAAGAGAGAAATGTATTTTAGTCATATACATTAGGTCGCACTACAAAATACTGCAGTTTCCATGGTGAAAGGAGTGCATCATTTGTTAAAAGCAAAAATGTTGCACACGTCTATAACAGTTTTTTTTTTTTATTAATATCTAACTGTCTGCAATGAAGTTCATTTTCAGCTTTGGAGGAGCAGAAGCTTTACTGGGCTGTCTTGTTCTTTCATATAGAGAATCTAGTACGCGTTCTTATTTGTTCTATATTCCTGGTCACAACAGTTGATACCTGCTAGCAGGTTATGTCTGTAGCCAATCTAAAACTTCTTTTATGTCATAACCCATGAAAATAAATACATTTTGAGATCTATCTGACCAGGCGAACTAAGTATAGATTATGCTTGGTTACTTTTTCTGGTGCCTCACATTATCTCTGTCTGGCTGTACTGCTTTCCCTTTCCCTCTCTGTCCATCCCTCTTTCTTTGTCTCCGTTTTGATTTTCTGACTCAGCTCTTCCATGAAGAGTTGGCTCTCCAGTGGGTGGTGAGCAGTGGAAGTGTACGTGAGGGTGCTCTGCAACAGGCCTGGTTTTTCTTTGAACTCATGGTAAGAAAACAAAATCTGTTTAACACATGTGGGTCTGTCTGACATTGTTCTTTTTGTGTAAAAATAAAAAATAATATTAATAATGATAATAAAACTTGCCAACAGCTTATGTTTTAACCCAATGAACACCTTTACCTCAGGTGAAGAGTATTACCCACCACCTTTACTTCACTGACCGCTTAGAGTCACCCAGGAAGAACCGTTTCCCAGAACGCTTCATGGACGACATCACAGCTCTGGTCAGCACCATCGCTGGTGACATTGTGTCTCGCTTCCAAAAGGTAAATAATGACCCAGTTCTGTGTCTTGAGGTGTTTGTAAGAGGCTTGTCAGTTTGGATTGGAACAGGAATTTGCAGGATTGTTATATATGGGAAAGTTGGAAAAAGGAATCTTATGAGTTGTTAAAACTGTAAAAGAAGTTGTATGTTCATATATTTTTGTCATTTCTGGACATTATTTTGTGGCATATTAAGTTTTGGGGGGTAATTTCCAAGGCATGCCCGTGACATGTATAAAGCATGTTTTCTCATCCGTTCAGGATCTGGAGCTGGTGGAGAGGCTGAACATGAGCCTGGCCTTCTTTCTCAATGACTTGCTGTCAGTTATGGACCGAGGTTTTGTCTTCAGCCTGATTAGGGCATACTGGAAACAGGTAAATGAGTTTGTTTTTCTCGGTCTTTTGGTTTTTAATTTTTAAATTGCCATGGCTGTCAGGATCAGTATGACTGGAAAAAAGCCAGGTGAGTGCCGAAATTTCTGATTAGGCCTTCATTAAACTATTTAAAGCGTGGATCTCCTTTTTGTGCATTTCAGCTTTATTTACAGCACTATAACAGCCTAATATGTGATGACATTTCAACACTTTCCTTTACTGCACATGCTCCATTTTTGTTTGTAATATGTAAATGAGTATTTTCTGTTACCTTTTTCTAGGTGTCCACAAAGCTTTATGCTTTACAGAACCCAACCCTGGAGTCTTTGCGGCTTGATTTCTTAAGGATTGTTTGCAGTCATGAACACTACGTCACCCTCAACCTGCCCTGCAGCCTGCTCACACCACCTGCCTCTCCTTCTCCCTCTGTGTCCTCAGCAACATCGCAGGTCAATTTTTACTCTTAAAAGGCTGAAACTCTGAAAATTTCAGCGTACAGATGTTAGATTTATGTACAGTCCAACACTATTAATAGTGTCTCTTATCTCTCACAGAGCTCTGGCTTCTCCACACACGTCCAGGACCAAAAGATAGCCAACATGTTTGAGCTGTCTGTCCCCTTCAGAGAACAGCATTATCTGGCTGGACTGGTACTGTCTGAACTGTCAGTAATACTGGACCCAGACAATGAGGGGTGAGAAGATGTTTTAATTAAGAAAGATTCTAAATGTGAATGTGTTTTATTGTCTGAATCTTCCTGTGATTGAGCTAAAACATTCCATTTCGTTTCCTTTTAAATTTGTTTTGCTTCTTCTCTTTCGTATTGTGTGCTGTAGGATGTTCGGTCTGCATAAGAAAGTAGTGAGCGTTGTTCACAACCTCCTTTCCAGCCACGACTCTGATCCTCGCTATGCCGACCCTGAAGTCAAGGCCCGTGTTGCTATGCTTTACCTGCCTCTTATCAGCATTGTCATGGAGGCACTGCCTCAACTCCACGATTTTACAGGTACAGGTGACATTTTTAGTATGAAGCAGCTTAAGAGTTAGCAATGTACGAATCTTTTGATTACTTTTTTGATTTTTTTTTTTTAAACCTTTACATTAGTTTAAATATTTTCTCAGGTCTTCTTTCAATTTTGTCAAGATAATTTCCTTGTCAAAACACAAATGTATTATCTTCCTCAGTTTTTATCTTTGTCTGCTGTCTCATGTCTGATTATTTGGCAACTTATGTTCTTTCCTTTTTGTTTTATTAGAGTCACATAATCAGTGGGGTCGACCGGGCGGCCCTCAGGGGGCAGCTGTTGGCACCAGCGGAGAAGAGACAGAGGGAGAAGGTAACAGCATGATCAGTCAGACTGTCGCCATGGCAATAGCAGGCACCTCAACCGCATCTCCGATGTCCCGACCGAGCAGCTTCTTGCTCAACTCGCAGGTAATTTCCTGCAAGACACAGTGACTGTATCAATTTATCTGCAGTTAATGGAAATATCTCAGTGCCGTGTGCTGCTTCCTCCTTTTGTGTTCTCGCATTCCAGGCGAGTCGTCAGCACGGGAGCTTCTCGGCCGAGTCCAGTCGGAGCCTGCTGATCTGTCTGCTGTGGGTGCTAAAGAATGCTGATGAGCTAGTGTTACAGAAATGGTTCACAGACCTGTCAGTGTCCCAGCTCAACCGCCTTCTGGATCTCCTCTACCTCTGCGTCTCCTGCTTTGAATACAAGGTAACATCAACAATCACTGCCTAACAGTTTGAGCTAATTAAGCATTAATTACCCACCTGAGAGCGCACTGCATACTGGGGGAATCTACATTGTGGGTTACGTCCACCTCTTCTGTTTATTTTCTATATTAAAATTGGGGGCGCTCATGCGCCTGGATAATATTTCTGATTGAAACTTGGTGAAACTACAAAACTAAACTTTTGCATGTGCTCTAGTACTAACTTAACTAAAAATATTTTCACATTTACCATCTAACTTTACATTTCTTTTCAAAAGGTTCTATAATTATCTATTTCCTTCTGTGTGTTTCAAGCTCTTTATGCTATGCTGTGTGTTGGTTGTTTGCTGTGCTGTGCTTGCATATTTGCTTTTCATGCTACTAACCCGCTTTGCTTGCTTGGTGCTTCGCTGCAAGTAACTTCCCTGCTGTGTGTGTTCTCTGTCCGTCCATTCACCCTCTACCTCATGGATACAAGGCCCATGTTGTGTTCACCATGCAGGGGAAGAAGGCGTTTGAACGCATGAACAGCCTAACCTTTAAGAAATCCAAAGATATGAAGGCCAAGCTGGAGGAAGCCATACTGGGCAGCATTGGGGCCAGACAGGAAATGGTGCGACGCAGCCGGGGGCAGCTAGGTGAGATTTAAACTTCAGGCACACTCACACAGTTGCAGGTAGGAAGAAATAAATGCTGAGAAGCAAAATTTAAGGATTACACCAACACAATAATCAGTGTATTCTGCTTTTTTCCTGGACACAGGTGCATGCATACATACGTCTATTTAGCTGTGCCTTTTGAAAGTACTGTAAATATAGCTACAGCCAGTTTGTCACGTTTTTTGTGTGCAGGGAGCCTCTTTCATCACTGTTTAAAAAAGAAATGGTAAATAATGTTTCCCCATCATCTAGAGCGGAGTCCATCTGGCAGTGCTTTTGGCAGCCAGGAAAACCTTCGATGGAGAAAAGACATGACCCACTGGAGACAAAACAGCGAAAAGATGGACAAGTATGGTCTTTTGAACTGTTGAAGGGCATTTTTCTGATTACTGTTTCATGCACAAAAAAACACAACAGTTTTTTAATAATCTAAAGAGCTTGCAAAGAAAAGCGACTGGACTTCTTTAAGTTTCTTAAAGACATTCACCTCTCAGAAGTTTCTTCAGTTCTAAGACCAAATGGTGGAGAGTCCAAGGTATTTAAGCCCTAGTGGGAGTCTCCATAGTCTCCACTGCCTCGGTTGTAGGTATGCAATTGAAGAGTGAGACCACATCAAAGGACACAAGAGGTCCAGTCGCTTTTCTTTCCAAGCTTCTTAGATTACCATGACCTGGATGACTGAGGAACTACACATACATGTTTTTTAATGGCATTGTGGAACTTTATTCTCTTAGGGGCACATGCACGAGTCAGGTCTGTTTCCAATTGCATTTTAAATTTACATAAAATAGGCAAAAGTTCAACTAAAAAGCTGGTCCCATTTCTCAGTAATGCTGCAAATAAAGCACTTAAGAGAAAGACACTCTAACAAGGTAAAGGACTTAAAGTTCAAAATGAACCTCAGATAGTGGAAAACCATGAGATGGAAATGGTTTTTCTTTCATGTATGAAAAGAATCTCAAAGATTTCTCATCAGTCCAGATTTAAAGTTTGGCTTCATGGTCATATTCATTTTTTGTGGCACCACTCCATTATTGCATCTTTATTTTGATTTAACAGTAAATTGTTTACTTATACCCTTTACAGGATGCCACTGCCAAGGTTTGGACAATGTACACAGTGGATTTTAAGCAATCAATATGTGATTGCAGTGCGGACTTTTAGCTAAAGTATCTCTATCTCTTATCTAAAAGTATCTCTATAACGCGGGAGCTTAAAGCTTGAAGGTTTTGCATCTTTTTGCCAATATTTTTTGTCCAATGATGACAAAAAATATAGCATTATGTCTTTTTGTTTTACTGTTTTAATTTTAATTCCTGTTCTTTTATCATTTCTGCTCCAGCATTTGTCTTCTGTTAATTTCCATTTGTTCTCTCATGTCACTGTGTGTTAATGTAGGAGTCACAGATCAGTCAGGTATTGTATGGTCCACATTTGCTGTGTGCTCCTTTAAATTCCTCCCTGCTTTAGTGCCTCTTTTAAGGTGTACTGCCATGCATGTGGGAAGTCCGACAGGTGAAGTGGATGCAGACTGAACTGATTAGCTTGTATTTGATTCTTAGCTTTCACCAAGTCATGAACAATTTTTTGAATTAACATAATTTTGAGTGAGATACTTTAACACTTTAGCAACTAATGCAATCAGTGATTTGTTCACATTCATTTCCTTTCCATTTTAACTTAAGTTCACACATGCACATCAGAGCACCAAGAGAGTCCCCCTGATCCTGGCCCTGACCCTCAAATCCCTTGTCCCATCAGTCCCTCTGTCCTGGTAACAACAAACTCTGCATTGGGGTTGGTAGTGGTTGCAGTGGGCCTGTTCTGCTTTTTAACCAGTGTGCTTGTTTTTCTGGGGTCCTGACTGATGTTGCTCCCTGGTTGATGTTGCCGGGGGGGAAGTCAAATGTGGCAAAAGCTTTTTTTCTTATCGGTCACCTATTCAGTTCTGTATTGTTTCAGTTCAATCACGGGCATTTTAGGACATGTAGACTAACAAAATAAAAGTCACTGCGTTCTTCTTGTAGATCAGGAATAATGGGTTGCTTTTTTCTAACTTTAAATTATGCCAGTCTTTTAATGCCTTTCATATTTCCTCTAAGAAAAGAGCAGATAGGTTTAGGCTAACTGTCTCTCAGTGTAGGGCTTTCTTTGATTTTGCCAGAAAAAAACCAAATAGCGTAAACATACTGTTTTGTGTTTTAGACACAGCTGGCTGAGCATCCACACCACACATAACATGTTTTTCCTCTAAATTTTCTTCATTGTTCATGATTCTGTGCAGTGGATTAATGTGGTGACTGGAAGCTCATGCAGCGCTCAGTGGCACATCATCAACACCGCAATGTATGAGTTCAGTTTGTGATGGCGTCGTCTTGTGTCTGTGCAGGACGAGAGCAGAGCTGGAACATGAAGCTCTTATTGATGGTAATCTCGCAACAGAGGCCAATTTAATAATACTTGATACTCTGGAGATTATTGTACAGGTATGTAAGCGAAGAAGACGTATCCACACTAAATGGAAACAGGCATATATTCCCAGTCAGGCTGTGTTCAGAGGCCTATTACAGCTGCTTATAAGTCCTTTTCCCTCCAGACGGCATCAGTAACGGAATCCAAGGAGAGTATCCTGGGTGGAGTGCTGAAGGTGCTGCTCCACAGCATGGCCTGCAACCAGAGCGCCCTCTACCTTCAGCATTGTTTTGCCACACAGAGGGCCCTGGTATCTAAGGTTAGACTACTGGGCTTTCTTTATGTGTGAAGCATGCTTATTTCATCTTCCAGGCTTACATAGTAATAAATACTTCTCTCTCTGCCTGTGTAGTTTCCCGAACTACTCTTTGAGGAAGAAACAGAGCAGTGTGCTGATCTGTGTCTGCGACTGCTGAGGAGCTGCAGCAGCAGCATAAGCACGATCAGATCCCATGCCAGTGCTTCCCTCTACCTCCTCATGAGGCAAAACTTTGAGATTGGCAATGTAAGTACAGAGGTGATGGGTTGAACAAGTTAGAGCTGTGGAATGTGGCTGTACTATAACAAATAACATATTTGTTAACTTTAATTCACCTGGTTTATCTGAATACCAAACTGTGCAGTCATAGCAAACTTTAGTTCAGTTACTGATGTATGCATTATTGAAAGCAGACTTTGTGCTAATATCTTTTTAGAAATTATATGTATAGTGCTTCCTTCTCTCTTCATATGTCGGCAGAAAGCCAACAGCTTTGATAACATGTGTGTTTTTTCTTTTTGCTTGAACTTTTAGAACTTTGCAAGAGTAAAGATGCAGGTGACAATGTCTCTTTCCTCGCTGGTTGGAACATCTCAGAATTTCAATGAGGAGTTCCTCCGTCGCTCTCTAAAGACCATCCTTACCTATGCAGAGGAGGATCTGGAGCTGAGGGAGACCACGTTCCCAGATCAGGTACTGGGTTCGCTATTTAGTTGTTTTCCATCACTGCTCGAAAAGGGAAAATATCCAGATTGCTGCTGATGTGATTCTCTGGACCTTTTACTTTGCAAACATGTCATCATCCCGGAGAAGGAGCTTCTTTATCCTGAGCCGTATTTTCTTGCTTTCAGGTTCAGGACCTTGTTTTTAATCTGCACATGATCCTGTCTGACACAGTGAAGATGAAGGAACACCAGGAAGATCCTGAGATGTTGATAGATCTCATGTACAGGTGCAAAACCCATGTGCAATGGAGCGATTTCTTTTGATTACTTAAAAGAGCATTTATTCATTGTAGTTGGTTAGTTAGTCAATATCTGGTTGTGGGTGTGATTTCCTGTGTGGTCTGTGTGTGCATTTGCATTTTTGTCCACTTAAAGGATTGCGAAAGGTTACCAGACATCTCCAGACTTGCGGCTGACATGGCTCCAGAACATGGCTGGAAAGCACTCTGAGAGAAACAACCATGCTGAGGCTGCTCAGTGTCTGGTGCACAGTGCTGCCTTAGTGGCAGAATACCTAAGTATGCTGGAGGACCGCAAATATCTTCCTGTAGGCTGTGTCACCTTTCAGGTAGGAGCATTCCTGTGGTATTGTTTGTGCGCATGTCTCTCCTCTACAGAAACACATTTCTTACAATGACTGTGCATGCACCATAACCTTCATTTGTTTTTAATATGTGTGGTTATGTGCTCTAGAATATTTCTTCAAATGTGCTGGAGGAATCTGCAGTCTCTGATGATGTAGTGTCACCAGACGAGGAGGGAATCTGTTCAGGGAAATATTTCACTGAGATCGGTCTCGTGGGTCTCCTAGAGCAGGCTGCTGCCTCTTTTTCCATGGTGAGAGATGGAAACATGAACCGATGCTTATTTCTTTGTTTTGTGTTTTTTACCTGCTATTATTTAAAATAATTGTTCATCCTTCCAGGCCGGCATGTATGAGGCTGTGAATGAGGTTTATAAGGTACTGATCCCGATTCACGAAGCCAACAGGGACGCAAAGAAACTAGCCACCATACATGGTAAACTACAGGAAGCCTTTGGCAAAATTGTTCATCAGGTAAACACACACACAAAGTAGACTACTTCTTCAAATCACAACTCCCAACAGTTTGTGGTGCCAAGCTGACACTGAATTTATGCAATTAAATTCTAAGATTAATTTTTTTATATCTCAGTGTGACCTAGATTTATTGTTTTCATTGTCTAACTTCCGCTATGAGAAGATTACATTTGGGATACACAAGGTTACTTCTGTTTTCTTTTTTTCTTATGTAAATCCACCAAAGCTGTTTTTATAAATAAATTCCAGACAGTGTCAGGAGAATCGGGTCAGGAAATTGTCTGGAGCAGTCCATGTCAGATACCTTATCACTGCTGGAAATACTCCATTTGTTTTTGTTTTATTTTATGTGGCACAATGCCTGGGTAGAGGGTGCAGGAGGCAGGGCTTAAAGGAATTCTCCAGAAAGTCATGGGCTCTCTTCAAACATAGTTTTAATTGGACATTCATAGACTTTGTTCTATGGAGCTAGCAGGGCAAAAATCGTTTCATATTTATAATGCATGCTTTGCATTCTCACATGTGGCTCATGCAAAAAATTGCTTGAGTGAACACAATTTAAGACGTGTGCGGTTGAATTAGAGTTAAGTAATTACGGTATAGTATCAAGATCAGCACTTACAATGAAAAGGAGAAATTTTTTTGTCACTGTCATATGAATATATGCACAAGTACACTTTTCTCACACAGATTAACTGTCATGTTAAACAGCCAGTGTAGATGTATCAAGGCCAATTAACAAAAAAGGATGTTAGGAGCAAAGCTTCTTATCTGCAGGACTTTCAAAATGTACATACATCAGTCTCGATATGAGTCACTACACAGAAAAACAATGGATTCCAGTTAATGTTGCGTACACACCAGCTGTCACAGACACAGCTTTGCATGATCTTATCAGTTGGCAGTTAAATCCTAGTATATTTATTTATGCCTGATACCCACCATGCTTTACTTTTCTGTGAAGTATGACCTTAAGCATGCATGACATTTTGGATTCCAGCTGTGTTTTTTTTATTTGTATTTTTTGTTAAAGGCCAGTTGTGTGGATTGTGTGACACAGACGGGTTACAGTCATCTGGTGTGCAGAGCAACTGCTCTTGCAAAGCAGACTTTTTCATAGTGACAAAAACATTCATGTGTAAAGAAAGCATCCCTGTTTTTCTGTTTGTTTGTTTTTTAAAGAATATTTCTGTCACACGCTCTGTTCTCCAGCTCGACAACTTAGTAACCTGGATTCGTTTCAAAGCGTTCATTCTCCTTATTGTAACATCCTTTGTATGTGTGTGTGTGTGCGCGTGTCGGAGGGCGTATGCGTCTTGTCGTTCACATGTCCTGTATTCTCTTTGTTACGCAGAGTACTGGCTGGGAGGTAGGTGACTAAACAGCTCCTGCTTGGCCCTGCTCATGTGGTTTATCTTTTTGTATTTTCTTTTTATTTACTCTCATCTTTTTATTTGCTAGCTGTTGGCATTCTTCTTCTTTGTTACATACATCCAAATCCATTAACATCTGCAGACAACATCAACTGTCTGCCCCTTTACCCGCTGGGGACGCTCGCTGTCTAAGCAACAACACCCTTCACCGTTTTCCTCTCTCCTCACTCTTCTTACACTGCAAGAGGAGCTTGTGTTTGTGTCTTTTTTATTTTATTTTATTCTTTACATGTGACAGTGTTGACAGGCTGTGCATGGGAGCCATGGTGTGTGACACTAATGACAAAAGTCTCAGCGAATGCATCACCTGCACAATCCACCGTTTTACCCCCTCCATTCCTCATCTTCTATGTGTCTGCTGGGTGTGTCGGTGGGCACACACACGCGCGTCAGCTGTCACACTTCATCTCATCTTCAACCACAGGGCTCGATTTCAGTGCACTGTTTTGACATGAAAGGTGTCTGTTAGCCATCCCGCTGTAGCCGTGGGGTCATTCTTGCCACACACAATTAAATGAGCCTTTTAACACGCAAGGTGCTGCAGACTTTGGGTCGAGGCTGGAACCAAATTCTCCAAAGGCAGTTTGTTTTCTAAGAGGGTTCAACTCACAGTAATCTCAGGATTACTTGATTTATCCCTTTTGATTTTGATTGGTTGTTATTCTTGCCCTTTCTTTTAATAGTTTAAACTAAATCGACCCCTGACTTTTGTTTCATGCATTCTGTCCCTTTGTTAACAGTATTAACCTCTGAGTTCTCATGGTCTATTGCATGAATTGGACAGAGCACAGGAAGCGCACTGAGCGTGCATGGTGTGTTTCCGAGGGTTGTGGATTATTTGTTTTTTTTTCCCCTCACTTTTGTTTTTTTTTAATTCTTCGCTGTCTGCCTTTGCATGATCTGGATCCTCCACAATGAGTTTCTGTTCTTTCTCACAATCAGTGGAGATATTTTTACTGTTGTGTGTTAGTTTGTGTTGTTTTTAAAATTCTCTGGAGGAACCCAATCCTGATTAAAATTTGTTCTGTTTTTTTTTCCTTTTTGATTTCCCTGGTTGCCGACCCTTCCTTCTTTACTTAATTGTGTCTTGTGGTAAGTTTCTTAGTTTACAGGGTTTCCTTAATTACTGTTTAAAAACATTTTCAAATCAGTGGTTTAACTAGCAATACATGACTTGTATCTTTTTTTTGATATTCCCTTAAGTTACCCTGATGCTTTATCTAAACATCTTGTGCATCAAGTTGTGTAGCATTTGCCTCAGATTTTCACATCATTTTCCTTTTTCCTGCCATACACGCACTTACACACTGGGCACTCATGGTGTACCTGCTGATTGATCTTGGGGCTTCCCTTTGGATGTTTCTTTCCAAGTAGAGGTCTAAGCAAAAAAAAAAATTGGAGTTGATGGATGTTTTTCCTGTCAACAACTTCCAAAGACGTAACGGGGTGTTTGAGGTTGAAGTAGTTTTTGCCTTGTTTTGTTTCACAAACGTTTTCCCCTCCCGCTCCGTCTTTCTTTCTTTTTTTTGTTATCTGTCTGTTTGTGACTTTAAGGCTTCTATTTAGAAAACTTTGGTGCTGCTTTGATCTGTGAACTTGAGCTGTTTTTATTCTTAACATGGGAAAAAATTGCACACATGAAGAACACAAGCACTTACAAGCTGGGTGCAAAGGAGATGTCGAGTTCATGTTGACAACAATAGATACATTTCAGACACTGCGGGGTGTTTTTCCTGGCTTAGATTGGGATTTTTCACAAAAGCACATTAAGGCAATTCATCTGCATTCCTCGTATTTGTTATAATTATATAGATTTTCCAGTGATTTCTGACCATTTTATAAACCCAAATGTCTACTGTGTTTACTTACAGTGGACCTTGTGTGTTTCTTTATTTTTGGCTTGTATACTGTTATAATAATATTTAAACAGGACCAAACTGTCAAATAATGAGAAGCTAATAATATGAAAGTAATTCCTATGACCCAAAGGTCAGGGTTCAGATTTTTTTTTTCTATGCTGGCAGCTGCAGCACAGAAGCCCCACCCACATACTTTTCAAACCTTCTGATTGCAAGAATGCAGTCAGTCAGAAGAAAGTTTGCTTGAAAAGAGAGGGCTTGAAAGGAAAAGAGCTAAACCTGGCACTTTTTTCTTGCTGATGTTTGACCTAGTTTGCTTGGTACTTTTAGCCTGACTAATCTATTAGCAGGCCAGTATCATCGCCCGATATTAGCTATTTGACAGTCGGTATTTGTATTTTAAATAACTGCTTGGTGAAAAAGAAAAATGTAAAGAAGAGATGGAAGAAACACTCTTCTATTTTATATTGCATAGTTTGTCCACCAGAGGGCACTGTGCAACTTCCCAGAGTCGGATAGAGAGCAAACAAGTAAATAAGCAACTACATATAACAAATTGTGTAGTTATTTATTTTATGGGATTTTTCTTTCTTTCAGACACATGAAACAGTCGATATATCAGAAGGTCAGATGTTTAAATGACAAAATATCAATATTTGTTTCGGCTTTAAAAATACTTGCTACCTGCCTGAGTTCTGTCAGGTCCTTAACTGCGGTGGAAAAGCTGCTGAACAACCTTTTTTTTAAAAAAAAAACAAAAACAAAAAGAAAACAGGTTGTTGAAATCACATACTTTCTGTCTGAACCTTCAGTACACTCACATACAGCTTTTAGAACAGAACCAACAGATTTAATCACATACTGCATGAAACTTCTAATAGTTGTTGTTATATATGTAGCTATATAGCTACATATATATCAGATTGTAGGCATACCATTTCTTTCAGTGAACTATAATCTTTTTCTGTCATCTTTGCCTCTGTGAAGAGAGCTGTAAAATCTAATAAAGTAAAAATACACAAATGCTTACTGTTCCACAGTATATCACAGTATGCTGTAGCAGGGTGATGGTGTTCTGCCTCGTTTTTTAACCCATTTATCAATGTTTCCCTCTGCCTGTTCAGGATGGAAAGAGAATGTTTGGTACTTACTTCAGAGTTGGATTTTATGGTACGAAGTTTGGCGACTTGGATGAGCAAGAGTTTGTGTACAAAGAGCCTGCCATCACAAAGCTGGCTGAAATCTCTCACAGGCTAGAGGTAAACTATGCTGTGCTCGCGTTCTCTCTCTATGAGTCTAATTGTTTTCTGTGAAAGAGTAAAATGTTCTGTTCTTTGTCTTTTCTGGTAGGGTTTCTATGGCGAGCGATTTGGAGAGGACCAGGTAGAAGTCATTAAGGACTCCAACCCTGTGGACAAGTGCAAGCTGGACCCAAATAAGGTTTAGTGTTGATAAATGAGATGAACATATGTTAAACGGATGGAAATGGTCTTAGCTAAAAAAAAAAAAAAACAACCCAAAAACATTTGTCCCTCTAGGCATTCATCCAGATCACATACGTGGAGCCGTACTTTGACACTTACGAAATGAAAGACCGCATCACATACTTTGACAAGAACTACAACTTGAGACGTTTCGTCTACTGCACTCCTTTCACCCTGGATGGGCGAGCACACGGGGACCTGCACGAACAGTTCAAACGCAAGACCATCCTCACCACCTCCCACGCCTTCCCGTACATCAAGACACGGATCAACATCATCCACAAAGAGGAAGTAGGTCTACAGTCTGCCTGCTCTTCACAGGCAAATTCCACAAATGTTCAGCCTTTTCATGCAACCACTCTGTCACTCTTCCAGATTATATCCACACCGATAGAAGTGGCAATAGAGGACATGCAGAAAAAGACTCAGGAGTTGGCATTTGCCACCCACCAGGACCCTGCCGATGCCAAGATGCTGCAGATGGTCCTTCAGGGATCAGTAGGCACAACTGTAAACCAGGTAAGGTTTTGAATTTTTAGCATGCAACAACTGTTAGTTACAGCACTACTGATTCACAAAGCTGAAAGCTGATGTTTATGAGATTGTTCTGTTTTTCCAAGGGTCCTTTGGAGGTAGCTCAAGTGTTCCTGTCGGAGATCCCCAGTGACCCAAAATTGTACAGACACCACAATAAGCTTCGGCTCTGCTTTAAAGACTTCACCAAAAGGTATGGATTGTCCTTCCTCTAGGCAGAAGTTGAAACCTTCTCCTCTCACCCTGTACAAGCTGTAAAAATGATACGATACCACTGATGGTTGCTGTGTTGCTATATAACCAGACTATAGCACCCAAGTGCTATAAGTTTTCACTTCACTCACCAAATTAGTTTAGACTTTCAGTCGATCATTTTATTTGAAACAGAGAACACGTGCTGCGTATTTACATAACAGTATCGCACTATATTTCCCTGTCTAAGGTGTGAGGATGCCCTACGCAAAAACAAGAGCCTGATTGGTCCAGACCAGAAGGAGTACCAGAGGGAGCTGGAGAGGAATTATCACCGGCTGAAGGAGGCACTGCAGCCTCTCATCAACAGGAAGATCCCCCAGCTTTATAAGCCTGTACTGCAGGTCAACTCGCACAGGTAGGGCCAAGCAGGCTTTCTCTCCATGTGTATGAACGATGTGAGTGAGAGTAGAGATTAATTTCTTGGTTGTTAAGTTAAATCAGTCTTTTTAAAAAAAATTGTTTTGCTTTTGTTTTGTTTTGGCTTCTGTAAAAACGATGCAGCAAACGGACAGCTTGACAAGGTAGTTTGGACTTCTCGGAGTACGTTTTGTGTTGTGTTTTTGTTTTTGTTTTTTCGTTTGCATGTTTCTCACTGTTCAGGTTAGAGGGAAATGCTTTCAGTTTTAATTCTAAAATTAAAAATGAATTGGATTTGTAAATGTTTAAGGATACATCATACTTTTTTTCGTGCAACTTTATTTATCAGTTAAGAATTTACCTGTTGTATGAAGGGAACAACCAAGCCACACACAGACTTAGTAAAATCCGAATGAATGCAATTACCTTTTATTTATAAAGCACCAATTCACAACAAGTTGCCTAAAGGCACTTTATATTGTAAGGAAGAGACCCCACAGAACATCATTTTTTCAGTGTGTCCGTTCATTTTATAAATTATATTTTTTATCAAGGATGTCGAGCATTTGTGATTTTGTTTACAGATTTACAGATAAAAGGTGTACTGATGGAAATATACGTATATGCTTTTCAGGGCTTTAAAATTGCAGCAGCCAAAATTAGCTGCAGTTTGGCTGGGCAACTTCTTTATGTTGCCATTGGACACAAAAAAGGCTCGAGAGCACGGCGTATTATAAATTCTAAAAAACGGTGGATTTATCGAGAGGACACCGAAGTTGTCTCTCTAGTGATTCCACAGCAGTACAAGAGCATCATCTGTTGACGTAACGAGGTATAACCTCCGTACGTAAACATAACAGTGTTAGAATAGTGAACAATAATAAACAAAAACAAGGGGCAGTTTGTTCTGACAAAATTAAACATGTAGCATTTTCAAATCTACTGCAAATACTTTGAACAATCACAGGCAGTGGGCTACAGATCAAATACTACATGACATAACTCAATCATCTCCAGTCGGAAAAAACGTGTATTCCCTGATTCATTGGCAAGGGGGTCTAGCTGTTGCTGAGTGAAATTGGTTGCACTAAAAACAACTGCAGGTTGTTGCAAGCCGTCTGTGGTTTTTCATTTAAGACGCAGATGCTATTTACTCTCAGAGCTGTAGTAAATCTTGAAATAGTGCAGCGCAAACTGGAAAACGGCTAGGAACTGCCACCAATCACTTGCCAAACAGTCGCAGAATATACAACCAGTGGTTACCTGGCAGTCACTGACCACGCCCCAAGGCCTTGGTTAATGGGACATTCAAAATTAAGTCCACAGTGACTGACAGCAAAGTCTAGCAACTACAGCAACCAGAGAATACATAGTTTTCCCTCACAATATGTTGCCTGGTGGTTACTCTAGGCCTGTGAGATTGGGGTCAGCATTGATTTGTAGCATGTATGAAGCATGTGTTATATGCTTGTGCTCGTCTTGTGAGAAGGTAGAGCTACAGGAGGTCAGCTATTTTCACATACTAGGCTTTTCTAGATTTCTTCCTACTGCAGCTTTAACATTTCAGGTCAGCTTCTCGTGACAGCTCAAAATTCTTAGTATTTTATTTCTTTTCTTTTTTTTGTCCTCGTTAACATCTTTTTGTTTTTAATTTGCAGAGATTCCTTCAGCAGAATGAGTCTTCGCAAGCTTGACATTTGAAGATGAAGAGAACTACACACAAGCGCACCTGTACACCTACACAAACACTTAACCGAAACTGCAATATTAATTTATTCTCCAGTGTAAATAGGAGTGTCTCTTGAAAGTTGGTCAGTGTTTGGAAAAAAGCGTGTTTAAACAAAAGGTTGAAAAGACTTGCAGCTTGGTACGTCATTCCAGTGTCTTAATTTGTTTACAGACAAACTGTTACACAATCAGCGCAGCAAACAAGTGGAACTTCAAATTAAAGAGATACCTTGGCATTTAGAATTTCTTTTTGCTAGTCATTTCAGTAGGTAACAAGTGCTTATACTGTCCCCATGCTACCTTAAAATAACAAAAAACAAAGCTCATGTCAGCACTCACTCTTGGAACCAGTAGAAATGGCTGCAAGCTATGAAGAATGCTCCAGAGTTCTGTATTTCAGTAAAGTGCCAAAAAAAACCACCCTTTTTTTCTGCCAAATTCTTACAATTTTAAAAGTCAAGGTGTCTTTTTAATTATGTACGATGTGTCAAAAAAATCTGTACTCAATTTTCATGTGTGCACTTTTTTTTTTTTTTTAATGGTGTAGCATTGCATTTTACAACTTGAAAGTTTATGTAATGCAAAATGGGAGAGAAACCTTAAAACATGCAAAAAAATTGTACCAGTATTTATCATGATGCTTTATTATTGTTTTTAGTTGAGGCGCCAATGTTTTAAACTTAGGTACTTTAAACCTCATTGTATAATTTTATGTAGTTTTGTTTTATTTTAAATATTTTACTAAATAAATATTTTAATGTTCAAGTGGTCTGATGTGATGTTTCTCTGTTATTATGGACTTTGAGGTAAGTCGGCCAGAAACTAAGACGACAAAAAGCATGAAGCTGGTGTGAAGGTAAAAACTTTATTGCTTTCACTCTGAAACCCCGCTATGCCACTTCCGCATAATGAGAACTGGAATGGTACAGTTAAAAAGGACACAACAACACAGTAAGGGTGCTTTTAACCAAGCATTTCACTTTAAATAATAAACTCATCTTTGAAAGACAGGTGAAAAGGGTTTGTAATACTTAGAAAGACAGCTCATCAGACCCAAGTAAATCTCTGAAACCATCACTAGACCTGAGATGAACAAAGTTACCTTTACTGAGTTTTTAAAGCTCAATTGATGCAACCCCCCCCCCCCCCCCCAAAAAAAAAAATCTATCATCTGCTATGCATGACTAATCAATAAATTGTCACAAAAGACTCAGTCCATCATAAACAGGAAACTTACCTTACCACATCAAGTTAAAATGTTTTGTGTCTAGGCTGTTAGATCAGATATGGAGCATATTAATGCAAAAGAGGAAAATCTATTTTTTTCTTCAACTATAGTATCTTAAATCTGTCATGAGACAAAACTTGATATTACATAGGTTTAATCAGAGGGATGGTGATTTGTTTTAATAGATCAAAATATAGATATGTATATACATCTCTAAATATATAGACATACATATAGATTTCAAAACCAGCAATATGCAAGTACAAAACTGAATATTCGCTGCTTGAGAACTTCCATCAGTCCGGTTTTAGTCTTAACTTTGTTATTTTATCTCTAATGAACTTTAAAAACTGTTCTCTCTCTTTTAAAAGAAGAATGGAGGTAGGTCATAAGCTAAATCATGGTCTCAGTGGGCAGTTTTTCCTCCCCATAATAACCATGAACTGTATATAATGATATTTATACTGTGCTTTTTGACCCTCCTTGCAGCATAAAACTGAACTACAGCTTAAGGAGTTTTAAATTAGAGATTCAGATCTTAAAATCCTGACTAGTGCAAACATCTCACTTGACAGTTGTACACTACATTAGAGACTGACTGTTTTCAGACCGATATTTGGTCATTTAAAAGTCTCATATTCTAATATTTATTTCAGATACACAAAACAAACAATTCTCTAACATTTGTTATATGTAGTTAATTATTGTTTATGCTCCACCCGATTCTGTTCAATGAGCCTTTCACATTTGTGGCATCCCAATCACGAGCTGCCACAGAGAATCTGCAGCACGCCCTCTGGTGGTCAGACTATACAGATTTCAATCGTGCTCACATTAAATCGGTTGGGCTCTATAGTAAAATATCAAACAAGCAGTTTTCCATAACATTGTAAAATGTATATTATAAAAACCTGATAGTTCACTGATAAAATCAAATTGCGTCCTTCACTCTGACAAATCTGACATCTGAGCCTGAAACTGTTGACTGCATAAACTAGTGTCAACGAAGCATGTAGAAACTTTTTAATTATTATTAGACAGCTGAGTGTTTGTTGTAAATATCTGTTGTAACTAAATGAGTTTCTGAGAATCTGTCGGTTTCACTGTATAAATGGCATCAGTTTGAGGCTTCAGATATACAGCTAAATTGTACAGGTTTCTATATAAAAACCCTCACAAAACAAGGGATCAGTTGATGAGAAAAGCTTCAGGGTAAAAGCTTTTCTGATAAACTGAAAAAATAACATGAGAACATTTTCAAATTCGAACAGAAAACAGACTGCTGCGCCCAGGGGGGGAAGTCAGTTTTCAACATTTTTACTTGATTCAATTTTAGTTCAACGTGCTTTGCCATTTTGTAAAAAACAAACAATACAAAGTCAACATTGAAGAAAGACCAAAAAAACAAAAATACACAACCAATCATCCCTAACGTTCAAAAAAAACAAACAAAACAAACTTTGACCCCAACTGGGCGTTTCTGTTTAGAGTACCTGCACATGAGTGGATGAGAAGGCGGAAGCGCCTTGATCCCACCGTGGGGCTGTTGCAGGTTTAGTTTTCCTTGGCTGAAAAGTCACTTCAGTTTCAGTGTAAATGTGGCAGCCACAGTGTGTCTGGCACTGTTTGAAGTATTGCAAAAACTCCATCTGTCTTTTGCCTGGGAGCTCAGTTTCCTGTAAGGTCTGTCTATTTCAGTGTCCAGGTTCAGGCATCCTTCTGTAGAACAGCAGGTAAGGGGTTGATGAGCAGCACGTCTCAGGAGAACAGGCTCGCAGGAAGTCCTCCTCCTCAAACAAACGCACCTCAGAGTCATCAAACAGCAGCCATTTCCCTTCATATTCCAAGAGGCTATTTAAAGCCTTCTGCTCTTTGGTCTCTGTGCTGCCACAGGAAGCCTGCGATGTCTCCTCTACTGCCTCGGGCTCTTTTTTAAGTCCAGCTTCAGTGTTTTGGCTCAAAATGTTGATGGTTTTTCTCCTATTACAACCCTCCGTCGAACCACTGCTAGCTGCTTTCTCTGTGTGTTTACTGCTGCTGTTCCCGAGGTCATAGCTGGACACACTCCTCTGGCCTCCCAAGAGTCCGACACCCCCCTCTGACAGCTTTTTGCTCCCTGATTTGCTGCTTGCCAAACTCTCGCGCCGCTGTCCTCTCGTACTCAGGCTGAAAGACACCTCTCCATCATCGTAGTCCAGCACCGTCTCCTTCACCAGAGCACCTTCTTTGTCTTCCTTCACCTCGTCCTCCTCCTCCTTCTCTTCAGTTTTTGTGTCCTGCAGCCAGATCTTCACATCTGTTAAATCAGACATTCGGATGTAGGCAGTGTAGTGGCCACTGCTGATGGTCACACCACTATGCATGACGACAGCAAACAGCTGATAGTTTTGACCTTTAGTGGATGAGGACTGGGTACACCACTCCTCAAGGGATAAGGTCAAAGGAGTCTGTAAGGGAGTGTTCACTTTAGAAAGACCAGCATATGGGTCCAGTCTGGGAAGAGAGAACAATACAGATATAAGAGTACATTTAGAAACTAGAGATCAAAGCAGTAAAAACTCTACAGCAAAGGACTGATTCTATTTCTCCATGATGAGAATCTTTTAAGTCTAAGCATGTGGTACAGCGATCACTTTTTCAAACACTAGCTCAAATTCATTCCAGTAGAGTTTGTGTAGTGCGGCAGTGTGATAACTGAGACTTCAGTGGACTCACTCTAAACCGTTGGCAGAGAAGCGCTTTAGGTGAATAGTGATGACTTCAGGAGTCTTGTCAAACAGCAGACTCCTCTCGGCCTCTGTGTAGTGATGGCAGGTCTCACAGAAGTATTTATCCTCCCCAAAAATGCGCTCCACCGAAGCGAACTGAGATATGGCCCATTTCAGAGTCTTCAGCTCTGGTTTAGGGTCTGGTGAGACTGAAAAAAACCCCAAAAAAAACAAGATTTTTAAGATAAAAAGGGGGAAAATAAAACCCACACCCACAAAAAAAACAACCAAAAAACAAAAAAAAACAAAACCTCCATAACTACTATTTTACAACTAATAGTTGTAAAAATTCTCACCCTCAGAGAGGTCATCGGGGCTGCTGGGCTGGTCATCAAGCACAGGGACACTGATGTCCTGGAAGTCCTCTCTCCTCTCTGTGAAGCTCTCACACTCCAGACATCGAGTCCTCAGAACCAGCCGACCTTGGAACAAACGCTCCATGAGGCTCAGGCCCGCTGAACGAACATAAAATCCACAGTTAGTAACATCTAGAACTCCATAAATAAATGTAGGCTCCTAATGCACGTCAAAGTACAAATTAAAAGTTAAAGTGAATGACCAAACATTTAGTCTGTCCCAACTTTTCTGTTTTCTTTGGGATGCTTATTCATTTAAATTCATTAATTGTGATATGGGGGCAAAAGGCAGGAGATCAGTTAGGCTTGGGGCTTAAGAGGTTAAAGTGAGTCATTTCTTTCTCAACTAAACATTTTCTTCATAATCGCTGCCTCTTACGATGATCGCAGGTCACACGTACCTTGATGTTTAGGAGCCTTGCTGTGTTCGGATGCATTTTGGCTGGGTGGCTCTTGAAGGTTTTTCTCACTTTCGTCGTGCGTCACTCCATTTTCCTGCTCTGTTTTGTTTTGTTTCTTCACAGTTGTGCAGCTGATCTTTCCCACGCTGCGGAACTTGGAGAAAATACTTGGCTGCTTTCCAGACGGCCTCAGCCAGCTCAACTTAGCTCTCTTCTTCCCCTTCCCATCTGCCTCTTTACACGTCTTCTCACCTTTCCCCTCATCGTCGCTTCCTCCTTCCCCATTTGGTTTCTTCGTCTCTTCCTCACCTGCCGCCTCCTCTCCACCTTTATTCTTGCTGCTGTCCATGGTGATTTCACTGGAGGACTTCCTTTTGGAGCGAGTAAGGGGTCTATTTCTACTCAGGTTTTCCTCTGCAGAATCTGATTTCTTAGACTTCAGGGATTTGGATTTTTTCTTGGCATTCCCCACTTCTGTGTCGCTCTTTCTTTTCCCAGCAACTTGACCATCCTCTTCCGTGGAAGCTTTGGATTCTGCGCCAGAGCCGCCGGACCCCAAATCGAGACCATTCTCAAGTTTAACTTCCGACACATCCTCCTCCTCGCCTTCTACTTTCAGCTCTTTCCTGATAGTATCACAGGCTTCCTGGATATATCCCAGGATGCACTGCAGAACTTCCTGAGCATCATGCTGGAGATAACCTTCGTACATGGGGTTCAGCTGCCTGCGACACAAAACCACAAACTTGTGTCAAACTGACAGAAAATGGCAATTTTAATGAAAGTGTTCAAAAACACAAAAGTGCCAATCTGGAGTTTAAACATGTCAGCATGCTTACTTTAAAAATGATTCGTAACCAACTCATCAGCTTGAGCTATGACTGAGCATTAATGATGACAAGTTTTTACCTTTTAAACAGCATAATAATGATCAAAGCTCCACATTCATGATCCTACATGTGCATCTAACTGCAACTAAGTGTTTAATCAATGTTATATGCACGTATACAATGTGACCATATTTGGGTGTTTAGTAACATTTAATATTCGAAAGCCATTAAGTCATCGTGCTAGAAAAAAGACAGCGTGGGAACAAACTGGTTACCTAGCAACACAAGCGTATGATCTAATAAGCAACTGGGTTACAAATATTTATTGAAACTGCCAAATCTTTACCTGAGCGTGTGCAGAATTTTGCGCGGTGGTGTGGCTAGCTCTCCATCGGTGAAGCTGTCAGGATTAAGCAGGAAGCTAGACTGCAGCTGCTCCACTGCAGTTATCAAAGTGTTGAAGCTCCCAAGAAGCTCGATGTGAGCTGGCAGAGCCTCCGACACACCGTCTGACTGCTGACAGTGTGGCTGTAGGAAAATGACACAGAGTAAAAAGGTTACTGAAATATGCTTTCGTAGCTCAGAAGACAGACACCCTCCTTTAATGCTGCTGCTTTTTTCAAAACTGTATATTTTACAATAGGAATACAGTGCACTGTGTCATAACTCTTTGAGATGAAGGCTACTGGACTTGTTTTTGGTTCATGAAGGTTTTCACCTCTTGTCCAAAAGGCTTCTTCAGTTCTGAAAACTTATGGGGAGTCCCACATAATTAACTTCAAGCTCTGAAGACTAGAGTGCACTATATTGTTCAACAACTTTAAAAAGAAGCATGCAACATCTCCCATCAGAGGAGTTAATAAGTGCTAAACTTTGGACCCACACTGTGGCTGTGATTTATTATGCACGTACCTCTTCGCTTTTCTCAGTTTCTTCCTTGGGTTTCTCCTTCTGGATGGAGAGATCGTGAAGCTTCTTTATGCCTTCTCTGAAGCCTGGGCAGTAATAAAGAACCTGCAGATGCAATCAGACATCAACACATCATTATTGTGATTTTAAACTGGATGTGATAACAAGTAATCCACACAAGTGGAAAACTCAAAGCATCTTCAAGTAATCAGGTTGTTAAATGCTGGTGATATTATGATGACACAAATAAGCGCGAAAAACGTGTCCATGACCTTCACAGTCATTTGTGCTTCAGTACTTAAAGTCCAACAGTAATTCCCATTAACCCAGTAATGGTCACAGTGAAATATAATTTCCTTTACCGGCTCAACATAATAGCAAAAATCTGTTAAAAATGACTGTCCAAATATGAAGCTAAACCGTTCTGTTTTAGTCATTAGACACACAGCTTCTTGCTTTCGCATGTTGGATGCACTTCAGAATTATTCTAATTATTACAATAAGCTCTTTAGTCATCCAAAGTAAGGTTAAAAAAAGTCCTGTTTAGAAACCTTAAAAAAAAAAAAAAAAAAAGGATGGAGAGAAAAAGAATCTGGTTCTATACTATTCCTAACTGTGATTACAATAGACCCTGTGCACAAGAAAATGCTAACTTCCTGGTTTGAGACCGGATGTAGGGTTGTACATTTCCGGTAGCTTTACTTTGCGGTCAATCACTACTGCGAAGATATACTCCAAAATCATGTCCAAAACTCAAAAACGGAAAGATCGCGTTACGTTACAAAGAGCAGAAGGTGGGAACACTCACCACTGTTGTGTCATAAAAAAATCTAATGATCAATTTTGACGTTTAAAGAGTTTAGATCGATCAGTTGTTTACATCACTCAACACAAGCAGAACTGCATTACAAAATCAGAAGACACATCATCCACATTCAGAAGCATCTCTGTATAGTGACTGGTCTTATGATTTAAACAGGCAAATGTTCAGCATTCAAACTACAGGTGAAGAATAGTCAAACCAGATGTTTCCCCCGTTATGTCGATATCAGCTAGTCAAGTACACACCTACACAGCATGTTAACAAACCGTGAAAAAAAGCCACACAAAAAATGAATGATTGCTGGTAAGGGTTTCTGTACATTAGTATTTACGAAGGGTATGTTGTGACTTCCTTTCAAAATTACAGTGGTCCTTCGCTTTAACGCAGTTCACCTTTTCACCTCGCTGTTTCTCCTCTGTGACGTCTCTCCTGTACAGTACAGAATCGATAGCTAGCAGAGTGACTCTGAAGTGCAGTACTGTATGTCGATGAAATGTTCTGCACCGTCAAAAAATAAAATTGGCTACTTGATTTCACCTATCGCTGGTTATTTTTAGAACATAACACCCGCAATAAACGAGGGACCTCTGTTTACAGATACTGAGAAATATAAAATTTGAATCCCTTTTCTCTTTTGCTCTGAGAAGCGGGGGAAAAAATATAGACAAGTCGATGAACATCATTTACAGATATATTGGGTAAATGCCCAAGACATCTATAGAAATGTAAATCGCCGCTTGATTCATTCATTTGCTTAACTTGTTTTGGACCGTAAACAAGGCGCGAATAGGACACCGGAAACAAAGCTCCCCAAAGGAGTTTCCGCACCAGAAGTAGCATATGCTAACGTGCATATAGTCTATTAAAGCAGATAAGTGCTACTGTAATTACATATCTTCTATTAAAGCAGTGAGTACATGAAATCCTGCTCACTAAACTAACTCCATACTTCAGAAAAGTGATGTGCCATCACTTGATTCCATTAGCAACTAGTATTTAAGTGAAAACGTTGTGCTTAATTTATGCTCCTGAGATTTTGTCTGTTTCCAGAGATATTTACCTACAGAGATAGGTTTTTAACCACCAGAAATGTGCTGATTGGTTGCCAAGTGGGCCAGAACAGGGAAAGGAGTTAAAAAAAAAAAATAAAAAAAAAAAAATGTATGATCAGTACAGTCAGAGGTTGCAGTGAACACTGTACATTGTTTACAACACTCAGTAGTAGCCTACAGACCGGTTGAACCACTTTTTTTTAAGCACTGCCTCCATTTGACTACAGACGCTCTCTGCAGGTAGGACAGTCCAAAGCTCCCCACAGACTGCCATCACACTAATAATAATAATAATAATAATAATAATAATGGATTGCATTTATATAGCGCTTTTCAAGGCACCCAAAGCGCTTTACAATGCCACTATTCATTCACTCTCACATTCACACACTGGTGGAGGCAAGCTACGGTTGTAGCCACAGCTGCCCTGGGGCAGACTGACAGAAGCGAGGCTGCCATATCGCGCCATCGGCCCCTCTGGGCAACACCAGTAGGCGGTAGGGTAAAGTGTCTTGCCCAAGGACACAACGACCAGGACAGAGAGGCCGGGGATCGAACCGGCGACCTTCCGGTTACAGATGCGCTTCCCAACCCCCTGAGCCACGGTCGCCGCAGAACCACAATTTCCCCATCAGAAAATGTAACATTCCCGGCATCACAACAACATCCACTTCTGAGTGGGATAACACAGGTGAACAGGTTTGAGGATTCAATGCAACTTAAATCGCACAAGAACAAACCACACACACTGTGAAGTGTCTGTGCAGTTTTCAACTTTTCCTTCAGTATATTTAAACCCATCCTACCATTTGTACTAAAACACTGGAACAAGTGACATCTATTAATGCTGGAAATTAACTCCATCTGTGGTAATGGCTCACCTGTAAGATGCTGTTCAAATAGCAGGTATTGCCCAGATTGTTGAGCCCCACGAACGGCACCAAGTTCTCTCTCTTCTCGCAGGACAGGAGGAGGCTGGGCGAGGAAGGACACTGAGAAGGCCCCGGGACCACCTGATCACAGCTGCTGATCAGTTAAGAAGGAAGCAAACAGAAAGTCAGCAGCTAATAAATTGAATTTCACAAATGACATCCACCATCACACACACACTGTTTTAAAATGATTACACTGAGATTAATGTTGAAGTGTAACCCCAGCTTGATTGAGATGAAGCCTACTATTAAAATCTAAGGTATCACTCATCCACACGTGCATTATCCTGCCCTCACAACAACAGTGGAATTCCCATAACTATCTGAATGTAACTGTGGGAAAACGAGTGCTTCGGGCTGCCCAAAACAAATCAGTCTAGAAAACTATTTGTGTTTGACGCACACTGGTAGCGGAGACCTACCTTGCCTCAGGCTCCTCTGGCTCACATGTTTTGGGTTCTTCTGTCTGAGGTTCCGAGAAATCCAGAGCCCGCTTGGTTTCCTTCTTCTGGAAGAACTTCAGAGAGAGTTTACTCTTCTTCACTGGGCTCCCCGGAGCCGCTGATACCACACTTTCACCCTGCAGACCTGGCATCTTTCCTCCCGGTACCTTGAGGGCGATTTTTCTTTTAAATTCCTACTGAGACGCAACAGCGCACCTCACTGGTGAAAAATGGAAACACAATGTAATTTCAGCGGGCGCCATCAGAGTTCAACGAGAACGAACGTAGCTGCGCACTTAAGTTCACGGTCCGCTATTGTGTAGCTACACACGGACAGGTCCAGTCCAATCAATCACACACTTCTCAATAATACAGTCGAACCGGTTATTGACCGTACCACGCATTATGTAACATGTTAGCTGGCTAACGCTAACTTAAAGGTAGTACTTTGTTTCAGTCCTACCCACAAACAACCGCTCTAGCACGGCTTACGTTAGCAACTGTTTTCGCTTTAAATTACAGGGTAGCAACAAATAACTTGCTATTTTTGAGCACGTTGCGCACATTACAGCGACAAACTGGCTCGAGAAGGTGCGGTGAAGAAGTGGGAGGAGAAAACAGAAAGCACGCCGTTTGAAACTGTTCACGGCCAAAAAGGACTTCTTTGAAATCCCAGCTGAGTCGAGAAAGAAAACTTACCCGAATGCTTCATTCCAGTTTAAGTTTGATATTTTCCATTAAACATCCCGTCTCGAAATGATTTACGGAGTGTTTAACAATTCAGACGGTGCAACAGAAGTTGGCGCTTTTTCCTGCTTGAAGATTCGCTGGCCGCTACATCGCCGGCAACGCTCGGATATCGCGTCAAAACATCCGGCCAGAATGTTTAAAAAAAAACGGTCACGACTAAGCTTGAAAATCATCAGGTGTTGCCGAACATTTGGAAATGCGCGTATAACTCTGGGAAATTCTATACCTGAAAAGATTTACATGCCAGATTTCAGGCTAATGTTAAGACAACTATTTCGGCTAGGCCCAACCGGCCAGCTCCAAGCGCCATTCTTGTAGTCCTTTCTCCAGCTCCTTCAAAATAAAAGTCGAGCTAAACTTGAACAGTCATTTCTCATGTCTCACCTTTTTTCCTTTTTGAAGTACTAAGATTTTAAATACAGGACATTAAAAAATTGCTTTCATGAAATGAATGTAATAAAAAGTATACAACTCATCAAGGCTTCCATGGAAGCCAAGGGCCACAGAGGTTTCAAATTTCAAGTTGAGACAAGCTGAAGCTGGTCTGTTGTATAAGAGGTATAATTTGGGAGACTGCACTATATATTTCTTGAATCCTCTTCACACTTTATATATCTGACCCAACAAAAAAATTGCGATTTACAGAACAACGGTTAACATAGAATCGGATGTTTATATAGACAATATAAAATCATTAAGTAAAAACCAATGAGTATGAACAAAAGTGGGTCCAACAGCAAAAGAAAAAGAAAAAAAGATTATTAATTACCTGAAAAAAAAAACCCCACGAGACTATAATAGTATAGTTATATAACAGTAAGTTATGAATTATGCTCAGTCATCCAGGTAAGAAAATCCCACAAAGTTGAATCTGTTGATCTGGAGGTACGTTTCAGTGGGAAAAACGTTTCATTTTCCATCAAAGTGACGTTTTCAGCTGACTGCAGGTTTCCCCAGCATTATAAGCAGTTCATTTGCATGATGACTGAAAACACCCACTAATGACTAACAATAGGCCGTTGATCAATGATCACTGAACCACTGATGCCCAATGACTGCAATCACAACACTTTAAGATAAGATAAGATAAGATAAGATAAGATAAGATAAGATAACCTTTATTAGTCCCACACGTGGGAAATTTGTTTTGTCACAGCAGGAAGTGGACAGTGCAAAAGTTATGAGGCAAAAATTAGAATACAATAAGAATTAAAGCTGCAAGCAGCGTTAGGAGGGCCCTCGCACCCCCGGCGCGTCGAGCCACGCCCAACACCTAAAACCAGCATGTCCGATCTGATGTCACATTGATGGAATTCATGCATTTAACCACCAGCTAACAATTCATCTCATTCAATCATGATTATAGTTGTCCCACTAGGTGGCGCTCTAACTATTACCGACAAATGGCATAACAAACATTTCCTAGCTCGAGTCTCATCACGCCTGTGACCTTTGGGAGAGATTGAACATTTTGATTTTGAGTGACAGCAGATTACTGCTTTTTGGCGAGTGATTGAAACTCCACGTGCCGCCATGACCACCCCATTTCCCTTAATGTAAAAAGCTTCGCAATTTAACATCACAAAGGTCTTTAGATTCCACACACAGGAGATTGCATCAATCTGATGAAATCCCTTGGAGGAGTACGTCAAAGAACGGTGCCTGAAAAGAGGGGAAAATGTTGCCAAAATTGCACATTAATTTTAAAATGGCTGACTTCCTGTTGGATTTGGGATATTGCTCCAAGAGACTTTTTTGTACATCTTGATATCTCCTATAAGCCTACCAGGTTTCAGATTCATACATAAAACACAGAGCTGGGGCTGTGGTTTTGAAATTTTGTAGGGGGCGCTGTGGAGCCATTTTGGGATATTCAATGAAAATGATCACATGACAACAAAGGCTTCATCACATTGGAGGTGTGTGCCAAATTTCAAGCCTCTATAAACTTGCCAAGACCCTCAAAAGCCACTTCATCTTTCATGGTGAACAGCGTTGCCACCAGGGTGCGCCGTTCAGTTTAAAGTCACAATGTTTGCACTGAAGCATCACGAGGGACTGATGATGATATTCACCGCTTTTGAGGTGGCCACGATGAGCCTGTGAAAATCAGTACAACAAAATTAAAGCCATGACATTTCCTGTTGCCACTAGGTGGCGCTGTCCGTATTTCCGACAATGGGCACATCAATCTGTTCAGGGCGGGTCTGACATCATGCCTGTAAAGTCTGGTACTGATCAGACTGGATTTCATTGAGTTATACTAATTTGTTTCTTCATGGCGTGACATCAAAGTTCGCCATGCTGCTGGGGTCACACCCTTTCGCGAAAACTCACAGTTTTCACTGTAACCCAAGACCAACTCCTTAAGGCTTTCCTGGAGAAATTTGAGGCTGCAGATGTCACCCATCACTATACTGTACCCCAAAGTGTAAAACATGACATTTCCTGTTCCCACTAGGTGGCGCTGTCCCTGGTGTCAAATATGGCAGTTGAAATATGTTCAGGGGTGGAGCCTTATCATATGTGTTCACTTTGGTCAAGGTCAGAAAATGTATGACAAAATGAGAGGCAATAAGATTTTCATGGCGAGTCATCGAAATTCGCCATGGCGCCACGGCCTCATAGTATTGTGAAAACTCAAAAGCTCCGCAATTTAACATGGCACAAGGGTGTAGTTGACACTGTCCAAATTTGAAGGTTATGAAATGAAACCCCAAGGAGGAGTTCGCAAAAGTTCGAGGCATGGAAATGGCAAAATTAGAGCCAAAATGTCACCTTCTCTTCCAAATGGCGGACTTCCTGTTGGGTTTGCATCAATGGGCCCACAGACTTTTTTGTTCGACTCGGCATGATACACATGTGTGCCAAATTTCATACATGTAGCTCAAACGATGTGGTCATAGGGCTGCATTTAACAAGGCATAGGTGGCGCTGTAGAGCCATTTCCCAGTGCTCATATGTAAAACCATTAAAATACAAAATTTTTCACCAGACCTGGCATGTGTGCAAAATTTCATGAGTTTTTGAGCATGTTTAGGCCCTCAAAAAGGCCCTTGTTTCGCCTGAATAATAATAATAATTAAAGCTGCAAGCAGCGTTACGAGGGCCCTCGCACCCCCGGCGCGTCGAGCCACGCCCAACACCTAAAACCAGCACCTCCGATCTGATGTCACATTGATGGAATTCATGCATTTAACCACCAGCTAACATTTCAACTCATTCATTCATGATTAGTTAGTCGTTCCACTAGGTGGCGCTCTAACCATTATGTACAAATGGCATAACAAACACTTCCGAGCTCGAGTCTAATCACACCTGAGACGTTTGGGAGAGATTGGACTTTGTGTTTTTGAGTGACAGCAGATTACTGCTTTTTGGCGAGTGATTCAAACTCTAAGTGCCGCCATAACCACCCCGTTTCCCTGGACGTAAAAAGCTTCGCAATTTAACATCACAAAGGTCTTTAGATTCCACACACTGGAGAATGGTTCAATATGATGAAATCCCTTGGAGGAGTTCGTCAAAGTATGAAGCCTGAAAAGAGGGGAAAATGTTGCCAAAATTGCACATTAATTTTAAAATGGCTGACTTCCTGTTGGATTTGGGATATTGCTCCAAGAGACTTTTTTGTACATCTTGATATCTCCTATAAGCCTACCAGGTTTCAGATTCATACATAAACCACAGAGCAGGGGCTGATATTTTGAAATATTGTAGGGGGCGCTGTGGAGCCATTTTGCGCTATTCAATGAAAGTGATGACATGACAACAAAGTCTTCATCACATTGGAGGCGTGGGCCAAATTTCAAGCCTCTATAAACTTTCCAAGCCCCTCAAAAGCCACTTCATCTTTCATGGTGGACCGCGTTGCCACCAGGGTGCGCCGTTCAGTTTAAAGTCACAATTTCTGCACTGAAGCATCATGAGGGACTGATGGTGATATTCACCGCTTTTGAGGTGGCCACGATGAACCTGTGAAAATCAGTACAACAAAATTAAAGCCATGACATTTCCTGTTGCCACTAGGTGGCGCTGTCCGTATTTCCGACAATGGGCACATCAATCTGTTCAGGGCGGGTCTGACATCATGCCTGTAAAGTCTGGTACTGATCAGACTGGATTTCATTGAGTTATACTAATTTGTTTCTTCATGGCGTGACATCAAAGTTCGCCACGCCACTGGGGTCACACCCTTTGGCGAAAAGTCACAGTTTTCACTGTAACCCAAGACCAACTCCTTAAGGCTTTCCTGGAGAAATTTGAGGCTGCAGATGTCACCCATCACTATACTGTACCCCAAAGTGTAAAACATGACATTTCCTGTTCCCACTAGGTGGCGCTGTCCTTGATGTCAAATATGGCAGTTGAAATATGTTCAGGGGTGGAGCCTTATCATATGTGTGCTCTTTGGTCCAGATCGGAACATGTATGACAGAATGAGAGGCAATAAGATTTTCATGGCGAGTCATCGAAATTCGCCATGGCGCCACGGCCTCATAGTATTGTGAAAACTCAAAAGCTCCGCAATTTAACATGGCACAAGGGTGTAGTTGACACTGTCCAAATTTGAAGCTTATACGACCAAATCCCAAGGAGGAGTTCGTTAAAGTACAAGGCATGGAAACGGTAAAATCAGAGCCAAAATGTCACCTTCAATCCAAAATGGCGGACTTCCTGTTGGGTTTAGGACATTGCCATAATAGACTTTTTTGTTCGACTCTGAAAGTTATATAGGTGTACCGACTTTCAAACATGTAGGTCATACCCATACCGGGGGCTCGCGTTTTTCATTTTTCTAGGTGGCGCTACTGAGCTAATTTTCCCTGGCCATGTCTGAGAACATTAAAATACGTAAATTTTCACCAGACCTGACGCGTGTGCAAAATTTCATGAGTTTTCGAGCATGTTTAGGCCCTCAAAAGGCCGATTCATTTGCCGGAATAATAATAATAATAATAATAATTAAAGCTGCAAGCAGCGTTATGAGGGCCCTCGCACCCCGGCGTGTCGAGCCACGCCCAACACCTAAAACCAGCACGTCCGATGTGATGTCACATTGATGGAATTCATGCATTTAACCACCAGCTAACAATTCAACTCATTCATTCATGATTAGTTAGTCGTTCCACTAGGTGGCGCTCTAACCATTATGTACAAATGGCATAACAAACACTTCCAAGCTCGAGTCTCATCACACCTGAGACGTTTGGGAGAGATTGGACATTGTGTTTTTGAGTGACAGCAGATTACTGCTTTTTGGCGAGTGATTCAAACTCTAAGTGCCACCATAACCACCCCGTTTCCCTGGACGTAAAAAGCTTCGCAATTTAACATCACAAAGGTCTTTAGATTCCACACACTGGAGAATGGTTCAATATGATGAAATCCCTTGGAGGAGTTCGTCAAAGTATGAAGCCTGAAAAGAGGGGAAAATGTCGCCAAAATTACACATTAATTTTAAAATGGCTGACTTCCTGTTGGATTTGGGATATTGCTCCAAGAGACTTTTTTGTACATCTTGATATTTTCCATAAGCTTACCAGGTTTCAGACTCATAGATGAAACACAGAGCTGGGGCTGATGTTTTGAAATTTTGTAGGGGGCGCTGTGGAGCAATTTCGCGCTATTCAATGAAAATGATCACATGACAACAAAGCCTACATCCATTTGGAGGTGTGTGCCAAATTTCAAGCCTCTATAAACTTTCCAAGCCCCTCAAAAGCCGCTTCATCTTTCATGGTGAACCGCGTTGCCACCAGGGTGCGCCGTTCAGTTTAAAGTCACAATTTTTGCACTGAAGCATCACGAGGGACTGATGGTGATATTCACCGCTTTTGAGGTGGCCAAGATGAATCTGTGAAAATCAGTACAACAAAATTAAAGCCATGACATTTCCTGTTGCCACTAGGTGGCGCTATCTGTATTTCCGACAATGGGCACATCAATCTGTTCAGGGCGGGTCTGACATCATGCCTGTAAAGTCTGGTACTGATCAGACTGGATTTCATTGAGTTATACTAATTTGTTTCTTCATGGCGTGACATTAAAGTTCGCCACGCCGCTGGGGTCACACCCTTTTGCGAAAAGTCACAGTTTTCACTGTAACCCAAGACCAACTGCTTAAGGCTTTTCTGGAGAAATTTGAGGCTGCAGATGTCACCCATCACTATACTGTACCCCAAAGTGTAAAACATGACATTTCCTGTTCCCACTAGGTGGCGCTGTCCCTTATGTCAAATATGGCAGTTGAAATATGTTCAGGGGTGGAGCCTTATCATATGTGTGCTCTTTGGTCAAGGTCAGAAAATGTATGACAAAATGAGAGGCAATAAGATTTTCATGGCGAGTCATCGAAATTCGCCATGGCGCCACGGCCTCATAGTATTGTGAAAACTCAAAAGCTCCGCAATTTAACATGGCACAAGGGTGTAGTTGACACTGTCCAAATTTGAAGCTTATAGGACCAAATCCCAAGGAGGAGTTCGTTAAAGTTCGAGGCATGGAAACGGTAAAATCAGAGCCAAAATGTCACATTCAATCCAAAATGGCGGACTTCCTGTTGGGTTTAGGACATTGCCATAATAGACTTTTTTGTTCGACTCTGAAAGTTATATAGGTGTACCGACTTTCAAACATGTAGGTCATACCCATACCGGGGGCTCGCGTTTTTCATTTTTCTAGGTGGCGCTACTGAGCTAATTTTCCCTGGCCATGTCTGAGAACATTAAAATACGTAAATTTTCACCAGACCTGACGCGTGTGCAAAATTTCATGAGTTTTCGAGCATGTTTAGGCCCTCAAACGGCCAATTCATTTGCCGAAATAATAATAATAATAATAATTAAAGCTGCAAGCAGCGTTATGAGGGCCCTCGCACCCCCGGCGCGTCGAGCCACGCCCAACACCTAAAACCAGCACGTCCGATCTGATGTCACATTGATGGAATTCATGCATTTAACCACCAGCTAACATTTCAACTCATTTCATTCATGATTAGTTAGTCGTTCCACTAGGTGGCGCTCTAACCATTATGTACAAATGGCATAACAAACACTTCCGAGCTCGAGTCTCATCACACCTGAGACGTTTGGGAGAGATTGGACATTGTGTTTTTGAGTGACAGCAGATTACTGCTTTTTGGCGAGTGATTCAAACTCTAAGTGCCGCCATAACCACCCCGTTTCCCTGGACGTAAAAAGCTTCGCAATTTAACATCACAAAGGTCTTTAGATTCCACAAACTGCAGATCGGTCCAATCTGATGAAATCCCTTGGAGGAGTTCGTCAAAGTACGGTGCCTGAAAAGATGGGAAAATGTCGCCAAAATTACACATTAACTTTAAAATGGCTGACTTCCTGTTGGATTTGGGATATTGCTCCAAGAGACTTTTTTGTACATCTTAAGATCTTCCATAAGCTTACCAAGTTTCAGACTCATAGATAAAACACAGAGCAGGGGCTGATATTTTGGAATTTTGTAGGGGGCGCTGTGGAGCCATTTTGCGCTATTCAAGGAAAATGGTTACATAACAACAAAGCCTTCATCACATTGGAGGCGTGGGCCAAATTTAAAGCCTCTATAAACTTTCCAAGGCCCTCAAAAGCAACTTCATCTTTCATGGTGAAATGCGCTGCCACCAGGGTGCGCCGTTCAGTTTAAAGTCACAGTTTTCGCACTAAACCATCATGAAGGACTGATGGTGATATTCACCGCTTTTGAGGTGGCCACAATGAACCTGTGAAAATCAGTACAACAAAGTGTAAGACATGACATTTCCTGTTCCCACTAGGTGGCGCTCTTCATATTCCTGACAATGGGCACATCAATCTGTTCAGGGCGGGTGTGACATCATGCCTGTAAAGTCTGGTACTAATCAGACTGGATTTCATGGAGTTATACTAATTTGTTTCTTCATGGCGAGATATCAAAGTTCGCCATGCTGCTGAGGTCACACCCTTTCCTGAAAACTCACAGTTTTCACTGTACCCCAAGACCAACTCCTTACGCCTTTCCTGGAGAAATTTGAGGCTGCAGATGTCACCCATCACTATACTGTACCCCAAAGTGTAAAACATGACATTTCCTGTTCCCACTAGGTGGCGCTGTCCCTGATGTCAAATATGGCAGTTGAAATATGTTCAGGGGTGGAGCCTTATCATATGTGTTCACTTTGGTCAAGGTCAGAAAATGTATGACAAAATGAGAGGCAATAAGATTTTCATGGCGAGTCATCGAAATTCGCCATGGCGCCACGGCCTCATAGTATTGTGAAAACTCAAAAGCTCCGCAATTTAACATGGCACAAGGGTGTAGTTGACACTGACCAAATATGAAGGTTATGAAATGAAACCCCAAGGAGGAGTTCGCAAAAGTTCGAGGCATGGAAATGGCAAAATTAGAGCCAAAATGTCACCTTCTCTTCCAAATGGCGGACTTCCTGTTGGGTTTGCGTCAATGGGCCCACTGACTTTTTTGTTCGTCTTGGCATGATACACATGTGTGCCAAATTTCATACATGTAGCTCAAACGATGTGGTCGTAGGGCTGCATTTAACAAGGCATAGGTGGCGCTCTAGAGCCATTTCCCAGTGCTCATATGTAAAACCATTAAAATACAAAATTTTTCACCAGACCTGGCATGTGTGCAAAATTTCATGAGTTTTTGAGCATGTTTAGGCCCTCAAAAAGGCCCTTGTTTCGCCTGAATAATAATAATAATAATAATAATAATAATAATAATAATAATAATAATAAGAAACGGAGCAGATACAATAGGGCCTTCGCACTCTCGGTGCTCGGGCCCTAATAATAATAATAATAATAATAATAATAAGAAACGGAGCAGATACAATAGGGCCTTCGCACTCTCAGTGCTCGGGCCCTAATAATAAACAGAGCAATTACAATAGGGCCTTCGCACTGTCAGTGCTCGGGCCCTAATTAAAGCTGCAAGCAGCGTTATGAGGGCCCTCGCACCCCCGGCGCGTCGAGCCACGCCCAACACCTAAAACCAGCACGTCCGATCGATGTCACATTGATGGAATTCATGCATTTAACCACCAGCTAACATTTCAACTCATTCATTCATGATTAGCTAGTCGTTCCACTAGGTGGCACTCTAACCATTATGTACAAATGGCATAACAAACATTTCCGAACTCGAGTCTCATTATGCCTGCGACCTTTGGGTGAGATTGGACATTGTGTTTTTGAGTAACAGCAGATTACTGCGTTTTGGCGAGTGATTGAGAGTCTACGTGCCGCCATAACCACCCCGTTTCCCTGAACGTAAAAAGCTTCGCAATTTAACAACACAAAGGTCTTTGGATTCCACACACTGAAGAATAGTGCAATATGATGAAATCCCTTGGAGGAGTTCGTCAAAGAACGATGCCTGAAAAGAGGGGAAAATGTTGCCAAAATTGCACATTAATTTTAAAATGGCTGACTTCCTGTTGGATTTGGGATATTGCTCCAAGAGACTTTTTTGTACATCTTGATATCTCCTATAAGCTTACCAGGTTTCAGACTCATACATAAAACACAGAGCAGGGGCTGTGATTTTGAAATTTTGTAGGGGGCGCTGTGGAGCCATTTTGGGATATTCAATGAAAATGATCACATAACAACAAAGCCTTAACCACATTGGAGGCGTGGGCCGAATTTCAAGACTTTTTAAACTTTCCAAGCCCCTCAAAAGCCACTTCATCTTTCATGGTGAACCGCGTTGCCACCAGGGTGCGGCGTTCAGTTTAAAGTCACAATTTTTGCACTGAAGCATCACAAGGGACTGATGGTGATATTCACCGCTTTTGAGGTGGCCACGATGAACCTGTGAAAATCAGTACAACAAAATTAAAGCCATGACATTTCCTGTTGCCACTAGGTGGCGCTGTCCGTATTTCCGACAATGGGCACATCAATCTGTTCAGGGCGGGTCTGACATCATGCCTGTAAAGTCTGGTACTGATCAGACTGGATTTCATTGAGTTATACTAATTTGTTTCTTCATGGCGTGACATCAAAGTTCGCCATGCTGCTGGGGTCACACCCTTTTGCAAAAAGTCACAGTTTTCACTGTAACCCAAGACCAACTCCTTAAGGCTTTCCTGGAGAAATTTGAGGCTGCAGATGTCACCCATCACTATACTGTACCCCAAAGTGTAAAACATAACATTTCCTGTTCCCACTAGGTGGCGCTGTCGTTGAGGTCAAATATGGCAGTTGAAATATGTTCAGGGGTGGAGCCTTATCATATGTGTTCACTTTGGTCAAGGTCAGAAAATGTATGACAAAATGAGAGGCAATAAGATTTTGATGGCGAGTCATCGAAATTCGCCATGGCGCCACGGCCTCATAGTATTGTGAAAACTCAAAAGCTCCGCAATTTAACATGGCACAAGGGTGTAGTTGACACTGTCCAAATTTGAAGTTTATAGGACCAAATCCCAAGGAGGAGTTCGTTAAAGTACAAGGCATGGAAACGGTAAAATCAGAGCCAAAATGTCACCTTCAATCCAAAATGGCGGACTTCCTGTTGGGTTTGCGTCAATGGGCCCACTGACTTTTTTGTTTGTCTTGGCATGATACACATGTGTGCCAAATTTCATACATGTAGCCCAAACGATGTGGTCGTAGGGCTGCATTTAACAAGGCATAGGTGGCGCTGTAGAGCCATTTCCCAGTGCTCATATGTAAAACCATTAAAATACAAAATTTTTCACCAGACCTGGCATGTGTGCAAAATTTCATGAGTTTTTGAGCATGTTTAGGCCCTCAAAAAGGCCCTTGTTTGGGGTGAATAATAATAATAATAATAATTAAAGCTGCAAGCAGCGTTATGAGGGCCCTCGCACCCCCGGCGTGTCGAGCCATGCCCAACACCTGAAACCAGCATGTCCGATCTGATGTCACATTGATGGAATTCATGCATTTAACCACCAGTTAACATTTCATTTGGTTCAACCATGAGTATAGTCGTCCCACTAGGTGGCTCTCTAACCATTATAGACAAAGGGCATAACAAACATTTCCGAGCTCGAGTCTCATCACGCCTGTGACCTTTGGGAGAGATTGGACTTTGTGTCTTTGAGTGACAGCATATTACTGCTTTTTGGCGAGTGATTGAAACTCCACGTGCCGCCATGACCACCCCGTTTCCTTGAACGTAAAAAGCTTCGCAATTTAACATCACAAAGGTCTTTAGATTCCACACACTGGAGAATGGTTCAATATGATGAAATCCCTTGGAGGAGTTCGTCAAAGTATGAAGCCTGAAAAGAGGGGAAAATGTTGCCAAAATTACACATTAATTTTAAAATGGCTGACTTCCTGTTGGATTTGGGATATTGCTCCAAGAGACTTTTTTGTACATCTTGATATCTCCTATAAGCCTACCAGGTTTCAGATTCATACATAAAACACAGAGCAGGGGCTGTGGTTTTGAAATTTTGTAGGGGGCGCTGTGGAGCAATTTCGCGCTATTCAATGAAAATGATCACATGCCAACAAAGCCTTCATCCATTTGGAGGTGTGTGCCAAATTTCAAGCCTCTATAAACTTGCCAAGACCCTCAAAAGCCACTTCATCTTTCATGTTGAACAGCGTTGCCACCAGGGTGCGCCGTTCAGTTTAAACTCACAATTTTTGCACTGAAGCATCACGAGGGACTGATGGTGATATTCACCGCTTTTGAGGTGGCCAAGATGAACCTGTGAAAATCAGTACAACAAAATTAAAGCCATGACATTTCCTGTTGCCACTAGGTGGCGCTGTCCGTATTTCCGACAATGGGCACATCAATCTGTTCAGGGCGGGTCTGACATCATGCCTGTAAAGTCTGGTACTGATCAGACTGGATTTCATTGAGTTATACTAATTTGTTTCTTCATGGCGTGACATCAAAGTTCGCCATGCTGCTGGGGTCACACCCTTTCGCGAAAACTCACAGTTTTCACTGTTACCCAAGACCAACTCCTTAAGGCTTTCCTGGAGAAATTTGAGGCTGCAGATGTCACCCTTCACTATACTGTACCCCAAAGTGTAAAACATGACATTTCCTGTTCCCACTAGGTGGCGCTGTCCTTGAGGTCAAATATGGCAGTTGAAATATGTTCAGGGGTGGAGCCTTATCATATGTGTGCTCTTTGGTCCAGATTGGAACATGTATGACAGAATGAGAGGCAATAAGATTTTCATGGCGAGTCATCGAAATTCGCCATGGCGCCACGGCCTCATAGTATTGTGAAAACTCAAAAGCTCCGCAATTTAACATGGCACAAGGGTGTAGTTGACACTGTCCAAATTTGAAGCTTATACGACCAAATCCCAAGGAGGAGTTCGTTAAAGTACAAGGCATGGAAACGGTAAAATCAGAGCCAAAATGTCACCTTCAATCCAAAATGGCGGACTTCCTGTTGGGTTTGCGTCAATGGGCCCACAGACTTTTTTGTTCGTCTTGGCATGATACACATGTGTGCCAAATTTCATACATGTAGCTGAAACGATGTGGTCGTAGGGCTGCATTTAACAAGGCATAGGTGGCGCTCTAGAGCCATTTCCCAGTGCTCATATGTAAAACCATTAAAATACGTAAATTTTCACCAGACCTGACGCGTGCGCAAAATTTCCAGAGTTTTCGAGCATGTTTAGGCCCTCAAAAGGCCGATTCATTTGCCGAAATAATAATAATAATAATAATAAACAGAGCAATTACAATAGGGCCTTCGCACTGTCAGTGCTCGGGCCCTAATTAAAGCTGCAAGCAGCGTTATGAGGGCCCTCGCACACCCGGCGTGTCGAGCCATGCCCAACACCTGAAACCAGCACGTCCGATCTGATGTCACATTGATGGAATTCATGCATTTAACCACCAGTTAACATTTCATTTGCTTCAACCATGAGTATAGTCGTCCCACTAGGTGGCGCTCTAACCATTATGTACAAATGGCATAACAAACATTTCCGAGCTCGAGTCTCATCACGCCTATGAGCTTTGGGAGAGATTGGACATTGTGTTTTTGAGTGACAGCAGATTACTGCTTTTTGGCGAGTGATTCAAACTCTAAGTGCCACCATAACCACCCCGTTTCACTGAACGTAAAAAGCTTCGCAATTTAACATCACAAAGGTCTTTAGATTCCACACACTGGAGATTGGTTCAATATGATGAAATCCCTTGGAGGAGTTCGTCAAAGAACGGTGCCTGGAAAGAGGGGAAAATGTTGCCAAAATTACACATTAATTTTAAAATGGCTGACTTCCTGTTGGATTTGGGATATTGCTCCAAGAGACTTTTTTGTACATCTTGATATCTCCTATAAGCTTACCAGGTTTCAGAATCATACATAGAACACAGAGCAGGGGCTGTGGTTTTGAAATTTTGTAGGGGGCGCTGTGGAGCAATTTCGCGCTATTTAATGAAAATGATCACATGCCAACAAAGCCTTCATCCATTTGGAGGTGTGTGCCAAATTTCAAGCCTCTATAAACTTGCCAAGACCCTCAAAAGCCACTTCATCTTTCATGTTGAACAGCGTTGCCACCAGGGTGCGCCGTTCAGTTTAAACTCACAATTTTTGCACTGAAGCATCACGAGGGACTGATGGTGATATTCACCGCTTTTGAGGTGGCCAAGATGAACCTGTGAAAATCAGTACAACAAAATTAAAGCCATGACATTTCCTGTTGCCACTAGGTGGCGCTGTCCGTATTTCCGACAATGGGCACATCAATCTGTTCAGGGCGGGTCTGACATCATGCCTGTAAAGTCTGGTACTGATCAGACTGGATTTCATTGAGTTATACTAATTTGTTTCTTCATGGCGTGACATCAAAGTTCGCCATGCTGCTGGGGTCACACCCTTTCGCGAAAACTCACAGTTTTCACTGTAACCCAAGACCAACTCCTTAAGGCTTTTGTGGAGAAATTTGAGGCTGCAGATGTCACCCATCACTATACTGTACCCCAAAGTGTAAAACATGACATTTCCTGTTCCCACTAGGTGGCGCTGTCCTTGATGTCAAATATGGCAGTTGAAATATGTTCAGGGGTGGAGCCTTATCATATGTGTGCTCTTTGGTCCAGATCGGAACATGTATGACAGAATGAGAGGCAATAAGATTTTCATGGCGAGTCATCGAAATTCGCCATGGCGCCACGGCCTCATAGTATTGTGAAAACTCAAAAGCTCCGCAATTTAACATGGCACAAGGGTGTAGTTGACACTGTCCAAATTTGAAGCTTATAGGACCAAATCCCAAGGAGGAGTTCGTTAAAGTTCGAGGCATGGAAATGGCAAAATTAGAGCCAAAATGTCACCTTCAATGCAAAATGGCGGACTTCCTGTTGGGTTTAGGACATTGCCATAATAGACTTTTTTGTTCGACTCTGAACGTTATATAGGTGTACCGAGTTTCAAACTTGTAGGCCATACCCATACCGGGGGCTCGCGTTTTTCATTTTTCTAGGTGGCGCTACTGAGCTAATTTTCCCTGGCCATGTCTGAGAACATTAAAATACGTAAATTTTCACCAGACCTGACGCGTGTGCAAAATTTCATGAGTTTTCGAGCATGTTTAGGCCCTCAAACGGCCAATTCATTTGCCGAAATAATAATAATAATAATAATAATAATAATAATAATAATAAACAGAGCAATTACAATAGGGCCTTCGCACTATCAGTGCTCGGGCCCTAATAATAATAATAAACAGAGCAATTACAATAGGGCCTTCGCACTGTCAGTGCTCGGGCCCTAATAATAATAATAATAAACAGAGCAATTACAATAGGGCCTTCGCACTGTCAGTGCTCGGGCCCTAATTAAAGCTGCAAGCAGCGTTATGAGGGCCCTCGCACCCCCGGCACGTCGAGCCACTGCCAACACCTCAAACCGGCACGTCTGATGTGATGTCACATTGATGGAATTCATGCTTTTAATCACCAGCTAACATTTCATCTTATTCAACCAGGATTATAGTCATGCCACTAGGTGGCGCTCTAACCATTATTGACAAATAGCATAACAAACATTTCCAAGCTCGAGTCTCATCACACCTGCGACCTTTGGGAGAGATTGGACATTGTGTTTTTTAGTGACAGCAGATTACTGCTTTTTGCGAGTGATTGAAACTCTACGTGCCGCCATGACCACCCCGTTTCCCTGAACGGAAAAAGCTTCGCAATTTAACATCACAAAGGTCTTTAGATTCTACACACTGAAGAATGCTTCAATATGATGAAATCCCTTGGAGGAGTTCGTCAAAGTATGAGGCCTGAAAAGGGGGGAAAATGTCATCAAAATTACACATTAATTTTAAAATGGCTGACTTCCTGTTGGATTTGGGATATTGCTCCAAGAGACTTTTTTGTACATCTTGATATCTTACACAAGCTTACCAAGTGTCAGACTCATAGATGAAACACAGAGCAGGGGCTGATGTTTTGAAATATTGTAGGGGGCGCTGTGGAGCCATTTTGCGCTATTCAAGGAAAATGGTTACATAACAACAATGCCTTCATCCATTTGGAGGTGTGTGCCAAATTTCAAGCCTCTATAAACTTTGCAAGCCCCTCAAAAGCCACTTCATCTTTCATGGTGAACCGCGTTGCCACCAGGGTGCGCCGTTCAGTTTAAAGTCACAATTTTTGCACTGAAGCATCACGAGGGACTGATGTTGATATTCACCGCTTTTGAGGTGGCCACGATCAACCTGTGAAAATCAGTACAACAAAATTAAAGCCATGACATTTCCTGTTGCCATTAGGTGGCGCTGTCCGTATTTCCGACAATGGGCACATCAATCTGTTCAGGGCGGGTCTGCCATCATGCCTGTAAAGTCTGGTACTGATCAGACTGGATTTCATTGAGTTATACTAATTTGTTTATTCATGGCGTGACATCAAAGTTCGCCATGCTGCTGGGGTCACACCCTTTTGCGAAAAGTCACAGTTTTCACTGTAACCCAAGACCAACTCCTTAAGGCTTTCCTGGAGAAATTTGAGGCTGCAGATGTCACCCATCACTATACTGTACCCCAAAGTGTAAAACATGACATTTCCTGTTCCCACTAGGTGGCGCTGTCCTTGATGTCAAATATGGCAGTTGAAATATGTTCAGGGGTGGAGCCTTATCATATGTGTGCTCTTTGGTCCAGATCGGAACATGTATGACAAAATGAGAGGCAATAAGATTTTCATGGCGAGTCATCGAAATTCGCCATGGCGCCACGGCCTCATAGTATTGTGAAAACTCAAAAGCTCCGCAATTTAACATGGCACAAGGGTGTAGTTGGCACTGACCAAATATGAAGGTTATGAAATCAAACCCCAAGGAGGAGTTCGTCAAAGTTCGAGGCATGGAAATGGTAAAATCAGAGCCAAAATGTCACCTTCAATCCAAAATGGCGGACTTCCTGTTGGGTTTAGGACATTGCCATAATAGACTTTTTTGTTCGACTCTGAACATTATATAGGTGTACCGACTTTCAAACATGTAGGTCATACCCATACCGGGGGCTCGCGTTTTTCATTTTTCTAGGTGGCGCTACTGAGCTAATTTTCCCTGGCCATGTCTGAGAACATTAAAATACGTAAATTTTCACCAGACCTGACGCGTGTGCAAAATTTCATGAGTTTTCGAGCATGTTTAGGCCCTCAAACGGCCAATTCATTTGCCGAAATAATAATAATAATAATAATAATTAAAGCTGCAAGCAGCGTTATGAGGGCCCTCGCACCCCCGGCGTGTCGAGCCATGCCCAACACCTGAAACCAGCACGTCCGATCTGATGTCACATTGATGGAATTCATGCATTGAACCACCAGTTAACATTTCATTTGGTTCAACCATGAGTATAGTCGTCCCACTAGGTGGCGCTCTAACCATTATAGACAAAGGGCATAACAAACATTTCCGAGCTCGAGTCTCATCACGCCTGCGACCTTTGGGAGAGATTGGACTTTGTGTCTTTGAGTGACAGCATATTACTGCTTTTTGGCCAGTGATTGAAACTCCACGTTCCGCCATGACCACCCCGTTTCCTTGAACGTAAAAAGCTTCGCAATTTAACATCACAAAGGTCTTTAGATTCCACACACTGGAGAATGGTTCAATATGATGAAATCCCTTGGAGGAGTTCGTCAAAGTATGAAGCCTGAAAAGAGGGGAAAATGTCGCCAAAATTACACATTAATTTTAAAATGGCTGACTTCCTGTTGGATTTGGGATATTGCTCCAAGAGACTTTTTTGTACATCTTGATATTTTCCATAAGCTTACCAGGTTTCAGACTCATAGATGAAACACAGAGCTGGGGCTGACTTTTTGAAATTTTGTAGGGGGCGCTGTGGAGCAATTTCGCGCTATTCAATGAAAATGATCACATGACAACAAAGCCTACACCCATTTGGAGGTGTGTGCCAAATTTCAAGCCTCTATAAACTTTCCAAGCCCCTCAAAAGCCACTTCATCTTTCATGGTGAACCGCGTTGCCACCAGGGTGCGCCGTTCAGTTTAAAGTCACAATTTTTGCACTGAAGCATCACGAGGGACTGATGTTGATATTCACCGCTTTTGAGGTGGCCACGATGAACCTGTGAAAATCAGTACAACAAAGTGTAAGACGTGACATTTCCTGTTCCCACTAGGTGGCGCTGTACGTATTCCCGACAATGGGCACATCAATCTGTTCAGGGCGGGTCTGACATCATGCCTGTAAAGTCTGGTACTGATCAGACTGGATTTCATTGAGTTATACTAATTTGTTTCTTCATGGCGTGACATCAAAGTTCGCCATGCCGCTGGTGTCACACCCTTTTGCGAAAAGTCACAGTTTTCACTGTAACCCAAGACCAACTCCTTAAGGCTTTCCTGGAGAAATTTGAGGCTGCAGATGTCACCCATCACAATACTGTACCCCAAAGTGTAAAACATGACATTTCCTGTTCCCACTAGGTGGCGCTGTCCCTGATGTAAAATATGGCAGTTGAAATATGTTCAGGGATGGAGCCTTATCATATGTGTTCACTTTGGTCAAGGTCAGAAAATCTATGACAGAATGAGAGGCAATAAGATTTTCATGGCGAGTCATCGAAATTCGCCATGGCGCCACGGCCTCATGGTATTGTGAAAACTCAAAAGCTCCGCAATTTAACATGGCATAAGGGTGTAGTTGGCACTGACCAAATATGAAGGTTATGAAATCAAACCCCAAGGAGGAGTTCGTCAAAGTTCGAGGCATGGAAATGGTAAAATCAGAGCCAAAATGTCACCTTCAATCCAAAATGGCGGACTTCCTGTTGGGTTTAGGACATTGCCATAATAGACTTTTTTGTTCGACTCTGAACATTATATAGGTGTACCGACTTTCAAACATGTAGGTCATACCCATACCGGGGGCTCGCGTTTTTCATTTTTCTAGGTGGCGCTACTGAGCTAATTTTCCCTGGCCATGTCTGAGAACATTAAAATACGTAAATTTTCACCAGACCTGACGCGTGTGCAAAATTTCATGAGTTTTCGAGCATGTTTAGGCCCTCAAACGGCCAATTCATTTGCCGAAATAATAATAATAATAATAATAATAATAATTAAAGCTGCAAGCAGCGTTATGAGGGCCCTCGCACCCCCGGCGCGTCGAGCCACGCCCAACACCTACAACCAGCACCTCCAATCTGATGTCACATTGATGAAATTCATGCATTTAACCACCAGCTAACATTTCAACTCATTCATTCATGATTAGCTAGTCGTTCCACTAGGTGGCACTCTAACCATTATGTACAAATGGCATAACAAACACTTCCGAACTCGAGTCTCATTATGCCTGCGACCTTTGGGTGAGATTGGACATTGTGTTTTTGAGTAACAGCAGATTATTGCGTTTTGGCGAGTGATTGAGAGTCTACGTGCCGCCATAACCACCCCGTTTCCTTGAACGTAAAAAGCTTCGCAATTTAACATCACAAAGGTCTTTAGATTCCACACACTGGAGAATGGTTCAATATGATGAAATCCCTTGGAGGAGTTCGTCAAAGTATGAAGCCTGAAAAGAGGGGAAAATGTCGCCAAAATTACACATTAATTTTAAAATGGCTGACTTCCTGTTGGATTTGGGATATTGCTCCAAGAGACTTTTTTGTACATCTTGATATTTTCCATAAGCTTACCAGGTTTCAGACTCATAGATGAAACACAGAGCTGGGGCTGACTTTTTGAAATTTTGTAGGGGGCGCTGTGGAGCAATTTCGCGCTATTCAATGAAAATGATCACATAACAACAAAGCCTACATCCATTTGGAGGTGTGTGCCAAATTTCAAGCCTCTATAAACTTTCCAAGCCCCTCAAAAGCCACTTCATCTTTCATGGTGAACCGCGTTGCCACCAGGGTGCGCCGTTCAGTTTAAAGTCACAATTTTTGCACTGAAGCATCACGAGGGACTGATGTTGATATTCACCGCTTTTGAGGTGGCCACGATGAACCTGTGAAAATCAGTACAACAAAATTAAAGCCATGACATTTCCTGTTGCCACTAGGTGGCGCTGTCCGTATTTCCGACAATGGGCACATCAATCTGTTCAGGGCGGGTCTGACATCATGCCTGTAAAGTCTGGTACTGATCAGACTGGATTTCATTGAGTTATACTAATTTGTTTCTTCATGGCATGACATCAAAGTTCGCCATGCTGCTGGGGTCACACCCTTTCGCGAAAACTCACAGTTTTCACTGTAACCCAAGACCAACTCCTTAAGGCTTTCCTGGAGAAATTTGAGGCTGCAGATGTCACCCATCACTATACTGTACCCCAAAGTGTAAAACATGACATTTCCTGTTCCCACTAGGTGGCGCTGTCCTTGATGTTAAATATGGCAGTTGAAATATGTTCAGGGGTGGAGCCTTATCATATGTGTTCACTTTGGTCAAGGTCAGAAAATGTATGACAAAATGAGAGGCAATAAGATTTTCATGGCGAGTCATCGAAATTCGCCGTGGCGCCACGGCCTCATGGTATTGTGAAAACTCAAAAGCTCCGCAATTTAACATGGCACAAGGGTGTAGTTGGCACTGACCAAATATGAAGGTTATGAAATCAAACCCCAAGGAGGAGTTCGTTAAAGTTCGAGGCATGGAAACGGTAAAATCAGAGCCAAAATGTCACATTCAATCCAAAATGGCGGACTTCCTGTTGGGTTTAGGACATTGCCATAATAGACTTTTTTGTTCGACTCTGAACGTTATATAGGTGTACCGACTTTCAAACATGTAGGTCATACCCATATCGGGGGCTCGCGTTTTTCATTTTTCTAGGTGGCGCTACTGAGCTAATTTTCCCTGGCCATGTCTGGGAACATTAAAATACGTAAATTTTCACCAGACCTGACGCGTGTGCAAAATTTCATGAGTTTTCGAGCATGTTTAGGCCCTCAAACGGCCAATTCATTTGCCGAAATAATAATAATAATAATAATAATAATAAACAGAGCAATTACAATAGGGCCTTCGCACTGTCAGTGCTCGGGCCCTAATAATAATAATAATAATAAACAGAGCAATTACAATAGGGCCTTCGCACTGTCAGTGCTCGGGCCCTAATAAACAGAGCAATTACAATAGGGCCTTCGCACTGTCAGTGCTCGGGCCCTAATTAAAGCTGCAAGCAGCGTTATGAGGGCCCTCGCACCCCCGGCACGTCGAGCCACTGCCAACACCTCAAACCGGCACGTCCGATCTGATGTCACATTGATGGATTTCATGCTTTTAATCACCAGCTAACATTTCATCTTATTCAACCAGGATTATAGTCATGCCACTAGGTGGCGCTCTAACCATTATTGACAAATAGCATAACAAACATTTCCAAGCTCGAGTCTCATCACACCTGTGACCTTTGGGAGAGATTGGACATTGTGTTTTTTAGTGACAGCAGATTACTGCTTTTTGCGAGTGATTGAAACTCTACGTGCCGCCATGACCACCCCGTTTCCCTGAACGGAAAAAGCTTCGCAATTTAACATCACAAAGGTCTTTAGATTCTACACACTGAAGAATGCTTCAATATGATGAAATCCCTTGGAGGAGTTCGTCAAAGTATGAGGCCTGAAAAGGGGGGAAAATGTCATCAAAATTACACATTAATTTTAAAATGGCTGACTTCCTGTTGGATTTGGGATATTGCTCCAAGAGACTTTTTTGTACATCTTGATATCTTACACAAGCTTACCAAGTGTCAGACTCATAGATGAAACACAGAGCAGGGGCTGATGTTTTGAAATATTGTAGGGGGCGCTGTGGAGCCATTTTGCGCTATTCAAGGAAAATGGTTACATAACAACAATGCCTTCATCCATTTGGAGGTGTGTGCCAAATTTCAAGCCTCTATAAACTTTCCAAGCCCCTCAAAAGCCACTTCATCTTTCATGGTGAACCGCGTTGCCACCAGGGTGCGCCGTTCAGTTTAAAGTCACAATTTTTGCACTGAAGCATCACGAGGGACTGATGTTGATATTCACCGCTTTTGAGGTGGCCACGATGAACCTGTGAAAATCAGTACAACAAAATTAAAGCCATGACATTTCCTGTTGCCATTAGGTGGCGCTGTCCGTATTTCCGACAATGGGCACATCAATCTGTTCAGGGCGGGTCTGCCATCATGCCTGTAAAGTCTGGTACTGAACAGACTGGATTTCATTGAGTTATACTAATTTGTTTCTTCATGGCGTGACATCAAAGTTCGCCATGCTGCTGGGGTCACACCCTTTTGCGAAAAGTCACAGTTTTCACTGTAACCCAAGACCAACTCCTTAAGGCTTTCCTGGAGAAATTTGAGGCTGCAGATGTCACCCATCACTATACTGTACCCCAAAGTGTAAAACATGACATTTCCTGTTCCCACTAGGTGGCGCTGTCATTGATGTCAAATATGGCAGTTGAAATATGTTCAGGGGTGGAGCCTTATCATATGTGTGCTCTTTGGTCCAGATCGGAACATGTATGACAAAATGAGAGGCAATAAGATTTTCATGGCGAGTCATCGAAATTCGCCATGGCGCCACGGCCTCATAGTATTGTGAAAACTCAAAAGCTCCGCAATTTAACATGGCACAAGGGTGTAGTTGGCACTGACCAAATATGAAGGTTATGAAATCAAACCCCAAGGAGGAGTTCGTCAAAGTTCGAGGCATGGAAATGGTAAAATCAGAGCCAAAATGTCACCTTCAATCCAAAATGGCGGACTTCCTGTTGGGTTTAGGACATTGCCATAATAGACTTTTTTGTTCGACTCTGAACATTATATAGGTGTACCGACTTTCAAACATGTAGGTCATACCCATACCGGGGGCTCGCGTTTTTCATTTTTCTAGGTGGCGCTACTGAGCTAATTTTCCCTGGCCATGTCTGAGAACATTAAAATACGTAAATTTTCACCAGACCTGACGCGTGTGCAAAATTTCATGAGTTTTCGAGCATGTTTAGGCCCTCAAACGGCCAATTCATTTGCCGAAATAATAATAATAATAATTAAAGCTGCAAGCAGCGTTAGGAGGGCCCTCGCACCCCCGGCGTGTCGAGCCATGCCCAACACCTGAAACCAGCACGTCCGATCTGATGTCACATTGATGGAATTCATGCATTCAACCACCAGCTAACATTTCATCTCATTCAATCATCATTATAGTCGTCCCACTAGGTGGCGCTCTAACCATTACTGACAAATGGCATAACAAACATTTCCTAGCTCGAGTCTCATCACGCCTGCGACCTTTGGGACATATTGGACATTTTGATTTTGAGTGACAGCAGATTACTGCTTTTTGGCGAGTGATTGAAACTCCACGTGCCGCCATGACCACCCCGTTTCCTTGAACGTAAAAAGCTTCGCAATTTAACATCACAAAGGTCTTTAGATTCCACACACTGGAGAATGGTTCAATATGATGAAATCCCTTGGAGGAGTTCGTCAAAGTATGAAGCCTGAAAAGAGGGGAAAATGTTGCCAAAATTACACATTAATTTTAAAATGGCTGACTTCCTGTTGGATTTGGGATATTGCTCCAAGAGACTTTTTTGTACATCTTGATATTTTCCATAAGCTTACCAGGTTTCAGACTCATAGATGAAACACAGAGCTGGGGCTGATGTTTTGAAATTTTGTAGGGGGCGCTGTGGAGCCATTTCGCGCTATTCAATGAAAATGATCACATGACAACAAAGCCTACATCCATTTGGAGGTGTGTGCCAAATTTCAAGCCTCTATAAACTTTCCAAGCCCCTCAAAAGCCACTTCATCTTTCATGGTGAACCGCGTTGCCACCAGGGTGCGCCGTTCAGTTTAAAGTCACAATTTTTGCACTGAAGCATCACGAGGGACTGATGTTGATATTCATCGCTTTTGAGGTGGCCACGATGAACCTGTGAAAATCAGTACAACAAAATTAAAGCCATGACATTTCCTGTGGCCACTAGGTGGCGCTGTCCGTATTTCCGACAATGGGCACATCAATCTGTTCAGGGCGGGTCTGACATCATGCCTGTAAAGTCTGGTACTGATCAGACTGGATTTCATTGAGTTATACTAATTTCTTTCTTCATGGCGTGACATCAAAGTTCGCCATGCTGCTGGGGTCACACCCTTTTGCGAAAACTCACAGTTTTCACTGTAACCCAAGACCAACTCCTTAAGGCTTTCCTGGAGAAATTTGAGGCTGCAGATGTCACCCATCACTATACTGTACCCCAAAGTGTAAAACATGACATTTCCTGTTCCCACTAGGTGGCGCTGTCCTTGATGTCAAATATGGCAGTTGAAATATGTTCAGGGGTGGAGCCTTATCATATGTGTTCACTTTGGTCCAGATCGGAACATGTATGACAGAATGAGAGGCAATAAGATTTTCATGGCGAGTCATCGAAATTCGCCATGGCGCCACGGCCTCATAGTATTGTGAAAACTCAAAAGCTCCGCAATTTAACATGGCACAAGGGTGTAGTTGACACTGTCCAAATTTGAAGTTTATAGGACCAAATCCCAAGGAGGAGTTCGTTAAAGTACAAGGCATGGAAACGGTAAAATCAGACCCAAAATGTCACCTTCAATCCAAAATGGCGGACTTCCTGTTGGGTTTAGGACATTGCCATAATAGACTTTTTTGTTCGACTCTGAACGTTATATAGGTGTACCGACTTTCAAACGTGTAGGTCATACCCATACCGGGGGCTCGCGTTTTTCATTTTTCTAGGTGGCGCTACTGAGCTAATTTTCCCTGGCCATGTCTGAGAACATTAAAATACGTAAATTTTCACCAGACCTGACGCGTGTGCAAAATTTCATGAGTTTTCGAGCATGTTTAGGCCCTCAAACGGCCAATTCATTTGCCGAAATAATAATAATAATAATAATAATAATAATAATAATAATAAACAGAGCAATTACAATAGGGCCTTCGCACTGTCAGTGCTCGGGCCCTAATAATTAAAGCTGCAAGCAGCGTTATGAGGGCCCTCGCACCCCCGGCGTGTCGAGCCACGCCCAACACCTAAAACCAGCACGTCCGATCTGATGTCACATTGATGGAATTCATGCATTTAACCACCAGCTAACATTTCAACTCATTCATTCATGATTAGTTAGTCGTTCCACTAGGTGGCGCTCTAACCATTATGTACAAATGGCATACCAAACATTTCCGAGCTCGAGTCTCATCACACCTGAGACGTTTGGGAGAGATTGGACATTGTGTTTTTGAGTGACAGCAGATTACTGCTTTTTGGCGAGTGATTGAAACTCTAAGTGCCGCCATAACCACCCTGTTTCCCTGGACGTAAAAAGCTTCGCAATTTAACATCACAAAGGTCTTTAGATTCCACACACTGGAGATTGGTTCAATATGATGAAATCCCTTGGAGGAGTTCGTCAAAGAACAATGCCTGGAAAGAGGAGAAAATGTCGCCAAAATTACACATTAATTTTAAAATAGCTGACTTCCTGTTGGATTTGGGATATTGCACCAAGAGACTTTTTTGTACATCTTGATATCTCCTATAAGCTTACCAGGTTTCAGATTCATACATAGAACACAGAGCAGGGGCTGTGGTTTTGAAATTTTGTAGGGGGCGCTGTGGAGCAATTTCGCACTATTCAATGAAAATGATCACATGCCAACAAAGCCTTCATCCATTTGGAGGTGTGTGCCAAATTTCAAGCCTCTATAAACTTGCCAAGACCCTCAAAAGCCACTTCATCTTTCATGTTGAACAGCGTTGCCACCAGGGTGCGCCGTTCAGTTTAAACTCACAATTTTTGCACTGAAGCATCACGAGGGACTGATGGTGATATTCACCGCTTTTGAGGTGGCCACGATGAACCTGTGAAAATCAGTACAACAAAGTGTAAGACATGACATTTCCTGTTGCCACTAGGTGGCGCTCTTCATATTCCTGACAATGGGCACATCAATCTGTTCAGGGCGGGTCTGACATCATGCCTGTAAAGTCTGGTACTAATCAGACTGGATTTCATGGAGTTATACTAATTTGTTTCTTCATGGCGAGACATCAAAGTTCGCCATGCCGCTGGGGTCACACCCTTTTGCGAAAAGTCACAGTTTTCACTGTAACCCAAGACCAACTCCTTAAGGCTTTCCTGGAGAAATTTGAGGCTGCAGGTGTCACCCATCACTATACTGTACCCCAAAGTGTAAAACATGACATTTCCTGTTCCCACTAGGTGGCGCTGGCCCTTATGTCAAATATGGCAGTTGAAATATGTTCAGGGGTGGAGCCTTATCATATGTGTGCTCTTTGGTCAAGGTCAGAAAATGTGTGACAAAATGAGAGGCAATAAGATTTTCATGGCGAGTCATCGAAATTCGCCATGGCGCCACGGCCTCATAGTATTGTGAAAACTCAAAAGCTCCGCAATTTAACATGGCCCAGGTGTGTAGTTGACACTGTCCAAATTTGAAGCTTATAGGACCAAATCCCAAGGAGGAGTTCGCAAAAGTTCGAGGCATGGAAATGGCAAAATCAGAGCCAAAATGTCACCTTCTCTTCCAAATGGCGGACTTCCTGTTGGGTTTGCGTCAATGGGCCCACAGACTTTTTTGTTCGTCTTGGCATGATACACATGTGTGCCAAATTTCATACATGTAGCTCAAACGATGTGGTCGTAGGGCTGCATTTAACAAGGCATAGGTGGCGCACTAGAGCCATTTCCCAGTGCTCATATGTAAAACCATTAAAATACAAAATTTTTCACCAGACCTGGCATGTGTGCAAAATTTCATGAGTTTTTGAGCATGTTTAGGCCCTCAAAAAGGCCCTTGTTTGGGGTGAATAATAATAATAATAAGAAACGGAGCAGATACAATAGGGCCTTCGCACTCTCGGTGCTCGGGCCCTAATTAAAGCTGCAAGCAGCGTTATGAGGGCCCTCGCACCCCCGGCGCGTCGAGCCACGCCCAACACCTAAAACCAGCACGTCCGATCTGATGTCACATTGATGGAATTCATGCATTTAACCACCAGCTAACATTTCAACTCATTCATTCATGATTAGTTAGTCGTTCCACTAGGTGGCGCTCTAACCATTATGTACAAATGGCATAACAAACATTTCCGAGCTCGAGTCTCATCACACCTGAGACGTTTGGGAGAGATTGGACATTGTGTTTTTGAGTGACAGCAGATTACTGCTTTTTGGCGAGTGATTCAAACTCTAAGTGCCGCCATAACCACCCCGTTTCCCTGGACGTAAAAAGCTTCGCAATTTAACATCACAAAGGTCTTTAGATTCCACACACTGGAGATTGGTTCAATATGATGAAATCCCTTGGAGGAGTTCGTCAAAGAACGGTGCCTGGAAAGAGGGGAAAATGTCACAAAAATTACACATTAATTTTAAAATGGCTGACTTCCTGTTAGATTTGGGATATTGCTCCAAGAGACTTTTTTGTACATCTTGATATCTCCTATAAGCTTACCAGGTTTCAGACTCATACATAAAACACAGAGCTGGGGCTGATGTTTTGAAATTTTGTAGGGGGCGCTGTGGAGCCATTTTGCGCTATTCAATGAAAATGATCACATAACAACAAAGCCTTAAGCACAATGGAGGTGTGCGCCAAATTTCAAGCCTCTATAAACTTTCCAAGCCCCTCAAAAGCCACTTCATTTTTCACGGTGAACAGCGTTGCCACCAGGGTGCGCCGTTCAGTTTAAAGTCACAATTTTTGCACTAAAGCATCATCAAGGACTGATGGTGATATTCACCGCTTTTGAGGTGGCCACTATGAACCTGTGAAAATCAGTACAACAAAGTGTAAGACATGACATTTCCTGTTCCCACTAGGTGGCGCTCTTCATATTCCTGACAATGGGCACATCAATCTGTTCAGGGCGGGTGTGACATCATGCCTGTAAAGTCTGGTACTAATCAGACTGGATTTCATGGAGTTATACTAATTTGTTTCTTCATGGCAAGATATCAAAGTTCGCCATGCTGCTGAGGTCACACCCTTTCGTGAAAAGCCACAGTTTTCACTGTACCCCAAGACCAACTCCTTAAGGCTTTCCTGGAGAAATTTGAGGCTGCAGATGTCACCCATCACTATACTGTACCCCAAAGTGTAAAACATGACATTTCCTGTTCCCACTAGGTGGCGCTGTCCTTGATGTCAAATATGGCAGTTGAAATATGTTCAGGGGTGGAGCCTTATCATATGTGTTCACTTTGGTCAAGGTCAGAAAATGTATGACAAAATGAGAGGCAATAAGATTTTCATGGCGAGTCATCGAAATTCGCCGTGGCGCCACGGCCTCATGGTATTGTGAAAACTCAAAAGCTCCGCAATTTAACATGGCACAAGGGTGTAGTTGGCACTGACCAAATATGAAGGTTATGAAATCAAACCCCAAGGAGGAGTTCGTTAAAGTTCGAGGCATGGAAACGGTAAAATCAGAGCCAAAATGTCACCTTCAATCCAAAATGGCGGACTTCCTGTTGGGTTTAGGACATTGCCATAATAGACTTTTTTGTTCGACTCTGAACGTTATATAGGTGTACCGACTTTCAAATGTGTAGGTCATACCCATACCGGGGGCTCGCGTTTTTCATTTTTCTAGGTGGCGCTACTGAGCTAATTTTCCCTGGCCATGTCTGGGAACATTAAAATACGTAAATTTTCACCAGACCTGACGCGTGTGCAAAATTTCATGAGTTTTCGAGCATGTTTAGGCCCTCAAACGGCCAATTCATTTGCCGAAATAATAATAATAATAATAATTAAAGCTGCAAGCAGCGTTATGAGGGCCCTCGCACCCTGGCGTGGCGAGCCATGCCCAACAACTAAAACCAGCACGTCCGATGTGATGTCACATTGATGGATTCATGCATTTAACCACCAGCTAACATTTCATCTCATTGAACCATGATTATAGTCGTCCCACTAGGTGGCGCTCTAACTATTACTGACAAATGGCATAACAAACATTTCCGAGCTCCAGTCTCATCACACCTGCGACGTTTGGGAGAGATTGGATATTGTGTTTTTGAGTGACAGCAGATTACTGCTTTTTGGCGAGTGATTGAAACTCCACGTGCCGCCATGACAACCCCGTTTCCCTGAATGTAAAAAGCTTCGCAATTTAACATCACAAAGGTCTTTAGATTCCACAAACTTCAGATCGGTCCAATCTGATGAAATCCCTTGGAGGAGTTCGTCAAAGTATGAAGCCTGAAAAGAGGGGAAAATGTCGCCAAAATTACACATTAATTTTAAAATGGCTGACTTCCTGTTGGATTTGGGATATTGCTCCAAGAGACTTTTTTGTACATCTTATTATCTCCTATAAGCTTACCAGGTTTCAGACTCATACATAAAACACAGAGCTGGGGCTGATGTTTTGAAATATTGTAGGGGGCGCTGTGGAGCCATTTCGCGCTATTCAATGAAAATGATCACATGACAACAAAGCCTTCATCACATTGGAGGTGTGTGCCAAATTTCAAGCCTCTATAAACTTGCCAAGACCCTCAAAAGCCACTTCATCTTTCATGGTGAACAGCGTTGCCACCAGGGTGCGCCGTTCAGTTTAAAGTCACAATTTTTGCACTGAAACATCACGAGGGACTGATGTTGATATTCACCGCTTTTGAGGTGGCCACGATGAACCTGTGAAAATCAGTACAACAAAGTGTAAGCCATGACATTTCCTGTTCCCACTAGGTGGCGCTCTTCATATTCCTGACAATGGGCACATCAATCTGTTCAGGGCGGGTCTGACATCACGCCTGTAAAGTCTGGTACTGATCAGACTGGATTTCATTGAGTTATACTAATTTGTTTCTTCATGGCGAGACATCAAAGTTCGCCATGCTGCTGGGGTCACACCCTTTCGTGAAAACTCACAGTTTTCACTGTACCCCAAGACCAACTCCTTAAGGCTTTCCTGGAGAAATATGAGGCTGCAGATGTCACCCATCACAATACTGTACCCCAAAGTGTAAAACATGACATTTCCTGTTCCCACTAGGTGGCGCTGGCCCTTATGTCAAACATGGCACTTGAAATATGTTCAGGGGTGGAGCCTTATCATATGTGTGCTCTTTGGTCCAGATCGGAAAATGTATGACAGAATGAGAGGCAATAAGATTTTCATGGCGAGTCATCGAAATTCGCCATGGCGCCACGGCCTCATAGTATTGTGAAAACTCAAAAGCTCCGCAATTTAACATGGCACAAGGGTGTAGTTGACACTGACCAAATATGAAGGTTATGAAATCAAACCCCAAGGAGGAGTTCGCAAAAGTTCGAGGCATGGAAATGGCAAAATTAGAGCCAAAATGTCACCTTCACTTCCAAATGGCGGACTTCCTGTTGGGTTTGCGTCAATGGGCCCACAGACTTTTTTGTTCGTCTTGGCATGATACACATGTGTGCCAAATTTCATACATGTAGCTCAAACGATGTGGTCGTAGGGCTGCATTTAACAAGGCATAGGTGGCGCTCTAGAGCCATTTCCCAGTGCTCATATATAAAACCATTAAAATACAAAATTTTTCACCAGACCTGGCATGTGTGCAAAATTTCATGAGTTTTTGAGCATGTTTAGGCCCTCAAAAAGGCCCTTGTTTCGCCTGAATAATAATAATAATAATAATAATAATTAAAGCTGCAAGCAGCGTTATGAGGGCCCTCGCACCCCCGGCGCGTCGAGCCACGCCCAACACCTCAAACCAGCACGTCCGATCTGATGTCACATTGATGGAATTCATGCATTTAACCACCAGCTAACATTTCATTTGGTTCAACCATGAGTATAGTCGTCCCACTAGGTGGCGCTCTAACCATTATAGACAAAGGGCATAACAAACATTTCCGAGCTCGAGTCTCATCACGCCTGCGACCTTTGGGAGAGATTGGACTTTGTGTCTTTGAGTGACAGCATATTACTGCTTTTTGGCCAGTGATTGAAACTCCACGTGCCGCCATGACCACCCCGTTTCCTTGAACGTAAAAAGCTTCGCAATTTAACATCACAAAGGTCTTTAGATTCCACACACTGGAGAATGGTTCAATATGATTAAATCCCTTGGAGGAGTTCGTCAAAGAACGATGCCTGAAAAGAGGGGAAAATGTTGCCAAAATTGCACATTAATTTTAAAATGGCTGACTTCCTGTTGGATTTGGGATATTGCTCCAAGAGACTTTTTTGTACATCTTGATATTTTCCATAAGCTTACCAGGTTTCAGACTCATAGATGAAACACAGAGCAGGGGCTGTTGTTTTGAAATTTTGAAGGGGGCGCTGTGGAGCAATTTCGCGCTATTCAATGAAAATGATCACATGACAACAAAGCCTACATCCATTTGGAGGTGTGTGCCAAATTTCAAGCCTCTATAAACTTTCCAAGCCCCTCAAAAGCCACTTCATCTTTCATGGTGAACCGCGTTGCCACCAGGGTGCGCCGTTCAGTTTAAAGTCACAATTTTTGCACTGAAGCATCACGAGGGACTGATGTTGATATTCACCGCTTTTGAGGTGGCCACGATGAACCTGTGAAAATCAGTACAACAAAATTAAAGCCATGACATTTCCTGTTGCCACTAGGTGGCGCTGTCCGTATTTCCGACAATGGGCACATCAATCTGTTCAGGGTGGGTCTGACATCATGCCTGTAAAGTCTGGTACTGATCAGACTGGATTTCATTGAGTTATACTAATTTGTTTCTTCATGGCGTGACATCAAAGTTCGCTATGCCGCTGGGGTCACACCCTTTTGCGAAAAGTCACAGTTTTCACTGTAACCCAAGACCAACTCCTTAAGGCTTTCCTGGAGAAATTTGAGGCTGCAGATGTCACCCATCACAATACTGTACCCCAAAGTGTAAAACATGACATTTCCTGTTCCCACTAGGTGGCGCTGTCCCTGATGTAAAATATGGCAGTTGAAATATGTTCATGGGTGGAGCCTTATCATATGTGTTCACTTTGGTCAAGGTCAGAAAATCTATGACAGAATGAGAGGCAATAAGATTTTCATGGCGAGTCATCGAAATTCGCCGTGGCGCCACGGCCTCATGGTATTGTGAAAACTCAAAAGCTCCGCAATTTAACATGGCACAAGGGTGTAGTTGACACTGACCAAATATGAAGGTTATGAAATCAAACCCCAAGGAGGAGTTCGCAAAAGTTCGAGGCATGGAAATGGCAAAATTAGAGGCAAAATGTCACCTTCTCTTCCAAATGGCGGACTTCCTGTTGGGTTTGCGTCAATGGGCCCACTGACTTTTTTGTTCGTCTTGGCATGATACACATGTGTGCCAAATTTCATACATGTAGCCCAAACGATGTGGTCGTAGGGCTGCATTTAACAAGGCATAGGTGGCGCTCTAGAGCCATTTCCCAGTGCTCATATGTAAAACCATTAAAAAACAAAATTTTTCACCAGACCTGGCATGTGTGCAAAATTTCATGAGTTTTTGAGCATGTTTAGGCCCTCAAAAAGGCCCTTGTTTGGGGTGAATAATAATAATAAAAAGAAACGGAGCAGATACAATAGGGCCTTCGCACTCTCGGTGCTCGGGCCCTAATTAAAGCTGCAAGCAGCGTTATGAGGGCCCTCGCACCCCATCGCGTCGAGCCACGCCCAACACCTACAACCAGCACCTCCGATCTGATGTCACATTGATGGAATTCATGCATTTAACCACCAGCTAACATTTCATCTCATTCAATCATCATTATAGTCGTCCCACTAGGTGGCGCTCTAACCATTACTGACAAAGGGCATAACAAACATTTCCTAGCTCGAGTCTCATCACGCCTGCGACCTTTGGGAGAGTTTGGACATTTTGATTTTGAGTGACAGCAGATTACTGCTTTTTGGCGAGTGATTCAAACTCCACGTGCCGCCATGACAACCCCGTTTCCCTGAACGTAAAAAGCTTCGCAATTTAACATCACAAAGGTCTTTAGATTCCACACACTGGAGATTGGTTCAATATGTTGAAATCCCTTGGAGGAGTTCGTCAAAGAACGGTGCCTGGAAAGAGGGGAAAATGTTGCCAAAATTGCACATTAATTTTAAAATGGCTGACTTCCTGTTGTATTTGGGATATTGCTCCAAGAGACTTTTTTGTACATCTTGATATCTCCTATAAGCTTACCAGGTTTCAGACTCATACATAAAACACAGAGCTGGGGCTGTGGTTTTGAAATTTTGTAGGGGGCGCTGTGGAGCCATTTTGGGATATTCAATGAAAATGATCACATAACAACAAAGCCTTAAGCACATTGGAGGTGTGTGCCAAATTTCAAGCCTTTTTAAACTTTCCAAGCCCCTCAAAAACCACTTCATTTTTCATGGTGAACAGCGTTGCCACCAGGGTGCACCGTTCAGTATAAAGTCACAATTTTCGCACTGCAGCATCATGAAGGACTGACGGTGACATTCACCGCTTTTGAGGTATCCACAATGAACCTGTGAAAATCAGTACAACAAAGTCTAAGACATGACATTTCCTGTTCCCACTAGGTGGCGCTCTTCATATTCCTGACAATGGGCACATCAATTTGTTCAGGGCGGGTCTGATATCATGCCTGTAAAGTCTGGTACTAATCAGACTGGATTTCATGGAGTTATACTAATTTGTTTCTTCATGGCGAGATATCAAAGTTCGCCATGCTGCTGAGGTCACACCCTTTCGTGAAAAGTCACAGTTTTCACTGTACCCCAAGACCAACTCCTTACGCCTTTCCTGGAGAAATTTGAGGCTGCAGATGTCACCCATCACAATACTGTACCCCAAAGTGTAAAACATGACATTTCCTGTTCCCACTAGGTGGCGCTGTCGCTGACGTCAAATATGGCAGTTGAAATATGTTCAGGGCTGGAGCCTTATCATATGTGTGCTCTTTGGTCCAGATCGGACAATGTATGACAGAATGAGAGGCAATAAGATTTTCATGGCGAGTCATCGAAATTCGCCGTGGCGCCACAGCCTCATGGTATTGTGAAAACTCAAAAGCTCCGCAATTTAACATGGCACAAGGGTGTAGTTGGCACTGACCAAATATGAAGCTTATACGACCAATTTCCAAGGAGGAGTTCGTTAAAGTTCGAGGCATGGAAAAGACAAAATTAGAGCCAAAATGTCACCTTCACTTCTAAATTGCGGACTTCCTGTTGGGTTTGCATCAATGGGCCCACTGACTTTTTTGTTCGGCTCGTCATGATACACATGTGTGCCAAATTTCATACATGTAGCTCAAACTATGTGGTCGTAGGGCTGCATTTAACAAGGCATAGGTGGCGCTCTAGAGCCATTTCCCAGTGCTCATAAGTAAAACCATTAAAATACAAAATTTTTCACCAGACCTGGCATGTCTGCAAAATTTCATGAGTTTTTGAGCATGTTTAGGCCCTCAAAAAGGCCCTTGTTTGGGGTGAATAATAATAATAATAAGAAACGGAGCAGATACAATAGGGCCTTCGCACAGTCAGTGCTCGGGCCCTAATTAAAGCTGCAAGCAGCGTTATGAGGGCCCTCGCACCCTGGCGTGTCGAGCCACGCCCAACACCTAAAACCAGCACGTCCGATCTCATGTCACATTGATGGAATTCATGCATTTAACCACCAGCTAACATTTCATTTGGTTCAACCATGAGTATAGTCGTCCCACTAGGTGGCGCTCTAACCATTATAGACAAAGGGCATAACAAACATTTCCGAGCTCGAGTCTCATCACGCCTGCGACCTTTGGGAGAGATTGGACTTTGTGTCTTTGAGTGACAGCAGATTACTGCTTTTTGGCCAGTGATTGAAACTCCACGTGCCGCCATGACCACCCCGTTTCCTTGAACGTAAAAAGCTTCGCAATTTAACATCACAAAGGTCTTTAGATTCCACACACTGGAGAATGGTTCAATATGATGAAATCCCTTGGAGGAGTTCGTCAAAGTATGAAGCCTGAAAAGAGGGGAAAATGTCGCCAAAATTGCACATTAATTTTAAAATGGCTGACTTCCTGTTGGATTTGGGATATTGCACCAAGAGACTTTTTTGTACATCTTGATATTTTCCATAAGCTTACCAGGTTTCAGACTCATAGATGAAACACAGAGCAGGGGCTGTTGTTTTGAAATTTTGTAGGGGGCGCTGTGGAGCAATTTCGCGCTATTCAATGAAAATGATCACATGACAACAAAGCCTTCATCCATTTGGAGGTGTGGGCCAAATTTCAAGCCTCTATAAACTTGCAAGCCCCTCAAAAGCCACTTCATCTTTCATGTTGAACAGCGTTGCCACCAGGGTGCGCCGTTCAGTTTAAAGTCACAATTTTTGCACTGAAGCATCACGAGGGACTGATGTTGATATTCACCGCTTTTGAGGTGGCCACGATGAACCTGTGAAAATCAGTACAACAAAATTAAAGCCATGACATTTCCTGTTGCCACTAGGTGGCGCTGTACGTATTCCCGACAATGGGCACATCAATCTGTTCAGGGCGGGTCTGACATCATGCCTGTAAAGTCTGGTACTGAACAGACTGGATTTCATTGAGTTATACTAATTTGTTTCTTCATGGCGTGACATCAAAGTTCGCCATGCTGCTGGGGTCACACCCTTTTGCGAAAAGTCACAGTTTTCACTGTAACCCAAGACCAACTCCTTACGCCTTTCCTGGAGAAATTTGAGGCTGCAGGTGTCACCCATCACTATACTGTACCCCAAAGTGTAAAACATGACATTTCCTGTTCCCACTAGGTGGCGCTGTCCCTGGTGTCAAATATGGCAGTTGAAATATGTTCAGGGGTGGAGCCTTATCATATGTGTTCACTTTGGTCAAGGTCAGAAAATGTATGACAAAATGAGAGGCAAAAAGATTTTCATGGCGAGTCATCGAAATTCGCCATGGCGCCACGGCCTCATAGTATTGTGAAAACTCAAAAGCTCCGCAATTTAACATGGCACAAGGGTGTAGTTGGCACTGACCAAATATGAAGGTTATGAAATCAAACCCCAAGGAGGAGTTCGTCAAAGTTCGAGGCATGGAAATGGTAAAATCAGAGCCAAAATGTCACCTTCAATCCAAAATGGCGGACTTCCTGTTGGGTTTAGGACATTGCCATAATAGACTTTTTTGTTCGACTCTGAACATTATATAGGTGTACCGACTTTCAAACTTGTAGGCCATACCCATACCGGGGGCTCGCGTTTTTCATTTTTCTAGGTGGCGCTACTGAGCTAATTTTCCCTGGCCATGTCTGAGAACATTAAAATACGTAAATTTTCACCAGACCTGACGCGTGTGCAAAATTTCATGAGTTTTCGAGCATGTTTAGGCCCTCAAACGGCCAATTCATTTGCCGAAATAATAATAATAATAATAATTAAAGCTGCAAGCAGCGTTGTGAGGGCCCTCGCACCCCCGGCGCGTCGAGCCACGCCCAACACCTAAAACCAGCACCTCCGATCTGATGTCACATTGATGGAATTCATGCATTTAACCACCAGCTAACATTTCAACTCATTCATTCATGATTAGTTAGTCGTTCCACTAGGTGGCGCTCTAACCATTATGTACAAATGGCATAACAAACACTTCCAAGCTCGAGTCTCATCACACCTGAGACGTTTGGGAGAGATTGGACATTGTGTTTTTGAGTGACAGCAGATTACTGCTTTTTGGCGAGTGATTCAAACTCTAAGTGCCGCCATAACCACCCCGTTTCCCTGGACGTAAAAAGCTTCGCAATTTAACATCACAAAGGTCTTTAGATTCCACAAACTGCAGATCGGTCCAATCTGATGAAATCCCTTGGAGGAGTTCGTCAAAGTACGGTGCCTGAAAAGATGGGAAAATGTCGCCAAAATTACACATTAACTTTAAAATGGCTGACTTCCTGTTGGATTTGGGATATTGCTCCAAGAGACTTTTTTGTACATCTTAAGATCTTCCATAAGCTTACCAAGTTTCAGACTCATAGATAAAACACAGAGCAGGGGCTGATATTTTGGAATTTTGTAGGGGGCGCTGTGGAGCCATTTTGCGCTATTCAAGGAAAATGGTTACATAACAACAAAGCCTTCATCACATTGGAGGCGTGGGCCAAGTTTAAAGCCTCTATAAACTTTCCAAGCCCCTCAAAAGTAACTTCATCTTTCATGTTAAACAGCGTTGCCACCAGGGTGCGCCGTTCAGTTTAAAGTCACATTTTTTGCACTGAAGCATCACGAGGGACTGATGGTGATATTCACCGCTTTTGAGGTGGCCACGATGAACCTGTGAAAATCAGTACAACAAAATTAAAGCCATGACATTTCCTGTTCCCACTAGGTGGCGCTCTTCATATTCCTGACAATGGGCACATCAATCTGTTCAGGGCGGGTGTGACATCATGCCTGTAAAGTCTGGTACTAATCAGACTGGATTTCATGGAGTTATACTAATTTCTTTCTTCATGGCGAGATATCAAAGTTCGCCATGCTGCTGAGGTCACACCCTTTCGTGAAAAGCCACATTTTTCACTGTACCCCAAGACCAACTCCTTATGCCTTTCCTGGAGAAATTTGAGGCTGCAGATGTCACCCATCACTATACTGTACCCCAAAGTGTAAAACATGACATTTCCTGTTCCCACTAGGTGGCGCTGTCCTTGATGTCAAATATGGCAGTTGAAATATGTTCAGGGGTGGAGCCTTATCATATGTGTTCACTTTGGTCAAGGTCAGAAAATGTATGACAAAATGAGAGGCAATAAGATTTTCATGGCGAGTCATCGAAATTCGCCGTGGCGCCACGGCCTCATAGTATTGTGAAAACTCAAAAGCTCCGCAATTTAACATGGCACAAGGGTGTAGTTGGCACTGACCAAATATGAAGGTTATGAAATAAAACCCCAAGGAGGAGTTCGCAAAAGTTCGAGGCATGGAAACGGTAAAATCAGACCCAAAATGTCACCTTCAATCCAAAATGGCGGACTTCCTGTTGGGTTTAGGACATTGCCATAATAGACTTTTTTGTTCGACTCTGAACGTTATATAGGTGTACCGACTTTCAAACATGTAGGTCATACCCATATCGGGGGCTCGCGTTTTTCATTTTTCTAGGTGGCGCTACTGAGCTAATTTTCCCTGGCCATGTCTGAGAACATTAAAATACGTAAATTTTCACCAGACCTGACGCGTGTGCAAAATTTCATGAGTTTTCGAGCATGTTTAGGCCCTCAAACGGCCAATTCATTTGCCGAAATAATAATAATAATAATAATAATAAACAGAGCAATTACAATAGGGCCTTCGCACTGTCAGTGCTCGGGCCCTAATAATTAAAGCTGCAAGCAGCGTTACGAGGGCCCTCGCACCCCCGGCGCGTCGAGCCAAGCCCAACACCTAAAACCAGCACCTCTGATCTGATGTCACATTGATGGAATTCATGCATTTAACCACCAGCTAACATTTCAACTCATTCATTCATGATTAGTTAGTCGTTCCACTAGGTGGCGCTCTAACCATTATGTACAAATGGCATAACAGACATTTCCGAGCTCGAGTCTCATCACGCCTATGAGCTTTGGGAGAGATTGGACATTGTGTTTTTGAGTGACAGCAGATTACTGCTTTTTGGCGAATGATTCAAACTCTAAGTGCCACCATAACCACCCCGTTTCACTGAACGTAAAAAGCTTCGCAATTGAACATCACAAAGGTCTTTAGATTCCACACACTGGAGATTGGTTCAATATGATGAAATCCCTTGGAGGAGTTCGTCAAAGAATGGTGCCTGGAAAGAGGGGAAAATGTTGCCAAAATTACACATTAATTTTAAAATGGCTGACTTCCTGTTGGATTTGGGATATTGCACCAAGAGACTTTTTTGTACATCTTGATATCTCCTATAAGCTTACCAGGTTTCAGAATCATACATAGAACACAGAGCAGGGGCTGTGGTTTTGAAATTTTGTAGGGGGCGCTGTGGAGCAATTTCGCGCTATTCAATGAAAATGATCACATGCCAACAAAGCCTTCATCCATTTGGAGGTGTGTGCCAAATTTCAAGCCTCTATAAACTTGCCAAGACCCTCAAAAGCCACTTCATCTTTCATGTTGAACAGCGTTGCCACCAGGGTGCGCCGTTCAGTTTAAAGTCACAATTTTTGCACTGAAGCATCACGAGGGACTGATGGTGATATTCACCGCTTTTGAGGTGGCCAAGATGAACCTGTGAAAATCAGTACAACAAAATTAAAGCCATGACATTTCCTGTTGCCACTAGGTGGCGCTGTCCGTATTTCCGACAATGGGCACATCAATCTGTTCAGGGCGGGTCTGACATCATGCCTGTAAAGTCTGGTACTGATCAGACTGGATTTCATTGAGTTATACTAATTTGTTTCTTCATGGCGTGACATCAAAGTTCGCCACGCCGCTGGGGTCACACCCTTTTGCGAAAAGTCACAGTTTTCACTGTAACCCAAGACCAACTTCTTAAGGCTTTTCTGGAGAAATTTGAGGCTGCAGATGTCACCCATCACTATACTGTACCCCAAAGTGTAAAACATGACATTTCCTGTTCCCACTAGGTGGCGCTGTCCTTGATGTCAAATATGGCAGTTGAAATATGTTCAGGGGTGGAGCCTTATCATATGTGTGCTCTTTGGTCCAGATCGGAACATGTATGACAGAATGAGAGGCAATAAGATTTTCATGGCGAGTCATCAAAATTCGCCATGGCGCCACGGCCTCATAGTATTGTGAAAACTCAAAAGCTCCGCAATTTAACATGGCACAAGGGTGTAGTTGACACTGTCCAAATTTGAAGTTTATAGGACCAAATCCCAAGGAGGAGTTCGTTAAAGTACAAGGCATGGAAACGGTAAAATCAGACCCAAAATGTCACCTTCAATCCAAAATGGCGGACTTCCTGTTGGGTTTAGGACATTGCCATAATAGACTTTTTTGTTCGACTCTAAACGTTATATAGGTGTACCGACTTTCAAACATGTAGGTCATACCCATACCGGGGGCTCGCGTTTTTCATTTTTGTAGGTGGCGCTACTGAGCTAATTTTCCCTGGCCATGTCTGAGAACATTAAAATACGTAAATTTTCACCAGACCTGACGCGTGTGCAAAATTTCATGAGTTTTCGAGCATGTTTAGGCCCTCAAACGGCCAATTCATTTGCCGAAATAATAATAATAATAATAATTAAAGCTGCAAGCAGCGTTATGAGGGCCCTCGCACCCCCGGCGCGTCAAGCCACGCCCAACACCTAAAACCAGCACGTCCGATGTGATGTCACATTGATGGAATTCATGCATTTAACCACCAGCTAACAATTCATCTCATTCAATCATGATTATAGTTGTCCCACTAGGTGGAGCTCTAACCATTACTGACAAATGGCATAACAAACATTTCCTAGCTCGAGTCTCATCACACCTGAGACGTTTGGGAGAGATTGGACATTGTGTTTTTGAGTGACAGCAGATTACTGCTTTTTGGCGAGTGATTCAAACTCTAGGTGCCACCATAACCACCCCGTTTCACTGAATGTAAAAAGCTTCGCAATTTAACATCACAAAGGTCTTTAGATTCCACACACTGGAGATTGGTTCAATATGATGAAATCCCTTGGAGGAGTTCGTCAAAGAACGGTGCCTGGAAAGAGGGGAAAATGTTGCCAAAATTACACATTAATATTAAAATGGCTGACTTCCTGTTGGATTTGGGATATTGCACCAAGAGACTTTTTTGTACATCTTGATATCTCCTATAAGCTTACCAGGTTTCAGAATCATACATAGAACACAGAGCAGGGGCTGTGGTTTTGAAATTTTGTAGGGGGCGCTGTGGAGCAATTTCGCGCTATTCAATGAAAATGATCACATGCCAACAAAGCCTTCATCCATTTGGAGGTGTGTGCCAAATTTCAAGCCTCTATAAACTTTCCAAGACCCTCAAAAGCCACTTCATCTTTCATGTTGAACAGCGTTGCCACCAGGGTGCGCCGTTCAGTTTAAACTCACAATTTTTGCACTGAAGCATCACGAGGGACTGATGGTGATATTCACCGCTTTTGAGGTGGCCAAGATGAACCTGTGAAAATCAGTACAACAAAATTAAAGCCATGACATTTCCTGTTGCCACTAGGTGGCGCTGTCCGTATTTCCGACAATGGGCACATCAATCTGTTCAGGGCGGGTCTGACATCATGCCTGTAAAGTCTGGTACTGATCAGACTGGATTTCATTGAGTTATACTAATTTCTTTCTTCATGGCGTGACATCAAAGTTCGCCATGCTGCTGGGGTCACACCCTTTCGCGAAAACTCACAGTTTTCACTGTAACCCAAGACCAACTCCTTAAGGCTTTCCTGGAGAAATTTGAGGCTGCAGATGTCACCCTTCACTATACTGTACCCCAAAGTGTAAAACATGACATTTCCTGTTCCCACTAGGTGGCGCTGTCCTTGATGTCAAATATGGCAGTTGAAATATGTTCAGGGGTGGAGCCTTATCATATGTGTGCTCTTTGGTCCAGATCGGAACATGTATGACAGAATGAGAGGCAATAAGATTTTCATGGCGAGTCATCGAAATTCGCCATGGCGCCACGGCCTCATAGTATTGTGAAAACTCAAAAGCTCCGCAATTTAACATGGCCCAGGTGTGTAGTTGACACTGACCAAAGATGAAGCTTATACAACCAAATCCCAAGGAGGAGTTCGCAAAAGTTCGAGGCATGGAAATGGCAAAATTAGAGCCAAAATGTCACCTTCTCTTCCAAATGGCGGACTTCCTGTTGGGTTTGCGTCAATGGGCCCACAGACTTTTTTGTTTGTCGTGGCATGATACACATGTGTGCCGAATTTCATACATGTAGCTGAAACGATGTGGTCGTAGGGCTGCATTTAACAAGGCATAGGTGGCGCTGTAGAGCCATTTCCCAGTGCTCATGAGTAAAACCATTAAAATACAAAATTTTTCACCAGACCTGGCATGTCTGCAAAATTTCATGAGTTTTTGAGCATGTTTAGGCCCTCAAAAAGCCAATTCATTTGCCGAAATAATAATAATAATAATAAGAAACAGAGCAATTACAATAGGGCCTTCGCACTGTCAGTGCTCGGGCCCTAATAATAATAAACAGAGCAATTACAATAGGGCCTTCGCACTGTCAGTGCTCGGGCCCTAATTAAAGCTGCAAGCAGCGTTATGAGGGCCCTCGCACCCCCGGCGCGTCGAGCCACGCCCAACACCTAAAACCAGCACGTCCGATCTCATATCACATTGATGGAATTCATGCATTTAACCACCAGCTAACATTTCAACTCATTCATTCATGATTAGTTAGTCGTTCCACTAGGTGGCGCTCTAACCCTTATGCACAAATGGCATAACAAACATTTCCGAGCTCGAGTCTCATCACGCCTATGAGCTTTGGGAGAGATTGGACATTGTGTTTTTGAGTGACAGCAGATTACTGCTTTTTGGCGAGTGATTCAAACTCCACGTGCCGCCATGACCACCCCGTTTCACTGAACGTAAAAAGCTTCGCAATTTAACATCACAAAGGTCTTTAGATTCCACACACTGGAGATTGGTTCAATATGATGAAATCCCTTGGAGGAGTTTGTCAAAGAACGGTGCCTGGAAAGAGGGGAAAATGTTGCCAAAATTGCACATTAATTTTAAAATGGCTGACTTCCTGTTGGATTTTGGATATTGCTCCAAGAGACTTTTTTGTACATCTTGATATCTCCTATAAGCTTACCAGGTTTCAGACTCATACATAAAACACAGAGCTGGGGCTGTGGTTTTGAAATTTTGTAGGGGGCGCTGTGGAGCCATTTCGCGCTATTCAATAAAAATGATCACATGACAACAAAGCCTTCATCCATTTGGAGGGGTGTGCTAAATTTAAAGCCTCTATATACTATCCAAGCCCCTCAAAAGCCACTTCATCTTTCATGGTGGACCGCGTTGCCACCAGGGTGCGCCGTTCAGTTTAAAGTCACAATTTTTGCACTGAAGCATCACGAGGGACTGATGTTGATATTCACCGCTTTTGAGGTGGCCACGATGAACCTGTGAAAATCAGTACAACAAAATTAAAGCCATGACATTTCCTGTTGCCACTAGGTGGCGCTGTACGTATTCCCGACAATGGGCACATCAATCTGTTCAGGGCGGGTCTGACATCATGCCTGTAAAGTCTGGTACTGATCAGACTGGATTTCATTGAGTTATACTAATTTGTTTCTTCATGGCGTGACATCAAAGTTCGCCATGCTGCTGGGGTCACACCCTTTTGCGAAAAGTCACAGTTTTCACTGTAACCCAAGACCAACTCCTTAAGGCTTTCCTGGAGAAATTTGAGGCTGCAGGTGTCACCCATCACTATACTGTACCCCAAAGTGTAAAACATGACATTTCCTGTTCCCACTAGGTGGCGCTGTCCCTGGTGTCAAATATGGCAGTTGAAATATGTTCAGGGGTGGAGCCTTATCATATGTGTGCTCTTTGGTCCAGATCGGAACATGTATGACAAAATGAGAGGCAATAAGATTTTCATGGCGAGTCATCGAAATTCGCCATGGCGCCACGGCCTCATAGTATTGTGAAAACTCAAAAGCTCCGCAATTTAACATGGCACAAGGGTGTAGTTGGCACTGACCAAATATGAAGGTTATGAAATCAAACCCCAAGGAGGAGTTCGTCAAAGTTCGAGGCATGGAAATGGTAAAATCAGAGCCAAAATGTCACCTTCAATCCAAAATGGCGGACTTCCTGTTGGGTTTAGGACATTGCCATAATAGACTTTTTTGTTCGACTCTGAACATTATATAGGTGTACCGACTTTCAAACATGTAGGTCATACCCATACCGGGGGCTCGCGTTTTTCATTTTTCTAGGTGGCGCTACTGAGCTAATTTTCCCTGGCCATGTCTGAGAACATTAAAATACGTAAATTTTCACCAGACCTGACGCGTGTGCAAAATTTCATGAGTTTTCGAGCATGTTTAGGCCCTCAAACGGCCAATTCATTTGCCGAAATAATAATAATAATAATAATAATAATAATAATAATAATAAACAGAGCAATTACAATAGGGCCTTCGCACTATCAGTGCTCGGGCCCTAATTAAAGCTGCAAGCAGCGTTATGAGGGCCCTCGCACCCCCGGCGCGTCGAGCCACGCCCAACACCTAAAACCAGCACGTCCGATGTGATGTCACATTGATGGAATTCATGCATTTAACCACCAGCTAACATTTCAACTCATTCATTCATGATTAGTTAGTCGTTCCACTAGGTGGCGCTCTAACCATTATGTACAAATGGCATAACAAACACTTCCAAGCTCGAGTCTCATCACACCTGATACGTTTGGGAGAGATTGGACATTGTGTTTTTGAGTGACAGCAGATTGCTGCTTTTTGGCGAGTGATTCAAACTCTAAGTGCCGCCATAACCACCCCGTTTCCCTGGACGTAAAAAGCTTCGCAATTTAACATCACAAAGGTCTTTAGATTCCACAAACTGCAGATCGGTCCAATCTGATGAAATCCCTTGGAGGAGTTCGTCAAAGAAGGGTGCCTGAAAAGAGGGGAAAATGTTGCCAAAATTGCACATTAATTTTAAAATGGCTGACTTCCTGTTGGATTTGGGATATTGCTCCAAGAGACTTTTTTGTACATCTTGATATCTCCTATAAGCTTACCAGGTTTCAGATTCATACATAAAACACAGAGCTGGGGCTGTGGTTTTGAAATTTTGTAGGGGGCGCTGTGGAGCCATTTTGGGATATTCAATGAAAATGATCACATAACAACAAAGCCTTCGTCACATTGGAGGTGTGTGCCAAATTTCAAGCCTCTATAAACTTGCCAAGACCCTCAAAAGCCACTTCATCTTTCATCGTGAACAGCGTTGCCACCAGGGTGCGCCGTTCAGTTTAAAGTCACAATTTTTGCACTGAAGCATCACGAGGGACTGATGGTGATATTCACCGCTTTTGAGGCGGCCACGATGAACCTGTGAAAATCAGTACAACAAAATTAAAGCCATGACATTTCCTGTTGCCACTAGGTGGCGCTGTCCGTATTTCCGACAATGGGCACATCAATCTGTTCAGGGCGCGTCTGACATCATGCCTGTAAAGTCTGGTACTGATCAGACTGGATTTCATTGAGTTATACTAATTTGTTTCTTCATGGCGTGACATCAAAGTTCGCCATGCTGCTGGGGTCACACCCTTTGGCGAAAACTCACAGTTTTCACTGTAACCCAAGACCAACTCCTTAAGGCTTTCCTGGAGAAATTTGAGGCTGCAGATGTCACCCATCACTATACTGTACCCCAAAGTGTAAAACATGACATTTCCTGTTCCCACTAGGTGGCGCTGTCCCTGGTGTCAAATATGGCAGTTGAAATATGTTCAGGGGTGCAGCCTTATCATATGTGTTCACTTTGGTCAAGGTCAGAAAATGTATGACAAAATGAGAGGCAATAAGATTTTCATGGCGAGTCATCGAAATTCGCCATGGCGCCACGGCCTCATAGTATTGTGAAAACTCAAAAGCTCCGCAATTTAACATGGCACAAGGGTGTAGTTGACACTGTCCAAATTTGAAGTATATAGGACCAAATCCCAAGGAGGAGTTCGTTAAAGTACAAGGCATGGAAACGGTAAAATCAGAGCCAAAATGTCACCTTCAATCCAAAATGGCGGACTTCCTGTTGGGTTTAGGACATTGCCATAATAGACTTTTTTGTTCGACTCTGAACGTTATAACGGTGTACCGACTTTCAAACTTGTAGGCCATACCCATACCGGGGGCTCGCGTTTTTCAGTTTTCTAGGTGGCGCTACTGAGCTAATTTTCCCTGGCCATGTCTGAGAACATGAAAATACGTAAATTTTCACCAGACCTGACGCGTGTGCAAAATTTCATGAGTTTTCGAACATGTTTAGGCCCTAAAAAGGCCAATTCATTTGCCGAAATAATAATAATAATAATAATTAAAGCTGCAAGCAGCGTTATGAGGGCCCTCGCACCCCCGGCGTGTCGAGCCACGCCCAACACCTGAAACCAGCACGTCCGATCTGATGTCACATTGATGGAATTCATGCATTTAACCACCAGCTAACATTTCATCTCATTCAGTCATCATTATAGTCGTCCCACTAGGTGGCGCTCTAACCATTATAGACAAAGGGAATAACAAACATTTCCGAGCTCGAGTCTCATCACGCCTGCGACCTTTGGGAGAGATTGGACTTTGTGTCTTTGAGTGACAGCATATTACTGCTTTTTGGCCAGTGATTGAAACTCCACGTGCCGCCATGACCACCCCATTTCCTTGAACGTAAAAAGCTTCGCAATTTAACATCACAAAGGTCTTTAGATTCCACACCCTGGAGAATGGTTCAATATGATGAAATCCCTTGGAGGAGTTCGTCAAAGTATGAAGCCTGAAAAGAGGGGAAAATGTCGCCAAAATTACACATTAATTTTAAAATGGCTGACTTCCTGTTGGATTTGGGATATTGCTCCAAGAGACTTTTTTGTACATCTTGATATTTTCCATAAGCTTACCAGGTTTCAGACTCATAGATGAAACACAGAGCAGGGGCTGTTGTTTTGAAATTTTGTAGGGGGCGCTGTGGAGCAATTTCGAGCTATTCAATGAAAATGATCACATGACAACAAAGCCTACATCCATTTGGAGGTGTGTGCCAAATTTCAAGCCTCTATAAACTTTCCAAGCCCCTCAAAAGCCACTTCATCTTTCATGGTGAACCGCGTTGCCACCAGGGTGCGCCGTTCAGTTTAAAGTCACAATTTTTGCACTGAAGCATCACGAGGGACTGATGTTGATATTCACCGCTTTTGAGGTGGTCACGATGAACCTGTGAAAATCAGTACAACAAAATTAAAGCCATGACATTTCCTGTTGCCACTAGGTGGCGCTGTCCGTATTTCCGACAATGGACACATCAATCTGTTCAGGGTGGGTCTGACATCATGCCTGTAAAGTCTGGTACTGATCAGACTGGATTTCATTGAGTTATACTAATTTGTTTCTTCATGGCGTGACATCAAAGTTCGCCATGCTGCTGGGGTCACACCCTTTCGCGAAAACTCACAGTTTTCACTGTAACCCAAGACCAACTCCTTAAGGCTTTCCTGGAGAAATTTGAGGCTGCAGATGTCACCCATCACTATACTGTACCCCAAAGTGTAAAACATGACATTTCCTGTTCCCACTAGGTGGCGCTGTCCTTGATGTCAAATATGGCAGTTGAAATATGTTCAGGGGTGGAGCCTTATCATATGTGTGCTCTTTGGTCCAGATCGGAACATGTATGACAAAATGAGAGGCAATAAGATTTTCATGGCGAGTCATCGAAATTCGCCATGGCGCCACGGCCTCATAGTATTGTGAAAACTCAAAAGCTCCGCAATTTAACATGGCACAAGGGTGTAGTTGACACTGTCCAAATTTGAAGGTTATGAAATGAAACCCCAAGGAGGAGTTCGCAAAAGTTCGAGGCATGGAAATGGCAAAATTAGAGCCAAAATGTCACCTTCACTTCCAAATGGCGGACTTCCTGTTGGGTTTGCGTCAATGGGCCCACAGACTTTTTTGTTCGTCTTGGCATGATACACATGTGTGCCAAATTTCATACATGTAGCTCAAACGATGTGGTCGTAGGGCTGCATTTAACAAGGCATAGGTGGCGCTCTAGAGCCATTTCCCAGTGCTCATATGTAAAACCATTAAAATACAAAATTTTTCACCAGACCTGGCATGTGTGCAAAATTTCATGAGTTTTTGAGCATGTTTAGGCCCTCAAAAAGGCCCTTGTTTCGCCTGAATAATAATAATAATAATAATAAGAAACGGAGCAGATACAATAGGGCCTTCGCACTCTCAGTGCTCGGGCCCTAATAATAATAAACAGAGCAATTACAATAGGGCCTTCGCACTGTCAGTGCTCGGGCCCTAATAAACAGAGCAATTACAATAGGGCCTTCGCACTGTCAGTGCTCGGGCCCTAATTAAAGCTGCAAGCAGCGTTATGAGGGCCCTCGCACCCCCGGCGCGTCGAGCCACGCCCAACACCTAAAACCAGCACCTCCGATCTGATATCACATTGATGGAATTCATGCATTTAACCACCAGCTAACATTTCAACTCATTCATTTATGATTAGTTAGTCGTTCCACTAGGTGGCGCTCTAACCATTATGCACAAATGGCATAACAAACATTTCCGAGCTCGAGTCTCATCACGCCTATGAGCTTTGGGAGAGATTGGACATTGTGTTTTTGAGTGACAGCAGATTACTGCTTTTTGGCGAGTGATTGAAACTCTACGTGCCGCCATGACCACCCCGTTTCCCTGAATGTAAAAAGCTTCGCAATTTAACATCACAAAGGTCTTTAGATTCCACACACAGGAGATTGCATCAATCTGATGAAATCCCTTGCAGGAGTACGTCAAAGCACGGTGCCTGAAAAGAGGGGAAAATGTTGCCAAAATTGCACATTAACTTTAAAATGGCTGACTTCCTGTTGGATTTGGGATATTGCTCCAAGAGACTTTTTTGTACATCTTGATATCTCCTATAAGCCTACCAGGTTTCAGATTCATACATAAAACACAGAGCTGGGGCTGTGGTTTTGAAATTTTGTAGGGGGCGCTGTGGAGCCATTTTGGGATATTCAATGAAAATGATCAGATGAGAACAAAGCCTTCGTCACATTGGAGGTGTGTGCCAAATTTCAAGCCTCTATAAACTTTCCAAGACCCTCAAAAGCCACTTCATCTTTCATGGTGAACAGCGTTGCCACCAGGGTGCGCCGTTCAGTTTAAAGTCACAATTTTTGCACTGAAGCATCACGAGGGACTGATGGTGATATTCACCGCTTTTGAGGTGGCCACGATGAACCTGTGAAAATCAGTACAACAAAATTAAAGCCATGACATTTCCTGTTGCCACTAGGTGGCGCTGTCCGTATTTCTGACAATGGGCACATCAATCTGTTCAGGGCGAGTCTGACATCATGACTGTAAAGTCTGGTACTGATCAGGCTGGATTTCATTGAGTTATACTAATTTGTTTCTTCATGGCGTGACATCAAAGTTCGCCATGCTGCTGGGGTCACACCCTTTCACGAAAACTCACAGTTTTCACTGTAACCCAAGACCAACTCCTTAAGGCTTTCCTGGAGAAATTTGAGGCTGCAGATGTCACCCATCACTATACTGTACCCCAAAGTGTAAAACATGACATTTCCTGTTCCCACTAGGTGGCGCTGGCCCTTATGTCAAATATGGCACTTGAAATATGTTCAGGGGTGGAGCCTTATCATATGTGTGCTCTTTGGTCAAGGTCAGAAAATGTATGACAAAATGAGAGGCAATAAGATTTTCATGGCGAGTCATCGAAATTCGCCATGGCGCCACGGCCTCACCGTATTGTGAAAACTCAAAAGCTCCGCAATTTAACATGGCACAAGGGTGTAGTTGACACTGACCAAATATGAAGGTTATGAAATCAAACCCCAAGGAGGAGTTCGCAAAAGTTCGAGGCATGGAAATGGCAAAATTAGAGCCAAAATGTCACCTTCTCTTCCAAATGGCGGACTTCCTGTTGGGTTTGCGTCAATGGGCCCACTGACTTTTTTGTTCGTCTTGGCATGATACACATGTGTGCCAAATTTCATACATGTAGCCCAAACGATGTGGTCGTAGGGCTGCATTTAACAAGGCATAGGTGGCGCTCTAGAGCCATTTCCCAGTGCTCATATGTAAAACCATTAAAAAACAAAATTTTTCACCAGACCTGGCATGTGTGCAAAATTTCATGAGTTTTTGAGCATGTTTAGGCCCTCAAAAAGGCCCTTGTTTGGGGTGAATAATAATAATAATTAAAGCTGCAAGCAGCGTTATGAGGGCCCTCGCACCCCCGGCGCGTCGAGCCACGCCCAACACCTAAAACCAGCACGTCCGATCTCATGTCACATTGATGGAATTCATGCATTTAACCACCAGCTAACATTTCAACTCATTCATTCATGATTTGTTAGTCGTTCCACTAGGTGGCGCTCTAACCCTTATGCACAAATGGCATAACAAACATTTCCGAGCTCGAGTCTCATCACGCCTATGAGCTTTGGGAGAGATTGGACATTGTGTTTTTGAGTGACAGCAGATTACTGCTTTTTGGCGAGTGATTGAAACTCCACGTGCCGCCATGACCACCCCGTTTCCCTGAATGTAAAAAGCTTCGCAATTTAACATCACAAAGGTCTTTAGATTCCACACACAGGAGATCGCATCAATCTGATGAAATCCCTTGCAGGAGTACGTCAAAGAACGATGCCTGGAAAGAGGGGAAAATGTTGCCAAAATTAAACATTAATTTTAAAATGGCTGACTTCCTGTTGGATTTTGGATATTGCTCCAAGAGACTTTTTTGTACATCTTGATATCTCCTATAAGCTTACCAGGTTTCAGACTCATACATAAAACACAGAGCTGGGGCTGTGGTTTTGAAATTTTGTAGGGGGCGCTGTGGAGCCATTTCGCGCTATTCAATGAAAATGATCACATGACAACAAAGCCTTCATCCATTTGGAGGGGTGTGCTAAATTTAAAGCCTCTATATACTTTCCAAGCCCCTCAAAAGCCACTTCATCTTTCCTGGTGGACCGCGTTGCCACCAGGGTGCGCCGTTCAGTTTAAAGTCACAATTTTTGCACTGAAGCATCACGAGGGACTGATGTTGATATTCACTGCTTTTGAGGTGGCCACGATGAACCTGTGAAAATCAGTACAACAAAATTAAAGCCATGACATTTCCTGTTGCCACTAGGTGGCGCTGTACGTATTCCCGACAATGGGCACATCAATCTGTTCAGGGCGGGTCTGACATCATGCCTGTAAAGTCTGGTACTGAACAGACTGGATTTCATTGAGTTATACTAATTTGTTTCTTCATGGCGTGACATCAAAGTTCGCCATGCTGCTGGGGTCACACCCTTTTGCGAAAAGTCACAGTTTTCACTGTAACCCAAGACCAACTCCTTAAGGCTTTCCTGGAGAAATTTGAGGCTGCAGGTGTCACCCATCACTATACTGTACCCCAAAGTGTAAAACATGACATTTCCTGTTCCCACTAGGTGGCGCTGTCCTTGAGGTCAAATATGGCAGTTGAAATATGTTCAGGGGTGGAGTCTTATCATATGTGTTCACTTTGGTCAAGGTCAGAAAATGTATGACAAAATGAGAGGCAATAAGATTTTCATGGCGAGTCATCGAAATTCGCCATGGCGCCACGGCCTCATAGTATTGTGAAAACTCAAAAGCTCCGCAATTTAACATGGCACAAGGGTGTAGTTGACACTGTCCAAATTTGAAGGTTATGAAATGAAACCCCAAGGAGGAGTTCGCAAAAGTTCGAGGCATGGAAATGGCAAAATTAGAGCCAAAATGTCACCTTCTCTTCCAAATGGCGGACTTCCTGTTGGGTTTGCGTCAATGGGCCCACAGACTTTTTTGTTCGTCTTGGAATGATACACATGTGTGCCAAATTTCATACATGTAGCTCAAACCATGTGGTCGTAGGGCTGCATTTAACAAGGCATAGGTGGCGCTCTAGAGCCATTTCCCAGTGCTCATAAGTAAAACCATTAAAATACAAAATTTTTCACCAGACCTGGCATGTGTGCAAAATTTCATGAGTTTTTGAGCATGTTTAGGCCCTCAAAAAGGCCCTTGTTTGGGGTGAATAATAATAATAATAATAATAATAATAATAAGAAACGGAGCAGATACAATAGGGCCTTCGCACTCTCGGTGCTCGGGCCCTAATTAAAGCTGCAAGCAGCGTTACGAGGGCCCTCGCACCCCCGGCGCGTCGAGCCAAGCCCAACACCTAAAACCAGCACCTCCGATCTGATGTCACATTGATGGAATTCATGCATTTAACCACCAGCTAACATTTCAACTCATTCATTCATGATTAGTTAGTCATTCCACTAGGTGGCGCTCTAACCATTATGTACAAATGGCATAACAAACACTTCCGAGCTCGAGTCTCATCACACCTGAGACGTTTGGGAGAGATTGGACATTGTGTTTTTGAGTGACAGCAGATTACTGCTTTTTGGCGAGTGATTCAAACTCTAAGTGCCACCATAACCACCCCGTTTCCCTGAACGTAAAAAGCTTCGCAATTTAACATCACAAAGGTCTTTAGATTCCACACACTGGAGATTGGTTCAATCTGATGAAATCCCTTGGAGGAGTTCGTCAAAGAACGGTGCCTGGAAAGAGGGGAAAATGTTGCCAAAATTACACATTAATTTTAAAATGGCTGACTTCCTGTTGGATTTGGGATATTGCACCAAGAGACTTTTTTGTACATCTTGATATCTCCTATAAGCTTACCAGGTTTCAGAATCATACATAGAACACAGAGCAGGGGCTGTGGTTTTGAAATATTGTAGGGGGCGCTGTGGAGCAATTTCGCGCTATTCAATGAAAATGATCACATGCCAACAAAGCCTTCATCCATTTGGAGGTGTGTGCCAAATTTCAAGCCTCTATAAACTTGCCAAGACCCTCAAAAGCCACTTCATCTTTCATGTTGAACAGCGTTGCCACCAGGGTGCGCCGTTCAGTTTAAACTCACAATTTTTGCACTGAAGCATCACGAGGGACTGATGATGATATTCACCGCTTTTGAGGTGGCCACGATGAACCTGTGAAAATCAGTACAACAAAGTGTAAGACATGACATGTCCTGTTGCCATTAGGTGGCGCTGTCCGTATTCCCGACAATGGGCACATCAATCTGTTCAGGGCGGGTCTGACATCATGCCTGTAAAGTCTGGTACTGATCAGACTGGATTTCATTGAGTTATACTAATTTGTTTCTTCATGGCGTGACATCAAAGTTCGCCATGCTGTTGGGGTCACACCCTTTCGTGAAAAGTCACAGTTTTCACTGTAACCCAAGACCAACTCCTTAAGGCTTTCCTGGAGAAATTTGAGGCTGCAGATGTCACCCATCACTATACTGTACCCCAAAGTGTAAAACATGACATTTCCTGTTCCCACTAGGTGGCGCTGTCCTTGATGTCAAATATGGCAGTTGAAATATGTTCAGGGGTGGAGCCTTATCATATGTGTGCTCTTTGGTCCAGATCGGAACATGTATGACAGAATGAGAGGCAATAAGATTTTCATGGCGAGTCATCGAAATTCGCCATGGCACCACGGCCCCATAGTATTGTGAAAACTCAAAAGCTCCGCAATTTAACATGGCACAAGGGTGTAGTTGGCACTGACCAAATATGAAGGTTATGAAATCAAACCCCAAGGAGGAGTTCGTTAAAGTTCGAGGCATGGAAATGGTAAAATCAGAGCCAAAATGTCACCTTCAATGCAAAATGGCGGACTTCCTGTTTGGTTTAGGACATTGCCATAATAGACTTTTTTGTTCGACTCTGAACATTTTATAGGTGTACCGACTTTCAAACATGTAGGTCATACCCATACCGGGGGCTCGCGTTTTTCATTTTTCTAGGTGGCGCTACTGAGCTAATTTTCCCTGGCCATGTCTGAGAACATTAAAATACGTAAATTTTCACCAGACCTGACGCGTGTGCAAAATTTCATGAGTTTTCGAGCATGTTTAGGCCCTCAAACGGCCAATTCATTTGCCGAAATAATAATAATAATAATAATTAAAGCTGCAAGCAGCGTTATGAGGGCCCTCGCACCCCCGGCGTGTCGAGCCATGCCCAACACCTGAAACCAGCACGTCCGATCTGATGTCACATTGATGGAATTCATGCATTTAACCACCAGTTAACATTTCATTTGGTTCAACCATGAGTATAGTCGTCCCACTAGGTGGCGCTCTAACCATTATAGACAAAGGGCATAACAAACATTTCCGAGCTCGAGTCTCATCACGCCTGCGACCTTTGGGAGAGATTGGACTTTGTGTCTTTGAGTGACAGCATATTACTGCTTTTTGGCGAGTGATTGAAACTCCACGTTCCGCCATGACCACCCCGTTTCCTTGAACGTAAAAAGCTTCGCAATTTAACATCACAAAGGTCTTTAGATTCCACACACTGGAGAATGGTTCAATATGATGAAATCCCTTGGAGGAGTTCGTCAAAGTATGAAGCCTGAAAAGAGGGGAAAATGTCGCCAAAATTACACATTAATTTTAAAATGGCTGACTTCCTGTTGGATTTGGGATATTGCTCCAAGAGACTTTTTTGTACATCTTGATATTTTCCATAAGCTTACCAGGTTTCAGACTCATAGATGAAACACAGAGCTGGGGCTGACTTTTTGAAATTTTGTAGGGGGCGCTGTGGAGCAATTTCGCGCTATTCAATGAAAATGATCACATGACAACAAAGCCTACACGCATTTGGAGGTGTGTGCCAAATTTCAAGCCTCTATAAACTTTCCAAGCCCCTCAAAAGCCACTTCATCTTTCATGGTGAACCGCGTTGCCACCAGGGTGCGCCGTTCAGTTTAAAGTCACAATTTTTGCACTGAAGCATCACGAGGGACTGATGTTGATATTCACCGCTTTTGAGGTGGCCACGATGAACCTGTGAAAATCAGTACAACAAAGTGTAAGACGTGACATTTCCTGTTCCCACTAGGTGGCGCTGTACGTATTCCCGACAATGGGCACATCAATCTGTTCAGGGCGGGTCTGACATCATGCCTGTAAAGTCTGGTACTGATCAGACTGGATTTCATTGAGTTATACTAATTTGTTTCTTCATGGCGTGACATCAAAGTTCGCCATGCCGCTGGTGTCACACCCTTTTGCGAAAAGTCACAGTTTTCACTGTAACCCAAGACCAACTCCTTAAGGCTTTCCTGGAGAAATTTGAGGCTGCAGATGTCACCCATCACAATACTGTACCCCAAAGTGTAAAACATGACATTTCCTGTTCCCACTAGGTGGCGCTGTCCCTGATGTAAAATATGGCAGTTGAAATATGTTCAGGGATGGAGCCTTATCATATGTGTTCACTTTGGTCAAGGTCAGAAAATCTATGACAGAATGAGAGGCAATAAGATTTTCATGGCGAGTCATCGAAATTCGCCATGGCGCCACGGCCTCATGGTATTGTGAAAACTCAAAAGCTCCGCAATTTAACATGGCATAAGGGTGTAGTTGGCACTGACCAAATATGAAGGTTATGAAATCAAACCCCAAGGAGGAGTTCGTCAAAGTTCGAGGCATGGAAACGGTAAAATCAGAGCCAAAATGTCACCTTCAATCCAAAATGGCGGACTTCCTGTTGGGTTTAGGACATTGCCATAATAGACTTTTTTGTTCGACTCTGAACATTATATAGGTGTACCGACTTTCAAACATGTAGGTCATACCCATACCGGGGGCTCGCGTTTTTCATTTTTCTAGGTGGCGCTACTGAGCTAATTTTCCCTGGCCATGTCTGAGAACATTAAAATACGTAAATTTTCACCAGACCTGACGCGTGTGCAAAATTTCATGAGTTTTCGAGCATGTTTAGGCCCTCAAACGGCCAATTCATTTGCCGAAATAATAATAATAATAATAATAATAATAAACAGAGCAATTACAATAGGGCCTTCGCACTATCAGTGCTCGGGCCCTAATTAAAGCTGCAAGCAGCGTTATGAGGGCCCTCGCACCCCATCGCGTCGAGCTACGCCCAACACCTACAACCAGCACCTCCGATCTGATGTCACATTAATGACATTCATGCATTCAACCACCAGCTAACATTTCATCTCATTCAATCATGATTATAGTCGTCCCACTAGGTGGCGCTCTAACCATTACTGACAAATGGCATAACAAACATTTCCGAGCTCGAGTCTCATCACGCCTGCGACCTTTGGGACATATTGGACATTTTGATTTTGAGTGACAGCAGATTACTGCTTTTTGGCGAGTGACTGAAACTCCACATGCCGCCATGACCACCCCGTTTCCCTGAACGTAAAAACCTTCGCAATTTAACATCACAAAGGTCTTTAGATTCCACACACTGGAGATTGGTTCAATATGATGAAATCCCTTGGAGGAGTTCGTCAAAGAACGGTGCCTGGAAAGAGGGGAAAATGTTGCCAAAATTACACATTAACTTTAAAATGGCTGACTTCCTGTTGGATTTGGGATATTGCTCCAAGAGACTTTTTTGTACATCTTGATATCTCCTATAAGCTTACCAGGTTTCAGACTCATACATAAAACACAGAGCTGGGGCTGTGGTTTTGAAATTTTGTAGGGGGCGCTGTGGAGCCATTTTGCGCTATTCAATGAAAATGATCACATAACAACAAAGCCTTAAACACAATGGAGGTGTGCGCCAAATTTCAAGCCTCTATAAACTTTCCAAGCCCCTCAAAAGCCACTTCATTTTTCATGGTGAACAGCGTTGCCACCAGGGTGCGCCGTTCAGTTTAAACTCACAATTTTTGCACTAAAGCATCATCAAGGACTGATGGTGATATTCACCGCTTTTGAGGTGGCCACTATGAACCTGTGAAAATCTGTACAACAAAGTGTAAGACATGACATTTCCTGTTCCCACTAGGTGGCGCTCTTCATATTCCTGACAATGGGCACATCAATCTGTTCAGGGCGGGTGTGACATCATGCCTGTAAAGTCTGGTACTAATCAGACTGGATTTCATGGAGTTATACTAATTTGTTTCTTCATGGCGAGATATCAAAGTTCGCCATGCTGCTGAGGTCACACCCTTTCGTGAAAAGCCACAGTTTTCACTGTAACCCAAGACCAACTCCTTAAGGCTTTCCTGGAGAAATTTGAGGCTGCAGATGTCACCCATCACTATACTGTACCCCAAAGTGTAAAACATGACATTTCCTGTTCCCACTAGGTGGCGCTGTCCTTGATGTCAAATATGGCAGTTGAAATATGTTCAGGGGTGGAGCCTTATCATATGTGTTCACTTTGGTCAAGGTCAGAAAATGTATGACAAAATGAGAGGCAATAAGATTTTCATGGCGAGTCATCGAAATTCGCCGTGGCGCCACGGCCTCATGGTATTGTGAAAACTCAAAAGCTCCGCAATTTAACATGGCACAAGGGTGTAGTTGGCACTGACCAAATATGAAGGTTATGAAATCAAACCCCAAGGAGGAGTTCGTTAAAGTTCGAGGCATGGAAACGGTAAAATCAGAGCCAAAATGTCACCTTCAATCCAAAATGGCGGACTTCCTGTTGGGTTTAGGACATTGCCATAATAGACTTTTTTGTTCGACTCTGAACGTTATATAGGTGTACCGACTTTCAAACATGTAGGTCATACCCATATCGGGGGCTCGCGTTTTTCATTTTTCTAGGTGGCGCTACTGAGCTAATTTTCCCTGGCCATGTCTGAGAACATTAAAATACGTAAATTTTCACCAGACCTGACGCGTGTGCAAAATTTCATGAGTTTTCGAGCATGTTTAGGCCCTCAAACGGCCAATTCATTTGCCGAAATAATAATAATAATAATAATAATAAACAGAGCAATTACAATAGGGCCTTCGCACTGTCAGTGCTCGGGCCCTAATAATAATAAACAGAGCAATTACAATAGGGCCTTCGCACTGTCAGTGCTCGGGCCCTAATAATAATAATAATAAACAGAGCAATTACAATAGGGCCTTCGCACTGTCAGTGCTCGGGCCCTAATAATAAACAGAGCAATTACAATAGGGCCTTCGCACTGTCAGTGCTCGGGCCCTAATAATTAAAGCTGCAAGCAGCGTTATGAGGGCCCTCGCACCCCCGGCGCGTCGAGCCACGCCCAACACCTAAAACCAGCACGTCCGATCTGATGTCACATTGATGGAATTCATGCATTTAACCACCAGCTAACATTTCAACTCATTCATTCATGATTAGTTAGTCGTTCCACTAGGTGGCGCTCTAACCATTATGTACAAATGGCATAACAAACATTTCCGAGCTCGAGTCTCATCACACCTGAGACGTTTGGGAGAGATTGGACATTGTGTTTTTGAGTGACAGCAGATTACTGCTTTTTGGCGAGTGATTCAAACTCTAAGTGCCGCCATAACCACCCCGTTTCCCTGGACGTAAAAAGCTTCGCAATTTAACATCACAAAGGTCTTTAGATTCCACACACTGGAGATTGGTTCAATATGATGAAATCCCTTGGAGGAGTTCGTCAAAGAACGGTGCCTGGAAAGAGGGGAAAATGTCACAAAAATTACACATTAATTTTAAAATGGCTGACTTCCTGTTAGATTTGGGATATTGCTCCAAGAGACTTTTTTGTACATCTTGATATCTCCTATAAGCTTACCAGGTTTCAGACTCATACATAAAACACAGAGCTGGGGCTGATGTTTTGAAATTTTGTAGGGGGCGCTGTGGAGCCATTTTGCGCTATTCAATGAAAATGATCACATAACAACAAAGCCTTAAGCACAATGGAGGTGTGCGCCAAATTTCAAGCCTCTATAAACTTTCCAAGCCCCTCAAAAGCCACTTCATTTTTCACGGTGAACAGCGTTGCCACCAGGGTGCGCCGTTCAGTTTAAAGTCACAATTTTTGCACTAAAGCATCATCAAGGACTGATGGTGATATTCACCGCTTTTGAGGTGGCCACTATGAACCTGTGAAAATCAGTACAACAAAGTGTAAGACATGACATTTCCTGTTCCCACTAGGTGGCGCTCTTCATATTCCTGACAATGGGCACATCAATCTGTTCAGGGCGGGTGTGACATCATGCCTGTAAAGTCTGGTACTAATCAGACTGGATTTCATGGAGTTATACTAATTTGTTTCTTCATGGCAAGATATCAAAGTTCGCCATGCTGCTGAGGTCACACCCTTTCGTGAAAAGCCACAGTTTTCACTGTACCCCAAGACCAACTCCTTAAGGCTTTCCTGGAGAAATTTGAGGCTGCAGATGTCACCCATCACTATACTGTACCCCAAAGTGTAAAACATGACATTTCCTGTTCCCACTAGGTGGCGCTGTCCTTGATGTCAAATATGGCAGTTGAAATATGTTCAGGGGTGGAGCCTTATCATATGTGTTCACTTTGGTCAAGGTCAGAAAATGTATGACAAAATGAGAGGCAATAAGATTTTCATGGCGAGTCATCGAAATTCGCCGTGGCGCCACGGCCTCATGGTATTGTGAAAACTCAAAAGCTCCGCAATTTAACATGGCACAAGGGTGTAGTTGGCACTGACCAAATATGAAGGTTATGAAATCAAACCCCAAGGAGGAGTTCGTTAAAGTTCGAGGCATGGAAACGGTAAAATCAGAGCCAAAATGTCACCTTCAATCCAAAATGGCGGACTTCCTGTTGGGTTTAGGACATTGCCATAATAGACTTTTTTGTTCGACTCTGAACGTTATATAGGTGTACCGACTTTCAAATGTGTAGGTCATACCCATACCGGGGGCTCGCGTTTTTCATTTTTCTAGGTGGCGCTACTGAGCTAATTTTCCCTGGCCATGTCTGGGAACATTAAAATACGTAAATTTTCACCAGACCTGACGCGTGTGCAAAATTTCATGAGTTTTCGAGCATGTTTAGGCCCTCAAACGGCCAATTCATTTGCCGAAATAATAATAATAATAATAATTAAAGCTGCAAGCAGCGTTATGAGGGCCCTCGCACCCCCGGCGCGTCGAGCCACGCCCAACACCTAAAACCAGCACCTCCGATCTGATGTCACATTGATGGAATTCATGCATTTAACCACCACCTAACATTTCAACTCATTCATTCATGATTAGTTAGTCGTTCCACTAGGTGGCACTCTAACCATTATGTACAAATGGAATAACAAACATTTCCGAGCTCGAGTCTCATCACGCCTATGAGCTTTGGGAGAGATTGGACATTGTGTCTTTGAGTGACAGCAGATTACTGCTTTTTGGCGAGTGATTGAAACTCTACGTGCCGCCATGACCACCCCGTTTCCCTGAACGTAAAAAGCTTCGCAATTTAACATCACAAAGGTCTTTAGATTCCACAGACTGGAGATTGGTTCAATATGATGAAATCCCTTGGAGGAGTTCGTCAAAGAATCATGCCTGAAAAGCGGGGAAAATGTTGCCAAAATTGCACATTAATTTTAAAATGGCTGACTTCCTGTTGGATTTGGGATATTGCTCCAAGAGACTTTTTTGTACATCTTGATATCTCCTATAAGCTTAGCAGGTTTCAGACTCATACATAAAACACAGAGCAGGGGCTGATATTTTGAAATATTGTAGGGGGCGCTGTGGAGCCATTTCGCGCTATTCAATGAAAATGATCACATGACAGCAAAGCCTTCATCACATTGGAGGTGTGTGCCAAATTTAAAGCCTCTATAAACTTTCCAAGCCCCTCAAAAGCCACTTTATCTTTCATCATGAACAGCGTTGCCACCAGGGTGCGCCGTTCAGTTTAAAGTCACAATTTTTGCACTGAAGCATCACGAGGGACTGATGGTGATATTCACCGCTTTTGAGGTGGCCACGATGAACCTGTGAAAATCAGTACAACAAAATTAAAGCCATGACATTTCCTGTTGCCACTAGGTGGCGCTGTCCGTATTTCCGACAATGGGCACATCAATCTGTTCAGGGCGGGTCTGACATCATGCCTGTAAAGTCTGGTACTGATCAGACTGGATTTCATTGAGTTATACTAATTTGTTTCTTCATGGCGTGACATCAAAGTTCGCCATGCTGCTGGGGTCACACCCTTTCGCAAAAACTCACAGTTTTCACTGTAACCCAAGACCAACTCCTTAAGGCTTTTCTGGAGAAATTTGAGGCTGCAGATGTCACCCATCACTATACTGTACCCCAAAGTGTAAAACATAACATTTCCTGTTCCCACTAGGTGGCGCTGTCCTTGAGGTCAAATATGGCAGTTGAAATATGTTCAGGGGTGGAGCCTTATCATATGTGTTCACTTTGGTCAAGGTCAGAAAATGTATGACAAAATGAGAGGCAATAAGATTTTCATGGCGAGTCATCGAAATTCGCCATGGCGCCACGGCCTCATAGTATTGTGAAAACTCAAAAGCTCCGCAATTTAACATGGCACAAGGGTGTAGTTGACACTGACCAAATATGAAGGTTATGAAATCAAACCCCAAGGAGGAGTTCGCAAAAGTTCGAGGCATGGAAATGGCAAAATTAGAGCCAAAATGTCACCTTCTCTTCCAAATGGCGGACTTCCTGTTGGGTTTGCGTCAATGGGCCCACAGACTTTTTTGTTCGTCTTGGCATGATACACATGTGTGCCAAATTTCATACATGTAGCTCAAACCATGTGGTCGTAGGGCTGCATTTAACAAGGCATAGGTGGCGCTCTAGAGCCATTTCCCAGTGCTCATATGTAAAACCATTAAAATACAAAATTTTTCACCAGACCTGGCATGTGTGCAAAATTTCATGAGTTTTTGAGCATGTTTAGGCCCTCAAAAAGGCCCTTGTTTGGGGTGAATAATAATAATAATAATTAAAGCTGCAAGCAGCGTTATGAGGGCCCTCGCACCCCGGCGTGTCGAGCCACGCCCAACACCTAAAACCAGCACGTCCGATGTGATGTCACATTGATGGAATTCATGCATTTAACCACCAGCTAACAATTCAACTCATTCATTCATGATTAGTTAGTCGTTCCACTAGGTGGCGCTCTAACCATTATGTACAAATGGCATAACAAACACTTCCAAGCTCGAGTCTCATCACACCTGAGACGTTTGGGAGAGATTGGACATTGTGTTTTTGAGTGACAGCAGATTACTGCTTTTTGGCGAGTGATTCAAACTCTAAGTGCCACCATAACCACCCCGTTTCCCTGGACGTAAAAAGCTTCGCAATTTAACATCACAAAGGTCTTTAGATTCCACACACTGGAGAATGGTTCAATATGATGAAATCCCTTGGAGGAGTTCGTCAAAGTATGAAGCCTGAAAAGAGGGGAAAATGTCGCCAAAATTACACATTAATTTTAAAATGGCTGACTTCCTGTTGGATTTGGGATATTGCTCCAAGAGACTTTTTTGTACATCTTGATATTTTCCATAAGCTTACCAGGTTTCAGACTCATAGATGAAACACAGAGCTGGGGCTGATGTTTTGAAATTTTGTAGGGGGCGCTGTGGAGCAATTTCGCGCTATTCAATGAAAATGATCACATGACAACAAAGCCTACATCCATTTGGAGGTGTGTGCCAAATTTCAAGCCTCTATAAACTTTCCAAGCCCCTCAAAAGCCACTTCATCTTTCATGGTGAACCGCGTTGCCACCAGGGTGCGCCGTTCAGTTTAAAGTCACAATTTTTGCACTGAAGCATCACGAGGGACTGATGGTGATATTCACCGCTTTTGAGGTGGCCAAGATGAATCTGTGAAAATCAGTACAACAAAATTAAAGCCATGACATTTCCTGTTGCCACTAGGTGGCGCTGTCCGTATTTCCGACAATGGGCACATCAATCTGTTCAGGGCGTGTCTGACATCATGCCTGTAAAGTCTGGTACTGATCAGACTGGATTTCATTGAGTTATACTAATTTGTTTCTTCATGGCGTGACATTAAAGTTCGCCACGCCGCTGGGGTCACACCCTTTTGCGAAAAGTCACAGTTTTCACTGTAACCCAAGACCAAGTCCTTAAGGCTTTTCTGGAGAAATTTGAGGCTGCAGATGTCACCCATCACTATACTGTACCCCAAAGTGTAAAACATGACATTTCCTGTTCCCACTAGGTGGCGCTGTCCCTTATGTCAAATATGGCAGTTGAAATATGTTCAGGGGTGGAGCCTTATCATATGTGTGCTCTTTGGTCAAGGTCAGAAAATGTATGACAAAATGAGAGGCAATAAGATTTTCATGGCGAGTCATCGAAATTCGCCATGGCGCCACGGCCTCATAGTATTGTGAAAACTCAAAAGCTCCGCAATTTAACATGGCACAAGGGTGTAGTTGACACTGTCCAAATTTGAAGCTTATAGGACCAAATCCCAAGGAGGAGTTCGTTAAAGTTCGAGGCATGGAAACGGTAAAATCAGAGCCAAAATGTCACCTTCAATCCAAAATGGCGGACTTCCTGTTGGGTTTAGGACATTGCCATAATAGACTTTTTTGTTCGACTCTGAAAGTTATATAGGTGTACCGACTTTCAAACATGTAGGTCATACCCATACCGGGGGCTCGCGTTTTTCATTTTTCTAGGTGGCGCTACTGAGCTAATTTTCCCTGGCCATGTCTGGGAACATTAAAATACGTAAATTTTCACCAGACCTGACGCGTGTGCAAAATTTCATGAGTTTTCGAGCATGTTTAGGCCCTCAAACGGCCAATTCATTTGCCGAAATAATAATAATAATAATAATAAACAGAGCAATTACAATAGGGCCTTCGCACTGTCAGTGCTCGGGCCCTAATAATAATAATAATAATAATAATAATAATAAGAAACGGAGCAGATACAATAGGGCCTTCGCACTGTCAGTGCTCGGGCCCTAATAATAATAAACAGAGCAATTACAATAGGGCCTTCGCACTGTCAGTGCTCGGGCCCTAATAATAATAAACAGAGCAATTACAATAGGGCCTTCGCACTATCAGTGCTCGGGCCCTAATAATTAAAGCTGCAAGCAGCGTTATGAGGGCCCTCGCACCCCGGCGTGTCGAGCCACGCCCAACACCTAAAACCAGCACGTCCGATGTGATGTCACATTGATGGAATTCATGCATTTAACCACCAGCTAACAATTCAACTCATTCATTCATGATTAGTTAGTCGTTCCACTAGGTGGCGCTCTAACCATTATGTACAAATGGCATAACAAACACTTCCAAGCTCGAGTCTCATCACACCTGAGACGTTTGGGAGAGATTGGACATTGTGTTTTTGAGTGACAGCAGATTACTGCTTTTTGGCGAGTGATTCAAACTCTAAGTGCCACCATAACCACCCCGTTTCCCTGGACGTAAAAAGCTTCGCAATTTAACATCACAAAGGTCTTTAGATTCCACACACTGGAGAATGGTTCAATATGATGAAATCCCTTGGAGGAGTTCGTCAAAGTATGAAGCCTGAAAAGAGGGGAAAATGTCGCCAAAATTACACATTAATTTTAAAATGGCTGACTTCCTGTTGGATTTGGGATATTGCTCCAAGAGACTTTTTTGTACATCTTGATATTTTCCATAAGCTTACCAGGTTTCAGACTCATAGATGAAACACAGAGCTGGGGCTGATGTTTTGAAATTTTGTAGGGGGCGCTGTGGAGCAATTTCGCGCTATTCAATGAAAATGATCACATGACAACAAAGCCTACATCCATTTGGAGGTGTGTGCCAAATTTCAAGCCTCTATAAACTTTCCAAGCCCCTCAAAAGCCACTTCATCTTTCATGGTGAACCGCGTTGCCACCAGGGTGCGCCGTTCAGTTTAAAGTCACAATTTTTGCACTGAAGCATCACGAGGGACTGATGGTGATATTCACCGCTTTTGAGGTGGCCAAGATGAATCTGTGAAAATCAGTACAACAAAATTAAAGCCATGACATTTCCTGTTGCCACTAGGTGGTGCTATCTGTATTTCCGACAATGGGCACATCAATCTGTTCAGGGCGGGTCTGACATCATGCCTGTAAAGTCTGGTACTGATCAGACTGGATTTCATTGAGTTATACTAATTTGTTTCTTCATGGCGTGACATTAAAGTTCGCCACGCCGCTGGGGTCACACCCTTTTGCGAAAAGTCACAGTTTTCACTGTAACCCAAGACCAACTGCTTAAGGCTTTTCTGGAGAAATTTGAGGCTGCAGATGTCACCCATCACTATACTGTACCCCAAAGTGTAAAACATGACATTTCCTGTTCCCACTAGGTGGCGCTGTCCCTTATGTCAAATATGGCAGTTGAAATATGTTCAGGGGTGGAGCCTTATCATATGTGTGCTCTTTGGTCAAGGTCAGAAAATGTATGACAAAATGAGAGGCAATAAGATTTTCATGGCGAGTCATCGAAATTCGCCATGGCGCCACGGCCTCATAGTATTGTGAAAACTCAAAAGCTCCGCAATTTAACATGGCACAAGGGTGTAGTTGACACTGTCCAAATTTGAAGCTTATAGGACCAAATCCCAAGGAGGAGTTCGTTAAAGTTCGAGGCATGGAAACGGTAAAATCAGAGCCAAAATGTCACCTTCAATCCAAAATGGCGGACTTCCTGTTGGGTTTAGGACATTGCCATAATAGACTTTTTTGTTCGACTCTGAAAGTTATATAGGTGTACCGACTTTCAAACATGTAGGTCATACCCATACCGGGGGCTCGCGTTTTTCATTTTTCTAGGTGGCGCTACTGAGCTAATTTTCCCTGGCCATGTCTGAGAACATTAAAATACGTAAATTTTCACCAGACCTGACGCGTGTGCAAAATTTCATGAGTTTTCGAGCATGTTTAGGCCCTCAAACGGCCAATTCATTTGCCGAAATAATAATAATAATAATAATAATAATAATAATAATAATAAACAGAGCAATTACAATAGGGCCTTCGCACTATCAGTGCTCGGGCCCTAATAATAATAATAAACAGAGCAATTACAATAGGGCCTTCGCACTGTCAGTGCTCGGGCCCTAATTAAAGCTGCAAGCAGCGTTATGAGGGCCCTCGCACCCCCGGCGTGTCGAGCCACGCCCAACACCTGAAACCAGCACGTCCGATCTGATGTCACATTGATGGAATTCATGCATTTAACCACCAGCTAACATTTCATCTCATTCAGTCATCATTATAGTCGTCCCACTAGGTGGCGCTCTAACCATTATAGACAAAGGGAATAACAAACATTTCCGAGCTCGAGTCTCATCACGCCTGCGACCTTTGGGAGAGATTGGACTTTGTGTCTTTGAGTGACAGCATATTACTGCTTTTTGGCCAGTGATTGAAACTCCACGTGCCGCCATGACCACCCCGTTTCCTTGAACGTAAAAAGCTTCGCAATTTAACATCACAAAGGTCTTTAGATTCCACACACTGGAGAATGGTTCAATATGATGAAATCCCTTGGAGGAGTTCGTCAAAGTATGAAGCCTGAAAAGGGGGGAAAATGTCATCAAAATTACACATTAATTTTAAAATGGCTGACTTCCTGTTGGATTTGGGATATTGCTCCAAGAGACTTTTTTGTACATCTTGATATCTTACACAAGCTTACCAAGTGTCAGACTCATAGATGAAACACAGAGCAGGGGCTGATGTTTTGAAATATTGTAGGGGGCGCTGTGGAGCCATTTTGCGCTATTCAAGGAAAATGGTTACATAACAACAATGCCTTCATACATTTGGAGGTGTGTGCCAAATTTCAAGCCTCTATAAACTTTCCAAGCCCCTCAAAAGCCACTTCATCTTTCATGATGAACCGCGTTGCCACCAGGGTGCGCCGTTCAGTTTAAAGTCACAATTTTTGCACTGAAGCATCACGAGGGACTGATGGTGATATTCACCGCTTTTGAGGTGGCCACGATGAACCTGTGAAAATCAGTACAACAAAATTAAAGCCATGACATTTCCTGTTGCCACTAGGTGGCGCTGTCCGTATTTCCGACAATGGGCACATCAATCTGTTCAGAGCGGGTCTGACATCATGCCTGTAAAGTCTGGTACTGATCAGACTGGATTTCATTGAGTTATACTAATTTGTTTCTTCATGGCGTGACATCAAAGTTCGCCATGCTGCTGGGGTCACACCCTTTCGCGAAAACTCACAGTTTTCACTGTAACCCAAGACCAACTCCTTAAGGCTTTCCTGGATAAATTTGAGGCTGCAGATGTCACCCATCACTATACTGTACCCCAAAGTGTAAAACATAACATTTCCTGTTCCCACTAGGTGGCGCTGTCCTTGAGGTCAAATATGGCAGTTGAAATATGTTCAGGGGTGGAGCCTTATCATATGTGTTCACTTTGGTCAAGGTCAGAAAATGTATGACAAAATGAGAGGCAATAAGATTTTCATGGCGAGTCATCGAAATTCGCCATGGCGCCACGGCCTCATAGTATTGTGAAAACTCAAAAGCTCCGCAATTTAACATGGCACAAGGGTGTAGTTGACACTGTCCAAATTTGAAGTTTATAAGACCAAATCCCAAGGAGGAGTTCGTTAAAGTTCGAGGCATGGAAATGGCAAAATTAGAGCCAAAATGTCACCTTCTCTTCCAAATGGCGGACTTCCTGTTGGGTTTGCGTCAATGGGCCCCCAGACTTTTTTGTTCGTCTTGGCATGATACACATGTGTGCCAAATTTCATACATGTAGCTCAAACGATGTGGTCGTAGGGCTGCATTTAACAAGGCATAGGTGGCGCTGTAGAGCCATTTCCCAGTGCTCATATGTAAAACCATTAAAATACAAAATTTTTCACCAAACCTGGCATGTGTGCAAAATTTCATGAGTTTTTGAGCATGTTTAGGCCCTCAAAAAGGCCCTTGTTTGGGGTGAATAATAATAATAATTAAAGCTGCAAGCAGCGTTATGAGGGCCCTCGCACCCCCGGCGCGTCGAGCCACGCCCAACACGTAAAACCAGCACATCCGATCTGATGTCACATTGATTGAATTCATGCATTTAACCACCAGCTAACATTTCATCTCATTGAACCATGATTATAGTCATCCCAATAGGTGGCGCTCTAACTATTACCGACAAATGGCATAACAAACATTTCCGAGCTCGAGTCTCATCACGCCTATGAGCTTTGGGAGAGATTGGACATTGTGTTTTTGAGTGACAGCAGATTACTGCTTTTTGGCGAGTGATTCAAACTCTAAGTGCCACCATAACCACCCCGTTTCACTGAACGTAAAAAGCTTCGCAATTTAACATCACAAAGGTCTTTAGATTCCACACACTGGAGATTGGTTCAATATGATGAAATCCCTTGGAGGAGTTCGTCAAAGAACGGTGCCTGGAAAGAGGGGAAAATGTTGCCAAAATTACACATTAATTTTAAAATGGCTGACTTCCTGTTGGATTTGGGATATTGCTCCAAGAGACTTTTTTGTACATCTTGATATTTTCCATAAGCTTACCAGGTTTCAGACTCATAAATGAAACACAGAGCAGGGGCTGTTGTTTTGAAATTTTGAAGGGGGCGCTGTGGAGCAATTTCGCGCTATTCAATGAAAATGATCACATGACAACAAAGCCTACATCCATTTGGAGGTGTGTGCCAAATTTCAAGCCTCTATAAACTTTCCAAGCCCCTCAAAAGCCACTTCATCTTTCATGGTGAACCGCGTTGCCACCAGGGTGCGCCGTTCAGTTTAAAGTCACAATTTTTGCACTGAAGCATCACGAGGGACTGATGTTGATATTCACCGCTTTTGAGGTGGCCACGATGAACCTGTGAAAATCAGTACAACAAAGTTAAAGCCATGACATTTCCTGTTGCCACTAGGTGGCGCTGTCCGTATTTCCGACAATGGGCACATCAATCTGTTCAGGGCGGGTCTGACATCATGCCTGTAAAGTCTGGTACTGATCAGACTGGATTTCATTGAGTTATACTAATTTGTTTCTTCATGGCGTGACATCAAAGTTCGCCATGCTGCTGGGGTCACACCCTTTCGCGAAAACTCACAGTTTTCACTGAAACCCAAGACCAACTCCTTAAGGCTTTCCTGGAGAAATTTGAGGCTGCAGATGTCACCCATCACTATACTGTACCCCAAAGTGTAAAACATGACATTTCCTGTTCCCACTAGGTGGCGCTGTCCTTGAGGTCAAATATGGCACTTGAAATATGTTCAGGGGTGGAGCCTTATCATATGTGTTCACTTTGGTCAAGGTCAGAAAATCTATGACAAAATGAGAGGCAATAAGATTTTCATGGCGAGTCATCGAAATTCGCCATGGCGCCACGGCCTCATAGTATTGTGAAAACTCAAAAGCTCCGCAATTTAACATGGCACAAGGGTGTAGTTGACACTGTCCAAATTTGAAGTTTATAGGACCAAATCCCAAGGAGGAGTTCGTTAAAGTTCGAGGCATGGAAATGGCAAAATTAGAGCCAAAATGTCACCTTCTCTTCCAAATGGCGGACTTCCTGTTGGGTTTGCGTCAATGGGCCCACAGACTTTTTTGTTCGTCTTGGAATGATACACATGTGTGCCAAATTTCATACATGTAGCTCAAACCATGTGGTCGTAGGGCTGCATTTAACAAGGCATAGGTGGCGCTCTAGAGCCATTTCCCAGTGCTCATAAGTAAAACCATTAAAATACAAAATTTTTCACCAGACCTGGCATGTGTGCAAAATTTCATGAGTTTTTGAGCATGTTTAGGCCCTCAAAAAGGCCCTTGTTTGGGGTGAATAATAATAATAATAATAATAATTAAAGCTGCAAGCAGCGTTAGGAGGGCCCTCGCACCCCCGGCGTGTCGAGCCATGCCCAACACCTGAAACCAGCACGTCCGATCTGATGTCACATTGATGGAATTCATGCATTCAACCACCAGCTAACATTTCATCTCATTCAATCATCATTATAGTCGTCCCACTAGGTGGCGCTCTAACCATTACTGACAAATGGCATAACAAACATTTCCTAGCTCGAGTCTCATCACGCCTGCGACCTTTGGGACATATTGGACATTTTGATTTTGAGTGACAGCAGATTACTGCTGTTTGGCGAGTGATTGAAACTCCACGTGCCGCCATGACCACCCCGTTTCCTTGAACGTAAAAAGCTTCGCAATTTAACATCACAAAGGTCTTTAGATTCCACACACTGGAGAATGGTTCAATATGATGAAATCCCTTGGAGGAGTTCGTCAAAGTATGAAGCCTGAAAAGAGGGGAAAATGTTGCCAAAATTACACATTAATTTTAAAATGGCTGACTTCCTGTTGGATTTGGGATATTGCTCCAAGAGACTTTTTTGTACATCTTGATATTTTCCATAAGCTTACCAGGTTTCAGACTCATAGATGAAACACAGAGCTGGGGCTGATGTTTTGAAATTTTGTAGGGGGCGCTGTGGAGCAATTTCGCGCTATTCAATGAAAATGATCACATGACAACAAAGCCTACATCCATTTGGAGGTGTGTGCCAAATTTCAAGCCTCTATAAACTTTCCAAGCCCCTCAAAAGCCACTTCATCTTTCATGGTGAACCGCGTTGCCACCAGGGTGCGCCGTTCAGTTTAAAGTCACAATTTTTGCACTGAAGCATCACGAGGGACTGATGTTGATATTCACCGCTTTTGAGGTGGCCACGATGAACCTGTGAAAATCAGTACAACAAAATTAAAGCCATGACATTTCCTGTGGCCACTAGGTGGCGCTGTCCGTATTTCCGACAATGGGCACATCAATCTGTTCAGGGCGGGTGTGACATCATGCCTGTAAAGTCTGGTACTAATCAGACTGGATTTCATTGAGTTATACTAATTTGTTTCTTCATGGCGTGACATCAAAGTTCGCCATGCTGCTGGGGTCACACCCTTTCGCGAAAAGTCACAGTTTTCACTGTAACCCAAGACCAACTCCTTAAGGCTTTCCTGGAGAAATTTGAGGCTGCAGATGTCACCCATCACAATACTGTACCCCAAAGTGTAAAACATGACATTTCCTGTTCCCACTAGGTGGCGCTGTCCTTGATGTCAAATATGGCAGTTGAAATATGTTCAGGGGTGGAGCCTTATCATATGTGTTCACTTTGGTCAAGGTCAGAAAATGTATGACAAAATGAGAGGCAATAAGATTTTCATGGCGAGTCATCGAAATTCGCCATGGCGCCACGGCCTCATAGTATTGTGAAAACTCAAAAGCTCCGCAATTTAACATGGCACAAGGGTGTAGTTGACACTGTCCAAATTTGAAGCTTATAGGACCAAATGCCAAGGAGGAGTTCGTTAAAGTTCGAGGCATCGAAACGGTAAAATCAGAGCCAAAATGTCACATTCAATCCAAAATGGCGGACTTCCTGTTGGGTTTGCGTCAATGGGCCCACTGACTTTTTTGTTCGTCTTGGCATGATACACATGTGTGCCAAATTTCATACATGTAGCTCAAACCATGTGGTCGTAGGGCTGCATTTAACAAGGCATAGGTGGCGCTGTAGAGCCATTTCCCAGTGCTCATATGTAAAACCATTAAAATACAAAATTTTTCACCAGACCTGGCATGTGTGCAAAATTTCATGAGTTTTTGAGCATGTTTAGGCCCTCAAAAAGGCCCTTGTTTTGCCTGAATAATAATAATAATAATAATAATAATAATAATAATAATAATAATAATAATAATAAGAAACGGAGCAGATACAATAGGGCCTTCGCACTCTCAGTGCTCGGGCCCTAATAATAATAATAATAATAATAAGAAACGGAGCAGATACAATAGGGCCTTCGCACTCTCAGTGCTCGGGCCCTAATAATAAGAAACGGAGCAGATACAATAGGGCCTTCGCACTCTCAGTGCTCGGGCCCTAATTAAAGCTGCAAGCAGCGTTATGAGGGCCCTCGCATCCCTGGCATGTCGAGCCATACCCAACACCTAAAACCAGCACCTCCGATCTGATGTCTCATTGATGGAATTCATGCATTTAACCACCAGCTAACATTTCATCTCATTCAATCATGATTATAGTCGTCCCACTAGGTGGCGCTCTAACCATTACTGACAAATGGCATAACAAACATTTCTGAGCTCGAGTCTAATCATGCCTGCGAACTTTGGGAGAGATTGAACATTGTGTTTTTGAGTGACAGCAGATTACTGCTTTTTGGCGAGTGATTGAAACTCTACGTGCCGCCATGACCACCCCGTGTCCTTGAACGTAAAAAGCTTCGCAATTTAACATCACAAAGGTCTTTAGATTCCACGCACTGGAGATCACATCAATCTGATGAAATCCCTTGGAGGAGTTCGACAAAGTAGGGTGCCTGAAAAGAGGGGAAAATGTCGCCAAAATTGCACATTAATTTTAAAATGGCTGACTTCCTGTTGGATTTGGGATATTGCTCCAAGAGACTTTTTCGTACATCTTGATATCTCCTATAAGCTTACCAGGTTTCAGACTCATACAAGGAACACAGAGCAGGGGCTGTGGTTTTGAAATTTTGTAGGGGGCGCTGTGGAGCCATTTCGCGCTATTCAATGAAAATGATCACATGACAACAAAGCCTTCATCCATTTGGAGGTGTGTGCCAAATTTCAAGCCTCTATAAACTTTCCAAGCCCCTCAAAAGCCACTTCATCTTTCATGGTGAACCGCGTTGCCACCAGGGTGCGCCGTTCAGTTTAAAGTCACAATTTCTGCACTGAAGCATCACGAGGGACTGATGGTGATATTCACCGCTTTTGAGGTGGCCACGATGAACCTGTGAAAATCAGTACAACAAAGTGTAAGCCATGACATTTCCTGTTCCCACTAGGTGGCGCTCTTCATATTCCTGACAATGGGCACATCAATCTGTTCAGGGCGGGTCTGACATCATGCCTGTAAAGTCTGGTACTGATCAGACTGGATTTCATTGAGTTAGACTAATTTGTTTCTTCATGGCGTGACATCAAAGTTCGCCATGCCGCTGGGGTCACACCCTTTTGCGAAAAGTCACAGTTTTCACTGTAACCCAAGACCAACTCCTTAAGGCTTTCCTGGAGAAATTTGAGGTTGCAGATGTCACCCATCACAATACTGTACCCCAAAGTGTAAAACATGACATTTCCTGTTCCCACTAGGTGGCGCTGTCCCTAATGTAAAATATGGCAGTTGAAATATGTTCAGGGGTGGAGTCTTATCATATGTGTTCACTTTGGTCAAGGTCAGAAAATGTATGACAAAATGAGAGGCAATAAGATTTTCATGGCGAGTCATCGAAATTCGCCGTGGCGCCACGGCCTCATGGTATTGTGAAAACTCAAAAGCTCCGCAATTTAACATGGCACAAGGGTGTAGTTGACACTGACCAAATATGAAGGTTATGAAATCAAACCCCAAGGAGGAGTTCGCAAAAGTTCGAGGCATGGAAATGGCAAAATTAGAGGCAAAATGTCACCTTCTCTTCCAAATGGCGGACTTCCTGTTGGGTTTGCGTCAATGGGCCCCCAGACTTTTTTGTTCGTCTTGGCATGATACACATGTGTGCCAAATTTCATACATGTAGCTCAAACGATGTGGTCGTAGGGCTGCATTTAACAAGGCATAGGTGGCGCTGTAGAGCCATTTCCCAGTGCTCATATGTAAAACCATTAAAATACAAAATTTTTCACCAGACCTGGCATGTGTGCAAAATTTCATGAGTTTTTGAGCATGTTTAGGCCCTCAAAAAGGCCCTTGTTTCGCCTGAATAATAATAATAATAATAATTAAAGCTGCAAGCAGCGTTATGAGGGCCCTCGCACCCTGGCGTGTCGAGCAACGCCCAACACCTAAAACCAGCACGTCCGATGTGATGTCACATTGATGGAATTCATGCATTTAACCACCAGCTAACATTTCATCTCATTGAACCATGAATATAGTCGTCCCACTAGGTGGCGCTCTAAGTATTACCGACAATTGGCATAACAAACATTTCCGAGCTCGAGTCTCATCACACCTGCGATGTTTGGGAGAGATTGGATATTGTGTTTTTGAGTGACAGCAGATTACTGCTTTTTGGTGAGTGATTGAAACTCTAAGTGCCGCCATGACCACCCCGTTTCCCTGAACGTAAAAAGCTTCGCAATTTAACATCACAAAGGTCTTTAGATTCCACAAACTTCAGATCGGTCCAATCTGATGAAATCCCTTGGAGGAGTTCGTCAAAGTATGAAGCCTGAAAAGAGGGGAAAATGTCGCCAAAATTGCACATTAATTTTAAAATGGCTGACTTCCTGTTGGATTTGGGATATTGCTCCAAGAGACTTTTTTGTACATCTTGATATCTCCTATAAGCCTACCAGGTTTCAGATTCATACATAAAACACAGAGCTGGGGCTGTGGTTTTGAAATTTTGTAGGGGGCGCTGTGGAGCCATTTTGGGATATTCAATGAAAATGATCACATGACAACAAAGCCTTCGTCACATTGGAGGTGTGTGCCAAATTTCAAGCCTCTATACACTTGCCAAGACCCTCAAAAGCCACTTCATCTTTCATGGTGAACAGCGTTGCCACCAGGGTGCGCCGTTCAGTTTAAAGTCACAATTTTTGCACTGAAGCATCACGAGGGACTGATGGTGATATTCACCGCTTTTCAGGTGGCCACGATGAACCTGTGAAAATCAGTACAACAAAATGAAAGCCATGACATTTCCTGTTCCCACTAGGTGGCGCTGTCCGTATTTCCGACAATGGGCACATCAATCTGTTCAGGGCGGGTGTGACATCATGCCTGTAAAGTCTGGTACTGATCAGACTGGATTTCATTGAGTTATACTAATTTGTTTCTTCATGGCGTGACATCAAAGTTCGCCATGCTGCTGGGGTCACACCCTTTCGCGAAAACTCACAGTTTTCACTGTAACCCAAGACCAACTCCTTAAGGCTTTCCTGGAGAAATTTGAGGCTGCAGGTGTCACCCATCACTATACTGTACCCCAAAGTGTAAAACATGACATTTCCTGTTCCCACTAGGTGGCGCTGTCCCTGGTGTCAAATATGGCAGTTGAAATATGTTCAGGGGTGGAGCCTTATCATATGTGTGCTCTTTGGTCCAGATCGGAACATGTATGACAGAATGAGAGGCAATAAGATTTTCATGGCGAGTCATCGAAATTCGCCATGGCGCCACGGCCTCATAGTATTGTGAAAACTCAAAAGCTCCGCAATTTAACATGGCACAAGGGTGTAGTTGACACTGTCCAAATTTGAAGTTTATAGGACCAAATCCCAAGGAGGAGTTCGTTAAAGTACAAGGCATGGAAACGGTAAAATCAGACCCAAAATGTCACCTTCAATCCAAAATGGCGGACTTCCTGTTGGGTTTAGGACATTGCCATAATAGACTTTTTTGTTCGACTCTGAACGTTATATAGGTGTACCGACTTTCAAACATGTAGGTCATACCCATACCGGGGGCTCGCGTTTTTCATTTTTCTAGGTGGCGCTACTGAGCTAATTTTCCCTGGCCATGTCTGGGAACATTAAAATACGTAAATTTTCACCAGACCTGACGCGTGTGCAAAATTTCATGAGTTTTCGAGCATGTTTAGGCCCTCAAACGGCCAATTCATTTGCCGGAATAATAATAATAATAATAATTAAAGCTGCAAGCAGCGTTATGAGGGCCCTCGCACCCCCGGCGTGTCGAGCCATGCCCAACACCTGAAACCAGCATGTCCGATCTGATGTCACATTGATGGAATTCATGCATTTAACCACCAGTTAACATTTCATTTGGTTCAACCATGAGTATAGTCGTCCCACTAGGTGGCTCTCTAACCATTATAGACAAAGGGCATAACAAACATTTCCGAGCTCGAGTCTCATCACGCCTGTGACCTTTGGGAGAGATTGGACTTTGTGTCTTTGAGTGACAGCATATTACTGCTTTTTGGCGAGTGATTGAAACTCCACGTGCCGCCATGACCACCCCGTTTCCTTGAACGTAAAAAGCTTCGCAATTTAACATCACAAAGGTCTTTAGATTCCACACACTGGAGAATGGTTCAATATGATGAAATCCCTTGGAGGAGTTCGTCAAAGTATGAAGCCTGAAAAGAGGGGAAAATGTTGCCAAAATTACACATTAATTTTAAAATGGCTGACTTCCTGTTGGATTTGGGATATTGCTCCAAGAGACTTTTTTGTACATCTTGATATCTCCTATAAGCCTACCAGGTTTCAGATTCATACATAAAACACAGAGCAGGGGCTGTGGTTTTGAAATTTTGTAGGGGGCGCTGTGGAGCAATTTCGCGCTATTCAATGAAAATGATCACATGCCAACAAAGCCTTCATCCATTTGGAGGTGTGTGCCAAATTTCAAGCCTCTATAAACTTGCCAAGACCCTCAAAAGCCACTTCATCTTTCATGTTGAACAGCGTTGCCACCAGGGTGCGCCGTTCAGTTTAAACTCACAATTTTTGCACTGAAGCATCACGAGGGACTGATGGTGATATTCACCGCTTTTGAGGTGGCCAAGATGAACCTGTGAAAATCAGTACAACAAAATTAAAGCCATGACATTTCCTGTTGCCACTAGGTGGCGCTGTCCGTATTTCCGACAATGGGCACATCAATCTGTTCAGGGCGGGTCTGACATCATGCCTGTAAAGTCTGGTACTGATCAGACTGGATTTCATTGAGTTATACTAATTTGTTTCTTCATGGCGTGACATCAAAGTTCGCCATGCTGCTGGGGTCACACCCTTTCGCGAAAACTCACAGTTTTCACTGTTACCCAAGACCAACTCCTTAAGGCTTTCCTGGAGAAATTTGAGGCTGCAGATGTCACCCTTCACTATACTGTACCCCAAAGTGTAAAACATGACATTTCCTGTTCCCACTAGGTGGCGCTGTCCTTGAGGTCAAATATGGCAGTTGAAATATGTTCAGGGGTGGAGCCTTATCATATGTGTGCTCTTTGGTCCAGATTGGAACATGTATGACAGAATGAGAGGCAATAAGATTTTCATGGCGAGTCATCGAAATTCGCCATGGCGCCACGGCCTCATAGTATTGTGAAAACTCAAAAGCTCCGCAATTTAACATGGCACAAGGGTGTAGTTGACACTGTCCAAATTTGAAGCTTATACGACCAAATCCCAAGGAGGAGTTCGTTAAAGTACAAGGCATGGAAACGGTAAAATCAGAGCCAAAATGTCACCTTCAATCCAAAATGGCGGACTTCCTGTTGGGTTTGCGTCAATGGGCCCACAGACTTTTTTGTTCGTCTTGGCATGATACACATGTGTGCCAAATTTCATACATGTAGCTGAAACGATGTGGTCGTAGGGCTGCATTTAACAAGGCATAGGTGGCGCTCTAGAGCCATTTCCCAGTGCTCATATGTAAAACCATTAAAATACGTAAATTTTCACCAGACCTGACGCGTGCGCAAAATTTCCAGAGTTTTCGAGCATGTTTAGGCCCTCAAAAGGCCGATTCATTTGCCGAAATAATAATAATAATAATAATTAAAGCTGCAAGCAGCGTTACGAGGGCCCTCGCACCCCCGGCGCGTTGAGCCAAGCCCAACACCTAAAACCAGCACCTCCAATCTGATGTCACATTGATGGAATTCATGCATTTAACCACCAGCTAACATTTCAACTCATTCATTCATGATTAGTTAGTCGTTCCACTAGGTGGCGCTCTAACCATTATGTACAAATGGCATAACAATCACTTCCGAGCTCGAGTCTCATCACACCTGAGACGTTTGGGAGAGATTGGACATTGTGTTTTTCAGTGACAGCAGATTACTGCTTTTTGGCGAGTGATTCAAACTCTAAGTGCCACCATAACCACCCCGTTTCACTGAACGTAAAAAGCTTCGCAATTTAACATCACAAAGGTCTTTAGATTCCACACACTGGAGATTGGTTCAATATGATGAAATCCCTTGGAGGAGTTCGTCAAAGAATGGTGCCTGGAAAGAGGGGAAAATGTTGCCAAAATTGCACATTCATTTTAAAATGGCTGACTTCCTGTTGGATTTGGGATATTGCTCCAAGAGACTTTTTTGTACATCTTGATATCTCCTATAAGCTTACCAGGTTTCAGATTCATACATAGAACACAGAGCAGGGGCTGTGGTTTTGAAATTTTGTAGGGGGCGCTGTGGAGCAATTTCGCACTATTCAATGAAAATGATCACATGACAACAAAGCCTTCATCACATTGGAGGTGTGTGCCAAATTTCAAGCCTCTATAAACTTGCCAAGACCCTCAAAAGCCACTTCATCTTTCATGGTGAACAGCGTTGCCACCAGGGTGCGACGTTCAGTTTAAAGTCACAATTTTTGCACTGAAACATCACGAGGGACTGATGTTGATATTCACCGCTTTTGAGGTGGCCACGATGAACCTGTGAAAATCAGTACAACAAAGTGTAAGACATGACATTTCCTGTTCCCACTAGGTGGCGCTCTTCATATTCCTGACAATGGGCACATCAATCTGTTCAGGGCGGGTCTGACATCATGCCTGTAAAGTCTGGTACTGAACAGACTGGATTTCATTGAGTTATACTAATTTGTTTCTTCATGGCGTGACATCAAAGTTCGCCATGCTGCTGGGGTCACACCCTTTTGCGAAAAGTCACAGTTTTCACTGTAACCCAAGACCAACTCCTTAAGGCTTTCCTGGAGAAATTTGAGGCTGCAGATGTCACCCATCACTATACTGTACCCCAAAGTGTAAAACATGACATTTCCTGTTCCCACTAGGTGGCGCTGTCCTTGATGTCAAATATGGCAGTTGAAATATGTTCAGGGGTGGAGCCTTATCATATGTGTTCACTTTGGTCAAGGTCAGAAAATCTATGACAAAATGAGAGGCAATAAGATTTTCATGGCGAGTCATCGAAATTCGCCATGGCGCCACGGCCTCATAGTATTGTGAAAACTCAAAAGCTCCGCAATTTAACATGGCACAAGGGTGTAGTTGACACTGTCCAAATTTGAAGTTTATAGGACCAAATCCCAAGGAGGAGTTCGTTAAAGTACAAGGCATGGAAACGGTATAATCAGAGCCAAAATGTCACCTTCAATCCAAAATGGCGGACTTCCTGTTGGGTTTAGGACATTGCCATAATAGACTTTTTTGTTCGACTCTGAACGTTATATAGGTGTACCGACTTTCAAACTTGTAGGCCATACCCATACCGGGGGCTCGCGTTTTTCATTTTTCTAGGTGGCGCTACTGAGCTAATTTTCCCTGGCCATGTCTGAGAACATTAAAATACGTAAATTTTCACCAGACCTGACGTGTGTGCAAAATTTCATGAGTTTTCGAGCATGTTTAGGCCCTCAAACGGCCAATTCATTTGCCGGAATAATAATAATAATAATAATAATAATAAACAGAGCAATTACAATAGGGCCTTCGCACTGTCAGTGCTCGGGCCCTAATAAACAGAGCAATTACAATAGGGCCTTCGCACTGTCAGTGCTCGGGCCCTAATTAAAGCTGCAAGCAGCGTTATGAGGGCCCTCGCACCCCCGGCGCGTCGAGCCACGCCCAACACCTAAAACCAGCACGTCCGATCTCATATCACATTGATGGAATTCATGCATTTAACCACCAGCTAACATTTCAACTCATTCATTCATGATTAGTTAGTCGTTCCACTAGGTGGCGCTCTAACCCTTATGCACAAATGGCATAACAAACATTTCCGAGCTCGAGTCTCATCACGCCTATGAGCTTTGGGAGAGATTGGACATTGTGTTTTTGAGTGACAGCAGATTACTGCTTTTTGGCGAGTGATTCAAACTCCACGTGCCGCCATGACCACCCCGTTTCACTGAACGTAAAAAGCTTCGCAATTTAACATCACAAAGGTCTTTAGATTCCACACACTGGAGATTGGTTCAATATGATGAAATCCCTTGGAGGAGTTTGTCAAAGAACGGTGCCTGGAAAGAGGGGAAAATGTTGCCAAAATTGCACATTAATTTTAAAATGGCTGACTTCCTGTTGGATTTTGGATATTGCTCCAAGAGACTTTTTTGTACATCTTGATATCTCCTATAAGCTTACCAGGTTTCAGACTCATACATAAAACACAGAGCTGGGGCTGTGGTTTTGAAATTTTGTAGGGGGCGCTGTGGAGCCATTTCGCGCTATTCAATAAAAATGATCACATGACAACAAAGCCTTCATCCATTTGGAGGGGTGTGCTAAATTTAAAGCCTCTATATACTATCCAAGCCCCTCAAAAGCCACTTCATCTTTCATGTTGAACAGCGTTGCCACCAGGGTGCGCCGTTCAGTTTAAAGTCACAATTTTTGCACTGAAGCATCACGAGGGACTGATGTTGATATTCACCGCTTTTGAGGTGGCCACGATGAACCTGTGAAAATCAGTACAACAAAATTAAAGCCATGACATTTCCTGTTGCCACTAGGTGGCGCTGTACGTATTCCCGACAATGGGCACATCAATCTGTTCAGGGCGGGTCTGACATCATGCCTGTAAAGTCTGGTACTGATCAGACTGGATTTCATTGAGTTATACTAATTTGTTTCTTCATGGCGTGACATCAAAGTTCGCCATGCTGCTGGGGTCACACCCTTTTGCGAAAAGTCACAGTTTTCACTGTAACCCAAGACCAACTCCTTAAGGCTTTCCTGGAGAAATTTGAGGCTGCAGGTGTCACCCATCACTATACTGTACCCCAAAGTGTAAAACATGACATTTCCTGTTCCCACTAGGTGGCGCTGTCCCTGGTGTCAAATATGGCAGTTGAAATATGTTCAGGGGTGGAGCCTTATCATATGTGTGCTCTTTGGTCCAGATCGGAACATGTATGACAAAATGAGAGGCAATAAGATTTTCATGGCGAGTCATCGAAATTCGCCATGGCGCCACGGCCTCATAGTATTGTGAAAACTCAAAAGCTCTGCAATTTAACATGGCACAAGGGTGTAGTTGGCACTGACCAAATATGAAGGTTATGAAATCAAACCCCAAGGAGGAGTTCGTCAAAGTTCGAGGCATGGAAATGGTAAAATCAGAGCCAAAATGTCACCTTCAATCCAAAATGGCGGACTTCCTGTTGGGTTTAGGACATTGCCATAATAGACTTTTTTGTTCGACTCTGAACATTATATAGGTGTACCGACTTTCAAACATGTAGGTCATACCCATACCGGGGGCTCGCGTTTTTCATTTTTCTAGGTGGCGCTACTGAGCTAATTTTCCCTGGCCATGTCTGAGAACATTAAAATACGTAAATTTTCACCAGACCTGACGCGTGTGCAAAATTTCATGAGTTTTCGAGCATGTTTAGGCCCTCAAACGGCCAATTCATTTGCCGAAATAATAATAATAATAATAATAATAATAATAATAATAATAATAATAAACAGAGCAATTACAATAGGGCCTTCGCACTATCAGTGCTCGGGCCCTAATAATAATAATAATAATAATAATAATAATAATAATAATAATAATAATAATAATAATAATAAGAAACAGAGCAATTACAATAGGGCCTTCGCACTATCAGTGCTCGGGCCCTAATAATAATAATAATTAAAGCTGCAAGCAGCGTTATGAGGGCCCTCGCACCCCCGGCGCGTCGAGCCACGCCCAACACCTAAAACCAGCACGTCCGATCTCATGTCACATTGATGGAATTCATGCATTTAACCACCAGCTAACATTTCAACTCATTCATTCATGATTTGTTAGTCGTTCCACTAGGTGGCGCTCTAACCCTTATGCACAAATGGCATAACAAACATTTCCGAGCTCGAGTCTCATCACGCCTATGAGCTTTGGGAGAGATTGGACATTGTGTTTTTGAGTGACAGCAGATTACTGCTTTTTGGCGAGTGATTGAAACTCCACGTGCCGCCATGACCACCCCGTTTCCCTGAATGTAAAAAGCTTCGCAATTTAACATCACAAAGGTCTTTAGATTCCACACACAGGAGATCGCATCAATCTGATGAAATCCCTTGCAGGAGTACGTCAAAGAACGATGCCTGGAAAGAGGGGAAAATGTTGCCAAAATTAAACATTAATTTTAAAATGGCTGACTTCCTGTTGGATTTTGGATATTGCTCCAAGAGACTTTTTTGTACATCTTGATATCTCCTATAAGCTTACCAGGTTTCAGACTCATACATAAAACACAGAGCTGGGGCTGTGGTTTTGAAATTTTGTAGGGGGCGCTGTGGAGCCATTTCGCGCTATTCAATAAAAATGATCACATGACAACAAAGCCTTCATCCATTTGGAGGGGTGTGCTAAATTTAAAGCCTCTATATACTTTCCAAGCCCCTTAAAAGCCACTTCATCTTTCCTGGTGGACCGCGTTGCCACCAGGGTGCGCCGTTCAGTTTAAAGTCACAATTTTTGCACTGAAGCATCACGAGGGACTGATGTTGATATTCACCGCTTTTGAGGTGGCCACGATCAACCTGTGAAAATCAGTACAACAAAATTAAAGCCATGACATTTCCTGTTGCCACTAGGTGGCGCTGTACGTATTCCCGACAATGGGCACATCAATCTGTTCAGGGCGGGTCTGACATCATGCCTGTAAAGTCTGGTACTGAACAGACTGGATTTCATTGAGTTATACTAATTTGTTTCTTCATGGCGTGACATCAAAGTTCGCCATGCTGCTGGGGTCACACCCTTTTGCGAAAACTCACAGTTTTCACTGTAACCCAAGACCAACTCCTTAAGGCTTTCCTGGAGAAATTTGAGGCTGCAGATGTCACCCATCACTATACTGTACCCCAAAGTGTAAAACATGACATTTCCTGTTCCCACTAGGTGGCGCTGTCCTTGATGTCAAATATGGCAGTTGAAATATGTTCAGGGGTGGAGCCTTATCATATGTGTTCACTTTGGTCAAGGTCAGAAAATGTATGACAAAATGAGAGGCAATAAGATTTTCATGGCGAGTCATCGAAATTCGCCATGGCGCCACGGCCTCATGGTATTGTGAAAACTCAAAAGCTCCGCAATTTAACATGGCACAAGGGTGTAGTTGACACTGTCCAAATTTGAAGTTTATAGGACCAAATCCCAAGGAGGAGTTCGTTAAAGTTCGAGGCATGGAAATGGCAAAATTAGAGCCAAAATGTCACCTTCTCTTCCAAATGGCGGACTTCCTGTTGGGTTTAGGATATTGCCATAATAGACTTTTTTGTTCGACTCTGAACCTTATATAGGTGTACCGACTTTCAAACATGTAGGTCATACCCATATCGGGGGCTCGCGTTTTTAATTTTTCTAGGTGGCGCTACTGAGCTAATTTTCCCTGGCCATGTCTGAGAACATTAAAATACGTAAATTTTCACCAGACCTGACGCGTGTGCAAAATTTCATGAGTTTTCGTGCATGTTAAGGCCCTCAAACGGCCAATTCATTTGCCGAAATAATAATAATAATAATAATAATAATAAACAGAGCAATTACAATAGGGCCTTCGCACTGTCAGTGCTCGGGCCCTAATAATAATAATAATAATAATAATAATAATAATAATAAACAGAGCAATTACAATAGGGCCTTCGCACTGTCAGTGCTCGGGCCCTAATTAAAGCTGCAAGCAGCGTTATGAGGGCCCTCGCACCCTCGGCGCGTCGAGCCACGCCCAACACCTAAAACCAGCACGTCCGATCTGATGTCACATTGATGGAATTCATGCATTTAACCACCAGCTAACATTTCAACTCATTCATTCATGATTAGTTAGTCGTTCCACTAGGTGGCGCTCTAACCATTATGTACAAATGGCATAACAAACACTTCCAAGCTCGAGTCTCATCACACCTGAGACGTTTGGGACATATTGGACATTTTGATTTTGAGTGACAGCAGATTACTGCTTTTTGGCGAGTGATTGAAACTCTACGTGCCGCCATGACCACCCCGTTTCCCTGAATGTAAAAAGCTTCGCAATTTAACATCACAAAGGTCTTTAGATTCCACACACAGGAGATTGCATCAATCTGATGAAATCCCTTGGAGGAGTACGTCAAAGAACGGTGCCTGAAAAGAGGGGAAAATGTTGCCAAAATTGCACATTAATTTTAAAATGGCTGACTTCCTGTTGGATTTGGGATATTGCACCAAGAGACTTTTTTGTACATCTTGATATCTCCTATAAGCTTACCAGGTTTCAGACTCATACATAAAACACAGAGCTGGGGCTGTGGTTTTGAAATTTTGTAGGGGGCGCTGTGGAGCCATTTCGCGCTATTCAATAAAAATGATCACATGACAACAAAGCCTTCATCCATTTGGAGGGGTGTGCTAAATTTAAAGCCTCTATATACTTTCCAAGCCCCTCAAAAGCCACTTCATCTTTCATGGTGGACCGCGTTGCCACCAGGGTGCGGCGTTCAGTTTAAAGTCACAATTTTTGCACTGAAGCATCACGAGGGACTGATGGTGATATTCACCGCTTTTGAGGTGGCCACGATGAACCTGTGAAAATCAGTACAACAAAATTAAAGCCATGACATTTCCTGTTGCCACTAGGTGGCGCTGTACGTATTCCCGACAATGGGCACATCAATCTGTTCAGGGCGGGTCTGACATCATGCCTGTAAAGTCTGGTACTGAACAGACTGGATTTCATTGAGGTATACTAATTTGTTTCTTCATGGCGTGACATCAAAGTTCGCCATGCTGCTGGGGTCACACCCTTTTGCGAAAAGTCACAGTTTTCACTGTAACCCAAGACCAACTCCTTAAGGCTTTCCTGGAGAAATTTGAGGCTGCAGGTGTCACCCATCACTATACTGTACCCCAAAGTGTAAAACATGACATTTCCTGTTCCCACTAGGTGGCGCTATCCCTGGTGTCAAATATGGCAGTTGAAATATGTTCAGGGGTGGAGCCTTATCATATGTGTTCACTTTGGTCAAGGACAGAAAATCTAAGACAAAATGAGAGGCAATAAGATTTTCATGGCGAGTCATCGAAATTCGCCATGGCGCCACGGCCTCATAGTATTGTGAAAACTCAAAAGCTCCGCAATTTAACATGGCCCAGGTGTGTAGTTGACACTGACCAAAGATGAAGCTTATACAACCAAATCCCAAGGAGGAGTTCGCAAAAGTTCGAGGCATGGAAATGGCAAAATTAGAGCCAAAATGTCACCTTCTCTTCCAAATGGCGGACTTCCTGTTGGGTTTGCATCAATGGGCCCAATGACTTTTTTGTTCGTCTTGGAATGATACACATGTGTGCCAAATTTCATACATGTAGCTCAAACCATGTGGTCGTAGGGCTGCATTTAACAAGGCATAGGTGGCGCTCTAGAGCCATTTCCCAGTGCTCATAAGTAAAACCATTAAAATACAAAATTTTTCACCAGACCTGGCATGTGTGCAAAATTTCATGAGTTTTTGAGCATGTTTAGGCCCTCAAAAAGGCCCTTGTTTTGCCTGAATAATAATAATAATAATAATTAAAGCTGCAAGCAGCGTTATGAGGGCCCTCGCACCCCATCGCGTCGAGCCACGCCCAACACCTACAACCAGCACCTCCGATCTGATGTCACATTGATGGAATTCATGCATTTAACCACCAGCTAACATTTCATCTCATTCAATCATCATTATAGTCGTCCCACTAGGTGGCGCTCTAACCATTACTGACAAATGGCATAACAAACATTTCCTAGCTCGAGTCTCATCACGCCTGCGACCTTTGGGAGAGTTTGGACATTGTGTTTTTGAGTGACAGCAGATTACTGCTTTTTGGCGAGTGATTGAAACTCCACGTGCCGCCATGACAACCCCGTTTCCCTGAACGTAAAAAGCTTCGCAATTTAACATCACAAAGGTCTTTAGATTCCACACACTGGAGATTGGTTCAATATGATGAAATCCCTTGGAGGAGTTCGTCAAAGAACGGTGCCTGGAAAGAGGGGAAAATGTTGCCAAAATTGCACATTAATTTTAAAATGGCTGACTTCCTGTTGTATTTGGGATATTGCTCCAAGAGACTTTTTTGTACATCTTGATATCTCCTATAAGCTTACCAGGTTTCAGACTCATACATAAAACACAGAGCTGGGGCTGTGGTTTTGAAATTTTGTAGGGGGCGCTGTGGAGCCATTTTGGGATATTCAATGAAAATGATCACATAACAACAAAGCCTTAAGCACATTGGAGGTGTGGGCCAAATTTCAAGACTTTTTAAACTTTCCAAGCCCCTCAAAAACCACTTCATTTTTCATGGTGAACAGCGTTGCCACCAGGGTGCACCGTTCAGTATAAAGTCACAATTTTCGCACTGCAGCATCATGAAGGACTGACGGTGACATTCACCGCTTTTGAGGTATCCACAATGAACCTGTGAAAATCAGTACAACAAAGTCTAAGACATGACATTTCCTGTTCCCACTAGGTGGCGCTCTTCATATTCCTGACAATGGGCACATCAATTTGTTCAGGGCGGGTCTGATATCATGCCTGTAAAGTCTGGTACTAATCAGACTGGATTTCATGGAGTTATACTAATTTGTTTCTTCATGGCGAGATATCAAAGTTCGCCATGCTGCTGAGGTCACACCCTTTCGTGAAAAGTCACAGTTTTCACTGTACCCCAAGACCAACTCCTTACGCCTTTCCTGGAGAAATTTGAGGCTGCAGATGTCACCCATCACAATACTGTACCCCAAAGTGTAAAACATGACATTTCCTGTTCCCACTAGGTGGCGCTGTCGCTGACGTCAAATATGGCAGTTGAAATATGTTCAGGGCTGGAGCCTTATCATATGTGTGCTCTTTGGTCCAGATCGGACAATGTATGACAGAATGAGAGGCAATAAGATTTTCATGGCGAGTCATCGAAATTCGCCGTGGCGCCACGGCCTCATGGTATTGTGAAAACTCAAAAGCTCCGCAATTTAACATGGCACAAGGGTGTAGTTGGCACTGACCAAATATGAAGCTTATACGACCAATTTCCAAGGAGGAGTTCGTTAAAGTTCGAGGCATGGAAAAGACAAAATTAGAGCCAAAATGTCACCTTCACTTCTAAATTGCGGACTTCCTGTTGGGTTTGCATCAATGGGCCCACTGACTTTTTTGTTCGGCTCGTCATGATACACATGTGTGCCAAATTTCATACATGTAGCTCAAACTATGTGGTCGTAGGGCTGCATTTAACAAGGCATAGGTGGCGCTCTAGAGCCATTTCCCAGTGCTCATAAGTAAAACCATTAAAATACAAAATTTTTCACCAGACCTGGCATGTCTGCAAAATTTCATGAGTTTTTGAGCATGTTTAGGCCCTCAAAAAGGCCCTTGTTTGGGGTGAATAATAATAATAATAAGAAACGGAGCAGATACAATAGGGCCTTCGCACTCTCGGTGCTCGGGCCCTAATAATAATAATAATAATAAGAAACAGAGCAGATACAATAGGGCCTTCGCACTATCAGTGCTCGGGCCCTAATAATAATAAGAAACGGAGCAGATACAATAGGGCCTTCGCACTCTCGGTGCTCGGGCCCTAATAATAATAATAATAAGAAACGGAGCAGATACAATAGGGCCTTCGCACTCTCAGTGCTCGGGCCCTAATAAATACAGTACACAACTGTACAGAATAGAATAAAAGAAAATACTATATACAGTAGAATAAAATAAAATAAATATACAATAAGATAAAAATAGAATACAAATACAAATACTATATACAACTGAGTAAAAATACAACGATGACAGAAAGGATTATTGCACTTAGTATTATTGCATATGTATGGATGTGTGTGCTTGATCAGTTAAAGTCTTTATTATGGAGTCTGACAGCAGTGGGGAGGAAAGACCTGCGAAATCTCTCCGTCCCACACCGTGGGTGCCGCAGTCTCCCACTGAAGGAGCTGCTCAGTGCTGTCACAGTCTGCTGCATGGGGTGGGAGATGTTGTCCATCAGGGATGACAGCTTAGCCGCCGTTCTCCTGTCACTCACCACCTCCACTGGGTCCAGAGGGCATCCTAGAACAGAGCTGGCCCTTCGGATCACCCTGTTCAGTCTCTTCCTGTCCCCAGCAGAGATGCTGCCGCCCCAGCAGACCACGCCATAAAAGATAGCAGAAGCCACAACAGAGTCATAGAATTTCTTCAGGAGTGGGCCCTCCACTCCAAACGACCTGAGTCTCCGCAGCAGGTACAGCCTGCTCTGCCCTTTCCTGTAGAGGGCGTCTGAGTTATGAGTCCAGTCCAGTCTATTGTTCAGATGAACACCAAGGTACCTGTAGCTGTCCACAGCCTCAATGTCCATACCTTGGATGGTGAAGATGGTGAATGATGTATTCTTAGGCTAATACAGGGCAGGGAAGCTGAAGGATTCCTGGTTATCCCAGACCATTATGGACATGGAGGCAAGGTCATTTACATGAAAAGGGAATGACCATCTCTGAAGCAAGGACAGGGCCTTACTTCACCATTTTACAGCGCTGTTTGTGGCTATTCTCCAATTCTCTGTGAATGGTACTCATGCCACTGATGAATGGTCATGGCAGTTTGCATATTAACGCTCATAAAACTGAACTCTGGGCCTATCGGCTGTTGTGCTGTGCTCTCGTTAATGATATCAAGTCATTGTGAGACAGAACCAAAATCCTGTCACAAGGTAGAAGCTGCAATAAAAAGTGACTTTCATATATATAAGAGTCACTTTCAAGCAGGTAAAAAGTGTCTGACATTAAAAATGCCCTTTTCCAAGAGAGATCTGGAAAGCAGAAATTGCAGCAAGTTTAACATCCCAGTTCTATAAAGATATTCTAAGTGGCTAAAAAGGAATGGATTGATTATAATGTAATTACAATAATCGAGTCAAAGATACTTGCAGACAGGCATTTTTTTTTAATGTTATACAGCGACTACAGTCTATTAACAATATAAGCAAAGCTATTACGCATAAAAAACATATAGAATTGAACCAGATCTGACCTTTTTTGACGGTTGATCACTTTTTGGCACAACAGAGGAAATCTGTAGTCCTCCGAGTTAGGAAATCACTGCCACCAGACAACCGGGGTTGATTTTCTGGGATTAAGTGAGTTAGTTTAGCTTGAGTGGGGATGAGATTTTTGCACGTACCATTTAAAGTCGTAGATAACAAACCAAGAAAGTGTCCTACTAAAATCCTAAGCAAGAACATGGCAACCACCGACTTTCATTAGCCAGTTCTTCTTTTATTTTGAAAAAAGTAAACGGAAGTTCATAGTTTGCAGCTGTTAAAATGAAACTATTTTTTGTGTGGAAGCAAAGTATATTTGTGGACTTTTGTTTAATAACGAAGCTTGTCCCACACCAGCTGTTCATAATTATATTTAAGGAATCCATTTACATGTATACATAATACATAAACAGGGAGAGAAACCAAAACGCTTATTGTACAGGCACTTCCCACTTTGCACCAACAGGGGGCGACATTATCCAGCCGAACGGAGGTCGATCTGTCCAGCAGTATCATTCCCTCCTTCACCGGAGCATCTCATCGTTTGACAGTCTCCGAGGCTATCCCTCCGCGACTGTGACGGTAAGACACTGTTTACGTTTCCCCTGCTTGCAGCGTTAATTGATAAACCTAAATCTGCCCGAATAGCCGGGCCGCGAGTGCGTCTAGTTTAATCTTCTTTACAGCTTATTTGTATCAGTTGCACTGTTTTGCTTTTACAGTATTATGGAGTGCTTTGGCTGGCGTGTTTTTTTGGGTTGTTTTTTTTACGATATAGAGAGGATCGCATCACCTTAAAACCGCACAGACATGGTGTTTCGTTTCATCCATGCACGTAGTCAGTGCAGGCATTTGTCAGTACGACGCTATGAAGGCTGGACGATCCGCTGCTGCTGCTGTTGTTACAGCTGCTGCTGGTGCTGAAGAGTGGTTGCTTGGTCAGCAGCAACGTACCGATGGACACTGAGCTGCTGTGCCTCAGCTTCCAGAAAACCTCAGTGGCTTTCACGCTGATGGTGGAGGGATGTTGCTGTGAGGATGCTGATGCAGTAGTGGATGGGAGTACTTTAGGGGTGCTAAGACTTCCTGTGGGACTGTAGATGATGATGCCATCGCCATCCTTCAGTCTGATGGCTCAAAATACTCTTCAGTCTCCAGCTCTGAGGTAGCTTTAATAGCAAACCTCTTAATTAACTTATTGTAGCCTACCAGAGTCTCACACTTCACTTAAAGTGGGTTCAGTTTATCCTAAATCACTCTTGTGGTGTGACTTCATTACAGATCAAACAAGCAGCTAGTGATCTCTTTAGATTACAGAAGGAGGGCCGGGGAGGGGAGGTGTTGGATATGCTTTCTCTCTCACTCACCATTTAAATCCTAACCAGGAGACTCACATTCAGGAGGATTAGTGTGTTTCCCTTCTCTCATCACCTCCTTATAACAGAATTTTATAAAGAGGGCATTGCCAGGTCACCCACGTGTCAAGCTGCTGTATGCTGAAGGGTCAAATGTACGCAGGGCTTTATTTCCGGTATTTCAGACGCTGAATGCGATAACTGGAGAGATCTGTGCAGTGAAACGTTGGTGGCAATACTCTCTCTCACCGGAGAGACTTTCCATTTTTAGAAGGCATAAAAAAATGACTCGAGGAACAATGCTAAGGACAAAAAGCTTCTCTTTTACCTGGATGTGACACATTCAGGTACTGTTTATGAACCAAGTTTACAAGAACTTGAGCAATGAGGTGCTTGAATTATGCAAGTGGCCTTTATCAAGGTTGGCCTTGTCCCACGAGGCCCAAAGCTCTAGTGGCTGGAGCGGTACAGGTGGGTGGTGTGGCGGGCTTAAAGCCCATGAGACAAAACAGCCCCCCTCCTCCAGCCTCCAGCCTGGTTCTCTCTCAAGAACTGAGCACTGGTAGGAAAATGAAAGCATGCTGAACGACAGGCAGTGGTGAACTCCAAGAATGAGAAGCATGTCCAAGTCTGCTACACTTGTGTGCACACATGTACTCAGAAATGCGATGAAAAACAGAGACTTTTCTTTCAGCTTAGAGCAGTTGGAACAAAGAAAAACTGGAGCGCGATCTGAAAAAAGCAAAAACACAAGCATAAGTGAACAGCTACGCTTCTCACTTTTCACGTGTTTTGCATCCTGTCTGAGAGGGTTTTATAAGGATAAGCAGAAGAGAATGGATGGATATGTAAATCTGCTACACTATGACTATAACTGTTAACATCAACACTTTATTTCTCACACAGAAAGTAGTTTAATGTGTAAGCGTGTCAGTGAAAGTAAGTTAAAGCTACCCTTTATAAGTATGCATGTGTGCATAACTCTGCATGGATGGATATTTGCATATATCAGATCTGATCAGATCTCAGGCTGCACATAGGATCCCTCTCTCTCTCTCTCTCTCTCTCTCGCTCTCTCTCTCTCTCTGTGTATACTTGTGAGCATCTGAGCGAATCCCGTTTGATGTATGCCGAGGAGGTGGGTGTATCCAGCCCAGCCGCTCTGATGTTGGGAGGCAATAACTTCCATCCTACTCAGTCTGCTCTCTACTCTCACTGCTCTCCTGTTTCAGCCAGTCTGTCTGCCTCCTAGCGTAGTACTCTGCTTTCACTCACCATTATTCATCGCCATCTAAGGATATATATATATATATTTACACAAACCCACAGAGGCAGACGGAGCACCTTCCTAACGGACCCGAGACTTTGCATTTGGCTGATAGAGATATAAAATATACACCACCCTGCAAAGACATAAAAGTGGGGCTCGATAGCAGTTCTTCTTAAACTGACATTTGTTGTTCCCCGCTACTACATTTTTTCCATCACAAAGGATTTCACAAGCAGCTGCTGAGGTAAGGGAAAGATAGATTTCTCTCCGTTTGACTGTTTTTCACGTGCATTTGTCCCCTGGTGCATCCTGGTCTTCCAGGTTCGGTGCTTGGCAACTTGAGAACACGTTTTTTTAGCATGTTGTGTTTGATCAACTGATTATATTTATTCTGGGCTTCTCTCTGAGCTTATGGATCTCTTAGTGTCTGTGTTGTAATCAGATGAAGCAGTCCGGGCATGCACATACATCTGTGCTAACAAATGATATCTCTTTGTTTATCATTACTCCTCCTACCTGCTGATTCTTCCTCTGAAGTGTTTTGTTAGCAAGGACAAGCATCAGTAAAACTCACTGCTGCTCCAGCTAACCTCTTTCAGCTGGAGCCTGACATGTGCACATATGTGTGGGGTTACAATATAAGCACGCTGTGGTGAAGTGCTGTAACTAGTCAGTGGCCGGTCAGAAGGAGTAAAAGCGAAGGATGGTTGTTGTTCGGAGTGATCATATATGCAACTTCTGCTTGGTTGCCTCTGCATTCAGTGTGCCTCTCTTTGCTTTTCCCTTCCCTGCCCTCTCCCTCCCTCTCTCTGCTCTCTTATGGTCTGCTTGTATTCACAGTCTTGGTCACTGCTCTGCTTGCCTGCCACAGACCATTGGCCATGGTTGGATGGCTAACCGCAGCTACACAACATTAAAAAGGCAAAAAGTTCCTATTTCGCGGGGCATGTTTGCAGGGTACCACTTTGTGTGTGTATGTGTGTGCTATATGCTGCATTTACTGACTTTTGGATTTCTACTCCGTCGCTCAGGTGAAAGGGCACGCGGTTGTTAGCACATAACACACATTGTCCTCAGAGATACAGCTGACCTGCATTTAGTCCTTGCGTGTGTATGTGTGCGTGTTCTGTGTTTGTGTTTGTGTGTGTCAGTGTGATTTCCTTGGAGGTTCAGAGAGGTGAGTCATACCAGCTCAGAGGCTGGTGGCTGTAAGAGTCATTCGGTGTAACGATGCCTTGATGTGCGATTTGCAAATTGACACTGTCTGATGGAACCGTGTATCTGTGAAATGCCAACTTTTCAGGAAATGAAAGCAAGCAGAACTGCCTTTTTAAGCTCAGTCGTCATTCATTTTTAAGGCTTTCTAGTACAGCTGGAAGCAGTTTTGTCATCTCAAGTCTAACAGAACTTTCTCCACACAGAGGGGTTTGTAGTGTTTTCAAGCTAGCCGAGAGACTGCTAAATAACATTAAAAAAAATCCAAATGTTGAATATCTAAGACGTAAAATAAAAGCATGCATATTTAACATAAACAAAACAAATACTAACAGCACACAGAACATGTTTTGTTGATATCTATAACCCGCAGTCGGATCATAGCAGCGTGGTTCTTTGATTGGGAGTGTCTGCTGAAATTCTTCAACAGCTATTTGTTGGATTCCCATGAAAACTCAGACAGACATCTATGGTACCCTGAGGAAGAATCCTGCTGGCTTTGATGATCGCCAGAGTTTCCCTATGAGGCTGTTGTGAAGCTGTGTAAAATGTAAATATAAACAAAATGCAATAATCTGCAAAACTCATAAACTCTGAGCCATTTTTGCCTCTGTAGCATCTATTTTTTTAACAGCAGTTTGTAAATGTCTGTGCTGCTGTTTAATATAAATATACAAAACCTTCCCTGAAACTGACAACATCAGGATGGGAGCATGTGTTGATCTTAAACCTCACATTTTCATGTAACCTTCAGCACTGATGGTGCCCATGTTTTCCAAAAAGAATTTCACATTTTGATTCATCTGGCCACAGAGCAGTTTTCTACTTTTTCACAGTCCATGTTAAATGACCTTTGGTCCAGAGGAGACTGTGACCTTTCCGGCCACTTGTGACTTCTACTTCTTTGCATGACAGAGGTTTAGCCTGCATGTGTGAATGGCACCATAAACTGTGTTTGCATGATCACAGAATCATGCCCGTGTTTAATGCTGTGTCACCCGAAGGCCCGAAGATCACAGGCATCCAGTATTGATTTTCAGCCTTGGCCTTTATGAAGATATTCATATTATGTACCCTAGATGATGAGAATCATGCTTACATTGATAAACATGATTCTGAAATTGTTTCGTAATGTGAAGATTGATGAGTCTCTGTCCATCTTTGCTTCTGATACACGCTGCCTCATTTTATATCCAATCATATTACTGACCTGTTGCCAGTTTAGAATCAGAATCAGAATCAGAAAGGGTTTTATTGCCAAATGTTGAGCAGGTTTACAACATTAGGAAATTGCTGCGGTACTTAGTGCAAAACATACTATCAGATAACGCTTAAATAAACATAAAAATACAGATTGTGTCCAGGGGGAGAAGGGTCAGCTGTGATCTGAGCTGCACGCCCCAGTGTCCTGGAGGTGTACAGGTCCTGCAGAGATGGGAGTCTGCAGCCAATCACCTTCTCAGCAGTGCGCACAACACGCTGCAGTCTCTGTTTGTCCCTGATAGTGGCTCCAGCCACTATCAGGGACATCCCCACGGTGATGGAGGAGGTGAGGATGGACTCGATGATTGCGGTGTAGAATTGCATCATCGTCCGTGTTGGCAGGTTGAATTTCTTCAGCTGCCTCAGGAAGTACATCCTCTGCTGGGCTTTCTTGATGACGGAGGTGATGGTGGGCTCCCACTTCAGGTCCTGGGTGATGGTGGTACCCAGGAAGCGGAATGAGTCCACAGAGGTGATGAGGGTGTCAGTCAGGATGATGGGGGGGAGTGGGGCTGTGTGCTTCCTGAAGTCCACAACAATCTCCACTATCTTCTGGGCATTCAGCACCAGGTTGTTGTGGCTGCACCAGGACACCAGACGTTCAACCTCCCTCCTGTAGGCAGACTCGTCCCTGTCCGAGATGAGTCCAATAACGGTGGTGTCATCTGCAAACTTGATTAGCTTGACAGACTGGTGGGTGGAGGTGCAGCAGTTGGTGTACAGGGAGAAGAGCAGAGGAGAAAGAACACAGCCCTGAGGGGAGCCGGTGCTGATGGTCCGGGAGTCCGAGACATTCTTTCCCAGCCTCACATGCTGCTTCCTGTCCGTCAGGAAGTCAGTGATCCACCGGCAGATGGGATCAGGCACATTCATCTGGGAAAGCTTGCCTTGGAGATGGTCTAGAAGGATGGTGTTGAAGGCAGAGCTGAAGTCCACAAACAGGATCCTGGCGTAGGTTCCTGGGGAGTCCAGATGCTGCAGGTTGAAGTGTAGAGCCATGTTGATAGCATCGTCTACAGACCTGTTGGCTCTGTATGCAAACTGCAGGGGGTCCAGGAGGGGGGCCGTGAGAGTCTTGAGGTAGGAGAGAACCAGGCGCTCAAATGACTTCATGACCACAGATGTCAGAGCCACGGGTCTGTAGTCATTTAATCCAGTGATCCTTGGTTTCTTGGGGACAGGGATTATGGTAGAGGACTTGAAGCAGGCAATTCCTGCCGTGAGGAATTGAAAATGCCAGAAAACACTGGGGCCAGCTCGTTTGCACAGTGTCTGAGGGTGGCAGGTGACACACCGTCTGGGCCAGGAGCTTTTCGAGCATTCAGACTCTTAACTGCTTCCTCACATCTGCTTCATGAATATGAAGGGTATTAACTCAGTTAGCTGCAAAATGTTCCTCTAGCTTAGGTCTACTTCATTTGCCGGTCTTTTCTCACCACCTTTTCAATTTTTTGAGACGTGTCACTGCCATCAAATACCAAACAAGATAATATTTTTCATATAAAAGCAAAATGTATCCGTTTAAACATTTGATATGTTTTCTGTGTTCTACTGTGGATAAAATATGGTTCCAGGAGATCTCAAAATCTGTACACTCTGTTTTTATTTACACGTTGCACAGCATCTCAAACTTTTTGGAATTGGGGTCGTACATTTACATTTTCTGGGGTGAACTAAAAACAGCTTGAAGGGTAAACTGGCCAAGTTTGGTCTTACAGTGGAAACCAGACGCATTAGAGACCAAGCCGTAGGTAGAACTGTAAAGGAAGGCCTCAGCAGCTTAATCTGATGGAAAGTCTATTGAAGCACTAAAGCAGACACACAAGCAGACACACACACACACACACACACACACACACACACACACACACACACACACACACACACACACACACACACACACACACACACACACACACACACACACACAGAGACCCTGAGCCCACCCAGAATGTGTAGCCACTTCAGTGAGCATTTAGCATTGCTGCTCTTATGCAGAGCAAACACATGGAACCGTGAACAAAATCATGCTATGCTTTTCTTTCCTCAGCAACCCTGTCGTGTTGTCTGGGTCTGTGTACGTGATGGTCGTGATGATAATTATTTCAGTTTATTATTCTGAAGATAGCTTCCAAACAAAGAAGCAGCTCAAAATACTTCACACAGCACACGACACGAATCCCTCACAGCGTCATCGCAGTGATGTGTGTGCGGGTCTGGTGTGTGTAGAGCAGCGCCTGTGGAGCTGAATGGGCAGTAATGTGCATGGTGGGAGTGGAGTGTGCGTGAAGTTAGCGGGTGCCAGTAGATACCAGTCTGTGCCCTGGCTGTGTGCCCGGTGCTCCCATGTGGTTTATGTTCTCCAGAATTTCACATCCAAGTTCAAGTTCAAATTTTATTTGCCACATGCAGTGGCAGGTTGCCCTGCAGTGGAATGAACCCGCCCCCCGACCATACACACACAACACAGACATCACATGAGGATACAAGTCAGAGAACGGTAGCATTACAGAAAAAACACTGAAATGTACACTACAATGGGAAAGTACAAGAGGAAAAAAAGAGGCCTCTACTCATGCTGGGCTATAGGAGGACAGCATGAGAACAGGAAACAAAAAACTGACCAGTGACCAGCAACAGGGTTGGGTAGGGGATAAGGAGTAATCCCAGGCAACACAGCAGCCATTCTGCCACTGGGCCGACTCTCCAGCGTGGGCCCAGACCCGCCTTGTGTTCCATTGACTTTTCCGAAGACTTCACCAAACCCATAAATGTCTTTGTTGGCCCACACAGCGTGTGCGTGTTTGTGTACAAATGTGTGCATCAAGTTGATTGCTTAAAAGGATAAGGGTGTCTAATTTCATACTGTAGCAAACAATGCAATGCAAAGACAAAACAGAGCCAGGAACAAAAACAAAAAGAATCAGTTGAGTTTGTGTGAGCTGTCAAAAACACTTCCTTTTATGCGTGTTTGAGGTTAAGCCAATGCAGGGGGGCACAAAGTTGATTTTTTTATGTCCACAGTATTCAAAGTGTTTAAAAAAGATGTGCTTTCATCAAACAAGTGGCAGAGTTGTGGGTAAGGAGCTTTAGGGCTTCTTAGCACTGCTGTGGGAGGGAGAGGGACTCCTAAGCAGTCAAAGAAGCCAAAAACCCCTTGCTGAGAATACACACTGATACAGTACACAAGCACTAAGAGTTAGAACGCACACACACATGCACCAGCTGAATGAACGCCCAGGGACAGCACTACTAATCTCATTCTCTGTTGACATACTATTCCTCAGCTGTGCCACGCTTTCTGAGCGCTCTCTCGCAGCGTGTTGATATCCTGACGCTGGAGGTGTATTCCCTGCTATCAGAGTCAGCAGAAGGTAAAGTTCACAAAGGGCCAGAGGTGTGTGTATACTCTGTGCCCTCAGCATTTCTGATCTGCAAACCACAGCTGTGCACAGACTGCACTATTTTACAAAACAATAACTCTTTGCAAAAGTTTAGATGAGTTAGCACTTCAGCTGCCTTTAGTAGCAGAGTTCATCTGGAGTGCTGCTGTGAACAGATTAAGAACAAATGCATTAAAAATTCAGACGTGCTCATAAAAAAAAATATAAAAGAGAAAAAAAAGGATTTGAAAGTACAAATAAAATGAAAAATGTGCAACTTTATCAACTTTGAAAATGGAGACTTTTGTAGAAGTCAGCACTTTGGCCGCAGACGTTCACGAATTGGCTGAGGTGGATCCAGACCATTTTTGGACACAAGCCAGCCATGAAGTCAGCGCCAAGGTAGGCAGATTTCTTTCTTTGCCCTGAAAGCACGTTTTGTGCTTAAAGGCATGTTTGCTGGTGTAGATCTGTGAGCAGTCTAACTACAGACTGAAACAATTTGCTCTATCAGTGTGGGTCTTTTGGTAAACTAATTGAAGCCGTTCAGATCAGTGTTATTCGTATCAACGTCTGTTTACAGGCGCGACTCATTGGTCACCATCACTCCATCACAGAGTATCACATCCCTGGATAAATCCACCATTAGCTGTTTTATGCTTTGCTGGGATATTGTGCAGATGCAGATTATTAGCGATTAAAGTCTGGTATTTGTATTTCCAGTGCAACTCCCTCCACACATTGAAGAGCCTCTTTTTGGTGATCAAGGCAATCTGCAACAGATTCAGTGCTTTGCAGAAAGCTGGTGATTCATCAGACATCTAACGTTTATGCTTTGCTTTCTTTTGTGCTGACAGTCATACCTGACCACCCCTTCCTATGCATGTTGTGACAGTAGCTGTGTTAAAGAGCCTGCTTTTAACTTTCCTTGTTTGATTCCTTTCTCTGTTTCTTCTTTTATATCTGTGTCATGGTGATGTCAGTTTCAAACTGAGATCTGAAAGGGTTTCAAGCTGTTGTTAAAATTTAAATAACATTATTCCTAAGATGATCTTTTTTTTGTAATATAATCTTTTCATAGATATATGGCAACAGGAATTAGTCCAGTCCTGGAAAAACAATGGGTTATGCTAGTATTGTTACTGAGCTTCACAATGGTGTGTGTGTTTTTGTAGAGTTTCCATGGTGGATGCCTGAGTGGGTGAGTTTAGCTGGACAGGGGTTACTGAGGTGGGCTGCAGTTCTTTGCTGAGTGGGACTGTGGAGATCAGAGGAACAATACAGCAAGGCTTGTTCTTGTTCTTTGGTTTTCGGGGTGAGTGGGGGACACTGGCCCTGGTTTTCATTTTTCAGCAAGACGACACATTCAAAGCGTTTCACGGCACTGCTGTCCTCCACCCACCTCACCAAATACTTACCCATATTTTTAATTGTGCTGTATTTGCTAGTACGGACTGCGAACAAGCCCGGGGATAAGGTTTCTAATGTTATCAGAAAGGAAACAGAAGTTTTCAAGTCATTACAACACAGCTGGCAGCAATAAGAGCTTTCTAAACAAAATACCTTATAATGTGATCATATTATAAGTAAATGCTTAAAGCGATTATCAAACTTAGGCACTTGCATTTTAGATTCACCCCCTCAGACGTTGATGATGTACTTACCTTGTGATAAAAAGTGAAAAAACATACAGATGGATTTTCAGGTAAAGATTCAAGGTTCAAACCAGCAGGACATTTCTCAAGGACCAACAATGGCTTTGTCCATCCTTACATTGTTCCCTCCCTTAAGTATCCCCACCACTGATTCTTAATGGATTCCTGGCATTGACAGGCAGGAAAAAACAGAGTCTGTCGTGAGTGGAGTCAAGCCTGCTGAAGGGAACGTGGGACTTCCTTAATGGAAATTTCATTGCCAAATACTGTGTTTTAATTGGCTGGATGCAGGAGGCAGGAACTTCCTGTTGGAGTGTTGTTAGAAGTAACCACTCCCTGTGAAAGGCCAAGGTTTTGTGTATGCATGACTTTATGCTCATGTGTGTTCTAATCAAGGAATAATGTTTTGTTGTTCAGAATATTTACTTATAAGATGTGTGGATGCACTGTGAAGTTCTTGGGAGGATTGTGTTTTTGGTGTGCACAGTAGACACTGAGATAGAGCAAAGCTTTCCATCCACTGAAGTTCAGCTGCTATTATCACGTGACACACTCTACTCTCTGAAACATGAATTGGCCTTTGATTGCATTGCATAATTTGCAGTACAGTGCTCTAGTGAAGCTGTCTGTGCAGCGCATGCACTGCTTTACCACTCAGTTTGCAATTACTGATGCCACCACATTAACCTGTAATTGGCCAGATGTGTAAAAGGGGCATGAAAGTGTGTGGCATTACTGGCATTTGCATGTTTTATATAAATGCCTTTTATACAAACCTTTTCCTTTGATTTGTATAAAAGCAGTTGCATTTACCTGTGTATGGGCAATGCTTACAAGCAAGTACCGTATATTTAAAGCTTGCTCTGAACCTTTCGAGCATGTCATGGATCTCAGTCCCACCCAATCAGCCACCTGAAGGCTGTGATTATATGTTTTCCTCAAATAGAAGTTCATTGCCGTCACTTCACAGCCTTCACTGTGCTGCACTTAATGTATGCTTACATTGAGTGATGCGACCAGTGTTTAGACTTCAATTATCAGCTGTCTGTATACTCTGCATCCACAAGTTTGTTCCATGTGAGCTTGCTAACTGAATTACATTGACTCCTACTGCTCTTGCTGACAGCATGAATGATGATGAGGGATTATGGGCAAACCACAGCTATGCAGTAGAAGAGTATATGGAAGGATACGATTGTGGTCAAAAGTTTACATGCACTCATCATGGGCATAAATTTGATGGTAATTCTTGGCTTTTAATGATATCTTTGAACCATTCTTTTTACAAGGTGGAATAACTGTACAGCATACATCCCCACGGGATCAAAAGTATATATATATATATATATACAGCCTGACTAATATCTGGTTACCTTAGCAAGTTATAATTCTGTCTGGATATTTGGCAAATATTTGAATTGGTAGGTTGCATTTAAATTCGTTGGTTTTCTGACATCTTCCTAGCTTTTATGCGTAGTCCACAAATTTTCAAGAAAGGTTGAGAATGGGGCCTCGGTAAGGCCATTCCAAAAACTTTGTCCAAAACCAATTTTGAGTTGTGTTTGGGATCATTGTCACACACCAGAAACGCCTAATTTCAACCATCTAGCTGTTGTGTTCAGGTGAAGTTGAAGATTTTGTAGGTAGTCCCCATCCTTCATTATTCCATCCACTTTGTACAATGTACCAGCACACCTAACAGCAAAACTGCTTGACCGTTGGTACAGTTGGTACCAACTGGTTCTTAGGTTTGAATGGCTAACCTTCCATCTCTGAACATGCCATTGTGGCTAAGTAGCTCAATGTTTCTGTTTCTAAACATCCTAACCAGTTTCCTCTCATCTGACAGTGACAATTTGGATCTTCTTCCAGACCTTGGCACACATACAGTTGTTTAAACCGATGATCCTGGACTCTGTATTTTTTTTTATAAATAGCCGATTAAACCCTGATGAGTATACGGAAACTTCTAACCACAACTGCACATGATTTGAATATGTGGAAGAGTATCAGAGTTTAATTTTTCCTTAGAAGATTGCAAAGTTAACTGTTGGCTGGTTCTTACATATTGCACATTCTACCCAATCGCTCAAAGTGCTTTATACAACATGCCTCATTCACCCATTCATACAAGCTATTTTTTCTATGCTTAAGTGCTTTCTGTGTAACATTCACACCCAGCCACACTCCAATGGATTCATCGGAGAGCAACTTGAGGTTAGCATCTTGCCCAGGGATATTTGGCATTCAGACTGGAGCAGCCAGGGATTCAACCACCAGCTTCCCAATTAGTAGATGACCTGTTCTACCTCCTGAGCTACAGTCACTGTGTTCATGGTTAGCTACTTTTCAAGCTCAGTATCTTTGGATTATGGACAGTTATTTGGGGAGAAAAAAAAATGAGATCCTGGAGAAAAAACAAATTTTCAAACACACACCACTGTTGCAGGCACTTTAAACCAGGCACAACTGGTATCTTCCATTTGCATAACTGCAGTGGCAGCAGACCCATGCTTCCTGTTGGCAAGAAACAGCAGCAGCAGCAGCGTGGCACTGCAGATGTCAGAGACATGTCAGTCTTCTTGTTATTTCTCAGAGTATGCGTTTGATGAATAGATCCACATCTAAGATATCTCCCTCTTTGTTACACATTATATATAGATTCCATTCATTTAAAGGTTATCTGCATTTGTGTTCTCCTGCTGCTTGTGTCTTCCACCATGCCTGCAGGTGTGTGGGCTTTTAAGTCAGTTTTTCTTTGTTTTGTCACAGAAGTTTCTGAATGTGAACGTGCAACGCCTCCAAGTGTTTGAGAGTACGCTTCTGTGAACCTTTGAGAACCGAGCGATGGTTTTTATGTCTGTCTTGTGCTCGAAATCCCCAACACTACTCTCAGGACAACCACAACACATGCTTTCTCTATCTAACGACTCATTTTTCTAATGAAAATTTTATGCCTCTTGTCTGCAAGCCAAAGAGAAAATTGTCCTTATGCCTTTTCCACCCTCTCTGTTCTCCATCTTCTTGTTCTAGCTATGCCCCACACACTGGCACACACGTACAGATTACAGATGCAGGCTCACCTCATGTTGTGTCTAATGTACATATCGCTTTCCCCTGGCGTTAAAAACTGACACGTTTGAGGTTATAGGAGTAAAGATGAAAGGCATAGATGAAACAAAGATGGGATAAAGAAGAAGTGAGATGATGGGTAGCAGGTGAGATTGAAGAGTTTTTCTGTGTAAAAGAATCCAACGTGTGTGTGTGTGTGTGTGTGTGTGTGTGTGTGTGTGTGTGTGTGTGTGTGTGTGTGTGTGTGTGTGTGTGTGTGTGTGTGTGTGTGTGTGTGTGTTCAGAACAGTTGTTTGATGTTCTTCCCACCTTCACATCCCATAATAAGTTACATGAAACTTTGGAATGCAGATCAACAGATGAATGCTTTGGTGCTGCATGCACTGTATGTGAGTTTATGGTTGTGTATGAACGTGTGAAATCACACTGCTGATGTATGTAGTGTTAATTTACACACACGCATGCATAAGCCATGAGATGTTAGAGGTGTGTTTGTGTGCGTTCATTGCGGTCAGAAAATTTCTCGTGTGAGTTTGTCGGTTTTGCAGGGTGTTTGTCCTCATTGGAGCTGCTGCATGAGTGGGATTTAATGAGCCTCAACCTTGGCCATCTCCCCCACCTTTGAGTGTGCGTTTGTGCGTTTCAGCTCCTATCAGCATTTTGCCAGAACTGCTAAAACACTTATTTCCCCCAGTCACAAAACAAGCGGATACTTTTGTTCAAAAAGTGTTTACTCAGCGTTCTCTTCTCACATAGCATTGAATGTTTGGGCCAAATGTGTCCCCACGTCTGAAGTTTTTCTGGTGGCCACATTTGACCTTGATTGACTGTGTTGACTCAAAGTAATCCAGCTTCTGGGGCTTGACCACAGGTTCACCTGTTATAGACCAGCTGTCAGGTGTTTTGTCACATTTAGGCACACCTTCCATGACCCAGGTCAAGTCTGGCTCGTGGTTTTTGGGACACATCTGGCTCACGCGTACATGCCAAAACGTCATATTAGGGCAAAATGTGTCTGCTAGTTATGGATAGTAGGGCTGCCACGATTTGTCGACTAGTCACGATTACGTCGACTATCAAAATCGTCGACGACTGATTTAATAGTCGACGCGTCGTTTGAAGCTTTGTAAGATCACAAAAGACGCAGGAATAAGTGGCAGGATTTAAGAGTGTAATAACGGACTGAAACAGAAGATGGCAGCATTGCATGTACAAGGATGTCAGCTACCGTTAAACCCCGAAGAAGAAGAAGAAGAAGCAGCTGTGTCCCAGAATTCATAGCGCGGCCCAGCTCAGTTTCCAACAATGGCGGCAGCTAGTTAGTTTTAATGTTACTCTTATTATTCTTTCTGGGTCACAAAATAAACGTTTAACATATTTTCAGGCGAGAATGTAGCTGTGTAAACCTCAAATATCTGCTCAGTTTATCAGGACACCACATATTTTCAAAAGCGCTCCGACGTTTTCGGAGACATCTGTTACCCACTAGCTCGTTAGCGAGCCGGGGGCTAGGCTCACTAGCGCCGTGAGAACACCGGACTCCCCGCAAATCGTTTTCAAACCCACCGCCGTCTTTCGCTACTCAGGTTAAATATATATGAGTCACTTAGATAACTTAAAATGTTATTGTTTGGCTTTTTTTTTGTATTTTATTTGTTCCTGAGTAAATCAGTTTGTCTGAGATTAAAGTTATAGTTTTTACACAGCTGAATAAACGTCAAGCAGACAACTGATTATCAGAAGTGTGAGATGCTCCAGAATATACTCCAGTGTCCTGTTATATTTTAGATAGCAAGGAGTTTATTAAACTTCACCGAAACAATCTGCAAATTTCATTAAAAATTAATAAACTATCATCTTGTCTTTATGTTTAGTTAGCACAGACCTTAAACACTTAAAGCTGTAAGCTAATGATAGTTATATAAGAGCAGATGCTGCTGGTGCAATAAGCTGTAGTTTTACGTCCAATGGATGATGATCTGATTAGTCGACTAATCGCAAAAATAATCGGTGACTAGTCGACTATCAAAATAATTGTTTGTGGCAGCCCTAATGGATAGCATCATTTTAGCCACAATACAAGAGCTCCCCCTGTATTCCCACTGAATTTTGAGAAAATCAAGATTGCATACAACTTATAAAATTTAATTTAACTCTCAGGGGCGACAAAAAATACTTAGTAAATAAAAAATGGCAAAAAAAGACCATTTAAAATTTCCATATACGCGATCAATCAATGGAAAAAAATGTGTGTTAGAGGCAAACATGGCTTCATGTATACACAGGTCGAATAGCCTGTCACATTAGCTCAGAAATAGTGGCAGTTCATAGTGAGTAACACTTTGATTCGGTGACAGGCGGCAGGATCAGGCTAACAAACACAGCAGACTTGGCAGGCAGAACATCAACAGCTGGCAGGCAACAGGTAAGAGGCAGGGAAATCGAAGCTTTAGATCAAAGGAAACCTGCTGCTGTAGTAACATTAGGCTTATCAGATATGTGTAGAAAACTGTGCTGGGAATTCTTAAGCTGCCGCTCGATGTTTGCCTTTCACAAATGTATAGATCTGCTTCTGATGAAGCACTCCCTTTCTAAGCACTGTGGAAAAAGAGGGGAAATTTAAAGGACGCGGCTGGAGTATCATTTACTGCCCTCAGTATCCCCAAATTCAACTAATGCCCCTGATATGTGGAACCTCAGCACTGACCTCAAAAAGCAAGTCAGCAGTGTGTGGCGAGGGGGAGCGGGGAAGGCACAGGTGTCACTGTGACACAATCAGGCAAGATTGCAGCACTTGAACAGGCACACCCGCCATGAATAACTCTAATCAGCAGGACTGCATCTGTAAGGGCCTTTTCTGACTGTCACTCAGGGCCAAGTGTTTGAAGCCACTTTTCATTTTTAAAGCCAGCTCCTCCAAATATACTTAGCAGTAGAGATTGAATCCAAATGACATCCTTTAAAAAATGTTTTGGCAGCAAACAAAATCAAAGGATAAAGGGATTAAGGACAGGCTAAAATTAGGGGTTAGTTAAACAGCTCTTCATGAAAGCAAATAGGTTGCCAGCAACAAATAATTACAGCTTTAATTCACTATTCGAAAGGGAAATTATTTTATTAAGCTGCAAGACAAAAATAGTGATCTGCAAGAGCGCGTTGGCGCACTCGTAGCCGTGGATGCTCAGGCACAAACCGGGCCAACTGCAGTTAGAAAGATATGAAGATCTAAAGTTCACAGACAGCTCTCTGATGAGCTGTGTGTGAACATTAGCTGTGATTATGAACAAATGATGGCCGTCACTGTGGTTTAACTGTACAGGAACAACAAAGATTCAGCCACAAAGTCACACCAAAAAGTTTGTATGGATCACATAATCTCCATAGATCTGTACAGTATAAATTCAAATTTTCCTGACATCTCACAATGTGATGCTCACTGAAACTGTAAGAATTCATTTTCCAGTGTCTTGGTAAAAAACAAAGAAATAGAAACTGAAATTCCAATTTCACTTCACCAAATCCCCCAAAACTCTCTATAAACATTCAAAAGTTTGACTAGCTGTCGTTTTCCATTTTCTTACGGCCTGCGGAATGCCAGAAGTTGCTGACACGGTGCCATTATCTCCCTGTTCTCCCCGGTAACTAAAATCCACACAGACAGCATAGCCAATCAGATAACAGATAGCCCCTGATTTCAAATCAGCGCCGCACGCCTTTCATCCTGCTGCTAGAAAGCATTTTGCTTGACAGATAGGTTCCTGCCGAGTGTTTACTGTAAGCAGCATGTGAAAAACGGACATAATGAGAAAGGAGACGGGGGGGGGGGCAGACGTATGATGTATGATATGGTGCTCCTGTTGAAGATGCAGAAACAATGAGGGGAGGGGAGGAAAGAGCAAGAAAGTAGAGGAATGGTGGAGAAAAATAGAAAGCATAGAGTGAATAGGATGAGGAAGAGGTGATGAGACGTGGGAGACAAAATCCGTCTTTCAGCTCTCCTCCCATGTCAGCTGGAAGAAGCTGGGTGGAGAGATGTTAAAGGAATGAATGGGTAAAAAAAAAAGAGTGAGAGAGATTGTCATTACTGCATTCCAGAGGCCATGTTTCCCCGTATCTCTGACTGCCTGTATGTATGCCTCCAAATCAGATATTTCCATCAGTCAGCCATGGGTTCCTGAAACACTGAGGTAGCTCATTTTTTTCCCATTTTTATCCAGCAAATCAGATCAGAGAGATAAAGGAAGGGAAGCAGGCCAAAAGACAGACTGGGGATAGACAGAGGAAGCGGATGAGAAGGCGCCAGTGACGGTTGAAAAGAGGAGGGAGAGGGAGAGGAGAATCTGCATCTTTGATATATTTGACTTCTTTAATGAGGGTTCGGGTCTCACCAGCATACTACTCGATGATGTGCCTTTCGTCACTCCACTGTCGTATTTCCTCTGTGACATTAATGAAACTCTCATCCGAGCCCGGGACCAAACCTCAGAGTAAATTGGTTTCCTCGCCACTATGATCACTGGTTGCACCGCATATTTGGAATGGATGGAGAAGACCTTCCTGTTCAAATTAAGCAGCTTGGCCAGCTGTCAGTGTGAATTAGTGTAACCATAAAATGGAATAAATGTTTCAGACTTTCATGAGCAGGGTGCAGACTGACAACCTGTAGTGTACTTGTCCAGAGAGAGGCATGGAGAATTTGCAGTTGTCCTGCACATCGTTATGCGCTTCACAAATATATGCAGTGAGCATCTGATATTTAATATTTTTTTTTATATTAGCATTTCAAGTTGCTACAATTATGTTGCATTACTACTGTTAGACTTTGTGTCTACTATTTGCCACAGTTAGCCAAATGTATGTTTCTCTAAGCACCATTTACTCAACACCAGTATTGGGGTTGTTAGAATAGTAATGTATTACATGTTACTTGTTACTTTTCTCAAAATTAATGCAGTACCTTACTTAATTTCTCTCTCTCTACTTGTTACATTACTTTCTCTTTTCTCAGTACAATGAGTAAAGCCCAAATGCTATAAACGTGAATGCCATAGTGATTCTATATAAAAACCGTGAACAGGTAGAGATGGAGGCTGTGAGCCTGACTGCTCATCACTGAAGTTCTGGTTCTGGCTGCTGGGCTGGGGTCTGCTTACACTCAGCTTTTATGTAATTTGGGGTTCTTGGCTCGCTTTGTGTTAGCATGTTGTCTGTGCAGATTCTTGCTGAAGTTTTGTTAGTAGTTTAAGTAGTATGCAGCTGTTTCTGTCCTGGATGCAGTTTGCTTTTATTTTTATTGCACAATGATAAAGCGCAATGTCCATATTCCTGTTCCCCGCGTTATTAATATATTCTTCCTACTAACTTTTAATTTTGTAATAAAGAGTGTTAGAAAAAAATATTAGAAGGATTTGAGTTTTATTAATGTTCGTTTGAGAGTAAAATCTTGTGAAAAAAGTCAAACTTCTACTTTGCCTTTAATCTCTTTTTTTTTATGTGGTCCTAATATTCTGTCATGGTCCTTTACAAGCAAGTCAAAGTATCACTGTGACTTACATTTATGATTAAATACAACAACATTTCTAAGTACATCTTCAGAGAGCTAAGCATGGTTTTACTCATTAGGCTGGTTTTGCAGTGCCATATGGAGATTTTTGGATGTGACGGACACAGCGTTGCGTTGGCACCTACTCCAGCACTTTGGGACTAAAAGAAAAATCACTGTGAGGTTAAAAAGGCAAAATGCTTTTAGAGTTTGAAAAATTAATTTAACAATAACCTTCCCTCATACATAATTAAGGCTGGAAATCAACAATTATTTTACAAAACAACACAGATTTTAAACCAAAGATATAATTAGACATATCTCTAGATAGACTTGCATTATACATTTGACATATTAGCATCAAAACTGGAAAAAACATTACAGTTATAGAACAGATGCTACTACTATCATCGCAGTTTGTGTGGCCATGCAGTTTCCCAGTAGACTGCTATAGTTGACACATGCTTTTCCAGCCTGCATCATGGCACAAAAGGAAACCAAGAGTGACCCACTGACGCTTTGTTTTTCTGTGTCATGATGCGAGCACTGTGCATTGTCTGCAGCTGACTAAGCCTCTTCAAATCTCTCATTGCAGTGCAGCACTTTGGCCACAACCCAGAGCCCCAGATTTAGCCCTAACCATTTCAACTGGGACACGCGTGCCAACTGTGGTTTAGTATGGAGAGAAGTAACTAGCCTGAATAATGAACCCAATTTGCCACCAGGAACGAGCAGATGGGTAATATTTAGCCTGTCTCTTCAGTCCGGTCCTGATGCGTCTTTATCTGAGCGTCTTGCCGTGTGTTTGTTTATTGTGTAAAGATAGAGGCTGTCTAGATAACCTGCACATCTCTATTTTTTATCTGCCCGTAGATTTATGGTTAACCTGTATCTTCTGTATATGCGTCGGTGTACACTATGCATGGGCTTGCACTCATCTGCCTTCTTTATCGACATTGAAAACATGATCCTCCTTCCCTCCCTCATCCTCCCTCTGAGCTTTAATACCATGCAGACACACACAGATAAACACACATGCATACACAAATGGATGGAGAAAGGTCTGATGAAAAAAGCACAATATTTTTCTCTCTCTTCCTGGCTCTTGGGTTATTTTTATCTTGAATGCTCGTAAGCTCGTAAGTCTTTCTTTTTACGCACCCCTCAGTGGCTTCTATCTTCCTTTCACATCGCGTGCTCTCTTTCTCCCTCTGCTTCTTTGCTCTTTCTCTCCATCCATTCATTAGGGCTGTGTGAGAGTGAAGCTGCCAGTGAGGAGATGAAAGACTCCAGAGTGGGGTTTTTATCACAGATACACATAAACACATAGGCTGTCCTACTAGTGCAGCGTGCATGCGCACTGAAATGAATGCATGCGTTTAGGTTTGTTTCTCCGGCATTCTGCCAGTGTTTTTTTTTTTTTTTTAAATTCAAACACATCGCCCTGGTGCTGCTGGATCATTCGTCAGATTCCAAACCAATTCTGTCTGTTGGTGTGCACCTCAAAAATAACCAGGATAAGTCAGTTACCAGAAAACCGTGACAGTGAATTTTAGATTTATTTTTTAAAAAGAGTATGTGTGCCTCCCTCTGATCTCCCTGTGGGTGAGTATGCAGTTACATGCATTTAGCTTGTTGGAAATAAAGGCTCTGCATTTCGTTCTGTCACACACAAATACACAATGCCGATATTATTAGAGCTTCAACTTACAAATATTTTCAGTTGTGGTAATGTGGTTAAGTCCAAATTCCAAAAACAATTAACTTACACTGATACGAAACAAAGAAAAACAAGCAGGAAACTCTATTATCGGAATATTTCAAGTCAGGAAATGTTTGACCTTTTTATGAATGACTTTTTATTCACAATCAATTATTTTTAATAGGTGATTAATTGATCAAGTGCGTTACATTGCTACATCACCTTGTCTATAATTAAATTGCCTCTCATGACTTTAATGAAACATTTTGAACACAATGAAGGCAAATGTTGTTTTTACGTTTTGTTTTGTTTTTTACATTAAACTACATTGCAGCATTTAATTTGCCCCACAATGTGGAAATCTTGTCTTTTGTCATCTTGTATGAATTGTTGGTGGATTGGATCCAGTGTTGCTCAGCTGGGTCCTGACGTTTCCATGCGGAAGCCCAGCTGATGCTTGACATACAGCTTTATGGGGTGTTTAACATGGTGGTGAATGGGAAGGGGATAAGCTGACAGGCAGAAAGAGCCCCCCTTTGATGGGATTAGTACAGTGGCAGACAGGGACTAGTACTTTAGATTGATTAAAGTGTAATCCCGATGGATAATCATGCCTCCTAATGTGGCATGTGTGGCCAGCATCCTTCTGCAGCCCCCCATCTATATTCACAACAATATCTAAATCTCATTTGCACTCTCTGAGCTGTCACTCTGTCTGTCTTATTCATTTTTTACATTCCTTATTATGGTGTTTCTTGAATTTTGGTTCTTGATAAAGGTCAGGAGGAAGGGAGATGAGATGGCAAAGATAGGAAGTGAACACTGGCTGTGACGTCCTCCATCACTCAGCTTAGAGGATTTAAAGTACGGTATCTATCTTTACTCTACTTCAGTCTTCTGCTTTTGCGTGTGTTTTGGTCGACACAGAAGAGTTAGTGACTCCCTCACTGGGATAAATGCGCTTCTACTAGGAAAATAAAGCTTCACATATCGGAACCATGTCAATTGTAATGAGCTGTGCAAGGGACAAGTGAAAGAAAATGAAATAAAGAGGAAAAAATGTCACATACCACTCCACACACATGTCGATCACTGTAAATAACATGGACAAAAATATATATAATAAATAAATGAAATGCTAAAAACTTTAAGGTAAATGTATATCGTTAGCTTCATAGCATAAGTGCCTAAGTCATTGACTTAGTCAAATGACTTAGGCAATTATGCTATGAAGCTAACGATATGTATAATTTTTTCTGAACCTATTCGAGCTGAAAAATGAAAATCTGCTACATATTATTGAACTGGTTTGCAAAGTGGAGCCCAGCATGGTTCCACGCTTTAAACTTGGTTCTTGAATCAGAACTTTTGTGTCTGTCTTTATTCTTTGTGTGTTTGGCTGTCTCAGATTTCTACAAATTCAGACTCGGACATCTACAAATTTTAGCTTTAGCTCAGAGTTCACGTTTGACCCATCTAACCGATTCGCATAGAAATGCTAGATGAATTTCATGTGTTTGCTGTTAATCTAGAGATTTAGTTGTCTTGCCACAGACCTCTAAACTGCTTGCACACGTCTCATATCGCCAGATTATCAGATTAGACTGATTTTTGAAATTTATTAAAGAGTTAAGCAGGTTCTAAGATTGTAGCTGTTAAATCCAGCTTAACAGCATAGATGTTGGAACCTTCATTCAGTTAAAAAAAAGCAGATTGGGTATTTTATTAACTTTCCAGCTGTGTCTGGTTTCTCAAATGTGAGGAAATGTGCCCGAGAACTCAGGAACAGAAGTCCTGCTGTTGTTGTTCTATAACATTACAATGAGCACACTGGTTTCTTTACAGTTGTAATAAGAATGACCGTTGAATGCTGAATTATGAAAGCCCTAATTATGAATGACATTCTGGAAAAAAGTATAGCCACATGTGAATTAATAATAGACTTTAAAAAGCCCCAAGACACAATAAATGACCATTTTACTATACAGCTCAAAATGTGCCTTTCATGTGCCTTCTGTTAGCACTGCCAGGGCGAGCTGGGAATTTCTATTAACTACAGTCACAGAAAATTCTGTCCATTTTTTTCCAGGCATCATTCCCAGTATGTGATTAATGGGAACACTGTGCATAGAGGGCACTGACAGTATGTAAGAGAGTGGTTACGCAGGCATTATCGTGATGGGGAAGAAAAGCTGTAAGCTCTGCAGAGTCTCTGTGTGATAGCAGGGAATTGGAAGTTGTCTGCAGCCCAGAAAAGGAGGAATGCTATATATATTTAACAAATCCCCAGTCTGGATGAATTTGTCTTATTTGTATGTGATATTTGTTAATTTGTTATGAGATTAAAATGTTATTACATTTTGTTTATTGGGTTTTTTCGAGCTGGTGGGGGGGTGTATTTGGCATGTTTGTCGTCTATAAAAACTACCTTGTTTATTCATACTCTCAACTATTTATTGTGCCATTTTGGGGTATTGTGAGAAAAAAGAGGCAACACAGGCATTTGTAACAAATTGGATAGTGGGGGAATAAGAAGAACAAAGAACGGTTGCACATTAGCAATTAGGAGGGGAAAAGAAAGCCTGAAAAATAATGACTCTTAGGCAACCGCGTTACAACAGTCAGGCTATTTGTTTCAGCTTCACACAGCAATCACACAAACATACTGGGCAATTTTGCAGACTTGGTCATGTTAATTCCTCCCCCTGGTTCATTTTTCTCACTTGCGCAAGCTGTACATTTTTTCTCCTTTCTTTTTTGCTCAGTGATTTCATTATATCAATGCAACTCAAGTAGTGACATCCTATCCTGGCAGACAAAGAAGGGAACAGGGAAGGAAATCAATTTTGAGAGAATAGAGAGATAAGATCCCCACTGTTATGTGGTGAGATGAGAGAACAGAGATGTGGTTGACACGAATCCTGCAGCTAGTCATAATAAAACCTTGCAGGGTTTTTTTTATGTTGTATGTAACTGACAGAATTATTGACCCATATGTTTCAATCTAAGAAAAGCATGTGAAGCCAAAAGAGCTAAAGCTAATCATTTGCTTTTTAACATGTTAGTTGTAATCAGGGTTACTCTTGGTAAGCTAACTGCATATCTAATCTCTAACTGAGCACCAAAAACCCTTTTTGCTATAGGGCGTATTCACACACATTCATAGTACATTCTCCTTATGCCTTTGATTTCTTTCAGTTAAGGGTTTTGCCAAATGACACTTCAACATGCGGTCATCGGAAGAACCAGGGATCAAACCACTAACCTCATGATTGGTAGACCGCCAGCTGAAGCTGTTCTCACAATCAGAAATTACACAGTATTATTACTAGGAAGCTGATAGATTAAATACAGTCTAACGGCTGATTCAACTGCACTGGACTTCTCATATCCACTGACGTTGAGTAATATCTGGGGCTACAGTGCATGTGTGAAAATGGCTTAAGCCATCTGTACTGTATGTTTCTGACCATCTGCTCTCTCTACAGTGGTCGAAATGTCAATGCTTTTGATGGCAAGGTGACCAGATTAAACATTTTGACTTCTCCCACATTGCTTAGTGCGTGACGTGTACAAATTAGTCACCAAGTAACAGATGGTTACTAAGTAACTGACACTAAGTAACAGCAGTAGATATGTTATTGGTTTGCCAATCCATTACATCCTGTTCTATATTTGAAATATAGGAAACTGCTGACTTGACTTTGATTGATTCTGGGAAATAGTGACAGCGTGATAGACTGGTGACTTGTCCACACTGCCACCGCCTCCCATTGGGAAAAAGCCCAAGCCCAGTGACCTTAAACAGCATGAAAGGGTGTGGATGATGGATGAGTGGATGGATCGATGTGTTATATTGCCGTACATCCTATTACCCGTGTGCCAAATAGAACAGCTGTATAGCAGATTAATGTTGCTCCCATTTCTCCATCAGTTATGCTTAATCATATTTTTATGGTTCTGCATTTTTTAAGAGGGGTAGCATGTTGTATGTTGACCTTAGCAACTCATTTTGGCCTTTGCTCCCAACCAAAAAGCTAGCAAAAACAAAACACAACAATGGATGAACTGCTTAAAACTGGTCATCTGAAGCAAGTCAGTCCCTTTAGAAGTGTTAAAATTTCCAAATAATCAGCATGGTCAATGGACAGGTTCTTGTGTATATAAGTCAAAACACTTCATCACAACCCATTCACCCAAGCACTTTTTTTCTATTTCTAAGTGCTTTCTATCTAATGTTCACCCAAGCACTCACGCAGTGAAGGCATTAGGAACAGCTCTGAGTTTAGTATCTTGCCGAAGGATACTTTGGCACACAGACTGGAGCAGCCAGGGACTGAACAATCAACCTTCCAATAAGCAGATGACCTGCTCCACCTCCTGAGCCCATGACCCCAATGGAAAACAAGCATTCTTCCAGCCTAGTTCAAAGTAAAACCATATAAGAGGTGATTTTGTTTGTAACTCACCCTTTTGGATTGTGTAAAGAGTAAAAATTAGGAACGTGGATGCATCTTAATGCTGTCTGCTTGCCCTCACCTGTGTAACTTTAACTTTAGCTTTAGCTTTAAAATCACCATCCAGCAGTGTTTATATGTACGCGACATGGGACTTATACACCTCTTCTGATGTTTTATAAACATCAGCTGCAACTTTACAGTAACCATCAAAATAGGTTCTTAGATGGTAGCATTATCGCTCATTTAACAGCTACTTAGCTATCAGTTTACCATTTATTAATGATGTTTGCTATAGTAAAAACACCCTGTCATTTGCAGTCTGCAGGCTCTCAAACATATTAATAGATTAGCTTGGGTCTAATATTTCATGTCATTGTAAATTAAATAATGGTTCAGAAAAATAATTGGAAGATATTGCTCGGGGCGTTTAGGAGGCAGTGGGCATTTATCTTTGTTTGGCATTTTATAAGCTGACTGATCTATCAATTAGCTTCTTGCTGTTCAGCCCGATTAAAATGTGGTTAATGTGACACTGCAGCTATTTTTGGCGATAACTCATTCAAGTGTGTTTGATTTCTGCCCCTTGCGATTTGAAATTCAGCTTTTTTTGATTCTTATGTTCCCCTCGCTTCTTCGCTTCTTACCAAGTGTGAAGATCCGGTAAAGCTGCCGAACACTGTGCCCATCCCCCAAAGTCTAATAAGTTTTTATTAGTTTGCAGTGCTGTTATTTTGTAGTTACTTTTTCAACCTTAACAGACAGGTTGACATCCAGCGCATGTATTTCCCAGGTCAGTTGTCCAAAGCTGGGGGGGTTGGGGGTCACGCTTTTGTTGCCACACATGTGATAGGAGGAAAAAAAGGAGCTGAGGCAGAAAGCAGAAACAAGTCATAGGAATCAAAGCCATGCTTGCACTCATCACTCTGAAGCTAAGAGAGGAGAGGCAGGAACAAACATGGCTTTATTCCATTTACTGAAGAAAGAGATAAAGGTGGTGTGTGTGTGTGTGTGTGTGTGTGTGTGTGTGTGTGTGTGTGTGTGTGTGTGTGTGTGTGTGTGTGTGTGTGTGTGTGTGTGTGTGTGCAGCTATGGCCCTTTGAAGTGCTAGGGAATCCCACTGAGGTGACCAGCTCCCAGAATCCTTTGTCCGGCCTGTTTCCTGTAAGTGGTTTCATATGATCAGAAGCTTTCTGCTGCCCTCTGACAAACAGAAACCATGGAGAACATAATTCAATTCAATTCGTTTCAATTCAATTCAATTCAATTCAATTTTATTTATATAGCGCCAAATCACAACAAAAGTTGCCTCAAGGCGACATAGTTGTCAAACGTAAATGAACTGTGGGTCACTGCTGGCACTGTCATCTCATTGGATGGTTCAAGCAGTACAAAAAACAAACAGGAAATGTTTTCGAAAATTCTGTGTGTTTTTTTTTTCATGTTAATATACGGGCCGCAAATAGGGGTGACGTGGGCCACAAGTGGCCCCCGGGCCTTGAGTCTGATCTACAATATACACCTATGGTTATAATACAGCAGGTACTGTATTATAAAGCAATGACCTTAATTGACAACTGCTTTTCAACTAAGAACTGAAGCCCCAGCAGCACCAGCACATTTGTCCCTGTATCACAGCGTAATGAGCTGTGGTTTTACAGACATATTTATGGTAACTATGGAGATAAAAAAAATATATTTTCAATAAGACCCTCCCCTGGATTATGGATTTAAAATTGATTTCATATCCTGCTTTATTTTTTTTCACCTATTTAGACTTTTCTTCTGCACTCGTGGATCCCGGGAATGACTTTAAATATATTCCAAATAAAATGAAATCATTAGTGGGAGATCAAGAGATTTTGCCAATTTGAATTATCTTGATCTTTGGCAGTACAATGTAATGTGGGGCAAAACTGTGCTCCTAGCCAGCACAGAGGGTTGCCTAAACACAGCCAGGATTTCACAGAACATGCATGGCCAGTTCTTTTCCCATTTGAGTGCCTTCTGCCTTCTGCTACTCCCCATATTGGAAAACAGGATTCAAGTAAGACTTCTTTTTTTTCTATTCACCCCCTATGCTGATTTTTATTTTCTCTTTATTTTACCTCGGTGTACAATTTTTATATTTGTGTGCTTCCTCACATCCATTTCCATCTTCTTTAATGTGCATCTTTTATAAACATCAGAACTGCCTCTGAGCACTGTGTGTGTGTGTGCTGTGAGTCAGTCAGCTAGCCAGCTAGCCTCTTGTTTTCGGGTCCTCTGCGCTGCCCAAACAAAGTCTGTGTTTCAAAATGAGCTCCCTTCAGGCCAAACTATTTTGTGTTTTCTCTATTTGGGTCTTCTGGCCGCGGCTGTGTGTGAGTGCGCAGTTGAATGACCCAGTGCCCATCTGTCCTTATCTGACTGTGGCACTACTTTTATAGCCTGTTACTGTCTTAAACTGTGGTTCGATTAGCAGCTACTAGATTATGGTTCCAGTGAAAACCTGACTGCACTTTAAGTGACTCATAAAAGTCAGTTTCACCTTTTCGATATCAACAGTTCTTGTCCCTTCCTACAGATCCCCGTGCAGGTATCTGTTTTATAGACATAAAAAGTGGTTGAATCCCAGCCCACAATTTTGTAAAGAGTTTCAAGTTCCATCCAGAGAGAAATTGAGTTCATCGTCTGGTGTAAATGTGCTGTTATTTTGCCATCTGTAACAGCGTTTGTCTGTATGTGTATCACTTTGAAATCTCCTCCCTTCGTCCTGCAGTGAACCTACGAACACACACATTTCATCTCACCAGAGTGAGTCTATTTCAAGAAGATGGTAATTTGGGAAGCTCTGGAAACAAAACAATGCTGGAAGAGTAGTCTTTTTACTCTGTCTGCTCTCTCTCTCTTTTGGCTGACTAATGTGAGAGCAGAGACTGGAGGAGGCTGCTGTCTTTTACTTCAAATGGAGAAAAATACAGTATGTGGAGCACTGTGGGATTTATTAAACTTCAAAAGATGGAGCACAAAGTGTTTTCCGCAGCCTTCAAAATATGTATCTTTGCATTCACATTCTGGGTCCATCATGTGCAACTTTTGTTTCCACTAACCTTTAACCTCTGCACTTTGAGCTTGAACTTCCTGTGCTTTGTGACTGCACTTTCTGCTGTGTGTATTCTCGGGTGATTAATATGCGTGCCGGGTGTGCATGCTGTATGTACTCATGTGTTTATTTTCCAGCAGAACAGATCTATATTTATCCTGACAGTAATCAGACACTGCAAACAGTCAACTTTTCTTTTTTCTTTTCTTTTTTTTTTTTTGCTTTTACTGTCTGTTTCCTACTTCTGTCTATCTGGTTATGTGTGTGCAACTTTACCAGATTTGTCCTTTTCATGAAGTAAAACTAAGTGTTTGGTCTCATCTGGTACTGGGCCAGTAAATTTTGACCTGATGCTGCTGCTTAGGGTCTAATTTAGACTTCAAAACATTTTACTAAAAGCCAAAAATCTTAACGTCACAGTGGCCCTAGAGTAGGTTGCCAGATCACCAGGAGTAGGACTGGGCGATATGACCCAAAATTCATATCTCGATATTCTTTAGCTGGATGGCGATATACGATATATATCTCGATATTTTTAAAAGCCATAAAGTAAGAACAAACAGAGAGCTCTTAGTCAAATCTGTGTCCCAAATCTCACATAGGCACTTTTATTATCATACAGCGTAGATGTACAAGAAAAAATTACTCAGAAATAAATTATCAGCATTTATTAAGTAATAATGCTCCATAAATAAAATAAATGATGTTGTTTTTGTGCATAACAAAAAGCTCACAATTGTGCAGTCAAAAAACTAAAAAGACACTGAGCATAAAAACAAAGACAGACAGATTTCGCTGCTCTGTTCTACTGCGTGACTGACAGCCTGGAGTTTGAAATCCTCTTTGTAACCGTGTCTCTTAACAGGTGCAATTTGTGGTGCTTATATGCACACAGTACGGTAATATTACATTGAAGCAGAATATACGTATCACTCCGCGAGGCTCCTCGGTAGCCGTTATGCTCCAACAATCCATCAAGCAGTCCAGCTTCGTAGCTTACCAAAGTCGTACCAAAACATTTTTTGAAAGGTTTCTGAGCGCTGTTTACCACATAAAATCAGTCAGTAAGCACAACCAGAATTCATACATAAGGCGCACTGTTAGCCCGGTTAGCTCCTTAATGCGTTGACGCTGTCCAGCCCCACGCACGGGGCGATGCGCGGTAACTCGTTAACAGAGATTTGCCCCGTTAATGCAGTTATGGCATTAACGTCACGCTGCAACACTAAAATAGTAATCTCCAAATGTTTTCTTTTTACCGACCAGCTCCTCTTTGATAGCTGCCGTGTCCATCTTGTCGTTGCCTCCAGGTGAAGCGATGGCAGAGGGGGAGTTCAGTGAAGGAGAGAGGCGAGGCCGAGTAATGCAGCGTAGAGACAAAAGTGGACGAAAGAGAGGCAAACTTGCGGCTCCACAAGTATAGTTATAACGTAACATAGACTATATCGATATAAACGATATTGTCACATCTCATATCTCGTATAAAAATATATCGATATATTTAAAAACTCGATATATCGCCCAGTCCTAACCAGGAGCATGAATTTGTTTTTAAAATGTAAAAACAAATCTGTTGGATACCTACAGATTTAGAAGAATACCCAACAATTAACAAAAGGCTCAATGAGCCTGCAGCCAAGGGGTCGGTAAACTGACAGCAGTGCTTGTTTCACCCTGCTCATCACAGTGTATATTGATTTAGAAATATATCCTAATGCCCTTTTAATAATATATTATAATGATTTCATCCATGCCACCCAACATGACTGATGCATGAAATGCATCCTTACGGGCATCTTTAAATGCTCGTATGTGAATGTTGCAGTCACATGACCGCGGCAGTGAATAATTAAGCAGGAATCCCAGAGCGGAAATGGTATCAATCCGTCTCTTTATGTGTATGTACGTGATTGTGTGTGTGTGTGTGTGTGTGTGTGTGTGTGTGTGTGTGTGTGTGTGTGTGTGTGTGTGTGAGAGAGAGAGCGAGAGTAAAAGAGAATGAAAGTGACCTTGGGAATCCTCTTCTTGTAGGAAAAAGTGGAGGGGTGGGTGGATGGGGGTTTAAGGAGAGGAGTGGGAGGCAGATTTCATTTGATATCATTGCTTTGCTCAGGGAATACTCCCTCCTTCTTCTCTCATGCCGGCTATCTGTGTTTCATTCTTTGGTTTTATAGCAGAATAAAAGCTGCCCTTGGAATCAATGCCTTGGCTCTTCATATCCATTACATGGAATTCACACAGGATCTGCTTAGGGACCATGGAATAATTTTATGTTATTGACTATCAGAGTGTCTGACCTCTGCGAAACCTCAAGCAAGGATTAAGCTGAGACTAGGGCACCTTGTCTAGCCTGTTACGAGCTCCTCCCCACATGTGTATTATTGCTGTTTACACCAATTAGTTAAATATTTCAAGGAGACTTTAGAATTTTCCAAAATTTTTAATAGGTCAGAGTTATGTGTGGACTTCTGCCAGTCGTCCCACACACTGGTGTTAAGAAGGCACTGATCCATGTTCCCATTCTCATCATGTACCTGTGACAGGAAGATCAATTGGCTAGAAGCTAAGCCAGCCTGAACACAATTCATTTGGACTTCTCTGTGCTACAGGTGCACCGTGTGCTTATTGCTACACATTGACATACCTAAACAATAGCGCTGATTGTATGCCCAATTTTTTTTAATTCCAACCGAAATCATTATAAACAATCCAACAGCTTAAGAAAAGTTTAACTTGAAACCTGCTATTTTTAGAAAGAGGAGAAGTATACATGGCTGCATGGTGGTGCAGCAGTTTGCACTGTCACCTCACATCAGGAGGGCCCTGGCTTTGAATCTGTCAGCCACCACATGGGGCCTTTGCCTGCTTTGTATGTTCCCCATGTGTTTGTATAGGTTCTGGGTATTCCAGCTTTTTCCTCACCGAACAAACATGTTAGGCTTTCAGTAGTTCTAAAGTCATCATAGTATGAATGAAACGGTGGATTTATTTTAATAACATGGTCTGGTGTCTGCCTTGTAGTAGACAGGTGACCTGTGTGGAGTCTACCCTTCCTTTCGCACAAAAAGAACAGCGGGAATGGGCTCCAACCCAATAGATGAGTGATTAAGAAGCAAACATGTCCATGTATTTACATCAATACAGAAGACATGCACAGGAATAACACAGGCAGCAAGCTATTCAGTAACTTACATGGTGCAATTGTTCATCTGACCATTTCATGAAAAAACATCTTCCTGAAACCAACTAAAATTTCAATAATTTCAACTTTTAACAAAATACTCGGCTCCAAACACTACTTATAGAATTAAATAGATGTGAATGATTTAACTGCTTGTATGTGGTAGAAGAGGAAACAAGCTGGGCTTTAAAGTACAAAAGACTATATGAAAAGGGAAAAAATGAAAAAAAAGATCAGAGAGAGGGGAAAGCAGCAGGCACAGAAGGAGACAGACCGAAGACAATAAGATTGGACTGACGGTGTGAGCTGACAGAGCCTGCAAGCTGTGGGTCAGAATGTTTCTTGTTTTCAATTTTTGTGTCTGCTGGAGGTTTTATTTAATATGATATCTTGGACCCTTTTTTTTTTTTGCTTCTTATCTTTAAAAGCAAGGAACAATTTCATGTACAACCACCAACAGATCCACTTTTATGATCCATAAACACAGGTATTTTCATATCATTCAGGCTGATTAGACATTCATATAGGTTGAGATTGGAAAGACCAATGCTAATACAGTATGTAGTGGTCACTAGGTCTGTATTATTGAATACATCTCAGTAGACTGATTAAATTTTACCAAAAAATGTGATTGAAAAATCTGTGATTGAAATGAAATTTGAACTCTAACTTTGACCATTTCCCAACCCCGTGGAGCGTATTGGGCAAAAATCTATACAAACTGTGAGAAAAAATAAAAGTAAACACCCGATGACAGCAAAACTTTTGAAAAAACAAACTTCTGTGTTTGGCAGCACAGAAAGAATAAATCATTTGGCAACAGTTAAAGTGAAATGTGCGAAAGTCGTTCCAAAACACATTTCACTAGATCCAAAGCTATTTCTTCTTGTTTTCTATCCAGAAACAAACTCAGTTATAACAAAAAGGACAAACGCTAATTAACCCGGTGTTTTAAATGGCAAAAAAGTTTTGGAAAATAAAAAAGAAGCTTTGTGAGCTTTGTAAAAGAGTTTGAACTGATTATATTCAATTCAATTTTATTTATATAGCGCCAAATCACAACAAAAGTCGCCTCAAGGCGGGGTGAGAGAAGGAATATATATATTATTATATAATTCCACTTACATCTAAACACTTACTACTCAGTTATTATCCAACATGCATAAACAAAAACTCATTTTCAGGTGCTTCAGCATTAATCCAATTTCATAGTTTTTTCTTTGTTTCATGAGATGTGGAATAAGGACACAAAACCAGACAGGAATTGGTAAAACGATTTAGGTTGAACAAAAGTGCAAGAGGGCAGTCATCTCTAAATTCAAAACTTAAAGAGAATGCAGGGAGAAACAAAGGCAAACAAACATACACCGGGACCATGATGAGGGGAAGGATGGGACTATTTATACACACACACACGTGGTAATCAAAGAAGTGGAAACACCTGGAGGAACAAGACACAGGCGAGGTTAATCCCACAGGTGAAGACATTCAATGACAATGAGAAAAAAAAGAGGAAGTAAAACTAAATGTAAGATATGACAGGAAACTGACTACAAAAATGAAACAGGAAGTGAGTAACAATAACTGAAAACTGGGAAGAAGACACAGGGAAAAGGTAAGAGGATTAATTAAATAACAAATACAAAGTAGAAATAAAGTATAGACAGGACTTAAGGCTCGCGATGCTCAAGAGTAAGTAAAAATTGAAACTTAAACCCTAACAAAACTAAAAACCAAATGCAAACTCAAAACCTTGGGACCAGAGATATTGGACTTTCTGACAAATAGACCCCAGCAGGTCAGACTGGGCAACAACATTTCCTCGGTCATCATTCTGCCCCAAGGCTGTCTGTTGAACACCTTCCTCTATTCCTGCTCTCTCAAGTTTGCAGATGATACCATAGTGTGCTGGTATCATCTGCAATGAAGAAACAGCCTATAGGGGGATGTGGGGCACCTGGTTGTGTTGTACACTGACATGGACCTGCTCCTTAACACTTTTAAGACCAAAGAGCTTGTAGTGGACTACAGGAAAAAGGAAGGTGGTACAGACATGCCCGTTCACATCAATGGGTTGGCAGTTGCTTACCATCATCCACATCTCTGAGGACCTCACATGTTTCCCACATCTGGTGTTAGCAAAAGATTAAAGCTGTTGAAATAGACATTTAAAAAAAATCTTCCATTAACTGTTCAAACTACATGTTTTTGCAACTGCACATACTCCTCAATAGTACATTATATAGTTCATTGTTTTTGACGGGTTTATAAATGACTGCAGCATTACTGAAGTCAGACCTGATAAAGACTGATGGCTAATGAGGCACTAAAAGCTCATTTCTGTATTTTTTCTTTTATAGAATTGATGGTGTTTTTCTCACTTTTATACTTAAATGCAAAATGTATAGCTGGTGTATGGCTTCTTATTCCAGCTTTATCATTTCACTCTCTGTGCTTTTTGATAACCTCATCAATCATCCTGATCTTAATGTTGTTTCTTTCTTGTATTATGTAAATCTTTCTGCCACTGGGCTGATATTTGTTTGTGTTTTTCCAGGCTGTAACTAATATTCTTAAGGAATGAAGGAGTAAAGTTACACATCTGCTGTCCATCCATCATCACTTTTTGTCCCAAACTAAGATGACAGATGGCAGGCTGTTGCCTTCACCTTTTCTTTTTTAAAATCTTTTAATCTTCTAACATGCCTAAATATTAACACTTTAAACCAGAAATTTATACCATATCAACAAATACAAGATACGAGAAAGCTCTGATGCAGTTAGAACCCAGTGACCAGCACTTTATCTCAGTTTGGCAAGATGCAAAAATGATGGATCATGCCAAAGTCGGAACTCCGTGGAAAATCCATTTTCCCTTGAGAAAACATTTTCTTATTTGTATTATCATATTTCACGCTTTATGACACAATGTGACTGAAATGTTGTATTTTGAGATTTTTGATTTTGCTCGTGGCAAAGCAAAAACGGTCTGATGATTAAAATAGCTGGAGTTAACGAGGTGAGAAAAAAATAGTACTGCAAAGCCAGAGTTAGGTGGTACAGAGCTCCAAAGTAGGTTTTTTTTTCTGCTCATTAGGATAAAGTAAGAAGAAGAGAGGAGTAAAACTTGAGTTGGTTTGCCTTAATGTTCTTCTTCTTTAGCCACTCCTTTGTTGCCTTGGTGGTATGTTTCAGGTCGTTGTCATCCTGAAAGACCAATCCATGACCCATTTTCAGTGTTGTGGCTGAGGAAAGGAAGTTTTCCCATCCAAGATTTTACAGTGCACAGACCCAACCATTCACCTGTAGCAGAAAAACAGCCCCAAAGCATAATTTTTCCATCTCTGTTCTTGATTGTGGAGTTTGTGTACTTTGGGTCATACTCAACAATTCTGTTTGGCCTGTTTTTGATTGATTGCACCAGCAGCTGTCAGCTTCTCACCAAGTTTCTTGATGATAGCCTTGTAGCCCATTACGGCCTTGTGCAGGTCTGCAATCTTGTCCCTGACGTCCTTTGACAGTTCTTTGGTTTTACCCATGTTGGTGAAGAGGTTGGATTGGAAGAAAATGATTCTATGGACAGGTGTGCTTTATACACATAACAGATGAGATCAGGAATATCTGTAATTGCTTGCTTGATTGAGTGACTATAATCTGTCTGCCACATGAGCACAAAAACTGTCTGTGGGAGCCAGAAATCTGGTTGTACGGAATCAAATACTTATTTCACCCAGTGACATGCAAACTAAATCATAACTTTAATCAACTTGTTTCAATGTATGTGTTCATTTCTTTGTAAGTGATCAAACCTATAAATTCAGCAGGAGATCAAATCATTATTTCCCCCATTGTATATCTCCTACACAACATTAAACCCACCTCCATAATATCAGGGCATAGACAAGGGACCTTACACTTGTTTAGTCAATACACTTGCTAAAAAGGGACTCTTTCAAACAGATTTCTTAACCCTTTAAAGCCGGTCGGAGCGGACACGCTCCATTTTGCGTAACTATTTTTAAATCTTGGTGGCACTGCAACCACGTAAGCTAGCGCAATCATTTTTTTGCATATTTTTTTTGCATATGAAACCGGAGGAGTTGTACTTACATCTTATGCCATCAGCTTGTCCTCGGTCACAGTTTCCTTCCACATATAGCTTTGCAAAAACTGCATAAAAAGCACTTGCAGCAACAAAAACATAATATTCCAGAAACACGCTTTGCCAATCCGATCAGCTGTTCGTAACACTTCCTACGTGTCACGGCGAGTGAGGTGAGCCGTGTGGAGGCAATGAAGGAGGATCCAAACGCAGGCAGTCGTGAAGGTGTGAAGGTGGTTTATTGAGCATGAAAGTAAATACAAACGGCAAAGGGAGCTATGACTAACTAGACTGGGAACAAACTACAGAACACAAACCTGAACATGAGCAGAAACACTTGGCGGTTGACAGCAGGGAAACACACAGATGACGCAGGGTGGAATACACAGACGGACCAGCAACTACAATGACGGCAGACATGACTTAAATACACAGAGAATCACAGGGGAATTACACACAGGTGGTGGACACAGCTGGGAATAATCAACAAGACGAGACAAAGGTAAAACTGAACACACTCACATGAGACGCAGACCATCACAATAAAACAGGAACAAGCAACCATCACACTAAGACACAAACTCGACAGAGAGACAGACAGAAAATGGCACATGGAGCTAGACAAATACTAAGCAGACACAACTGAAGAACAAATCCTAAACACCACAGAAACATGAAACTCAAATAATAAACATCATCATAATCAACACTACAAGAGAACAAGAAAACAATCCCTGATGCAAACTAACACCAAAACATAATAAAACTCAAACTACTGGGTCCGACGGACCCAGAACCGTGACAGTACCCCCCCTCTAAGGGCTGGCTCCCGACAGCCCCAAACAAAAAAGCACAAAGCACCAAGCCAGGGCGGGCGGAGGGGGCCCAGGAAGGAGGGTCCGAAACAAAAAAACAAGGAGCACAAGAGACCAGAATAAACCAAAAACAGGCCAACACAAAACAAGACCATTCACGAGTCCACAGTAAAGTCCGGGGGCCGACAACACAAGAGCCGAAACAGTTCAGGGGGCCGACCCTGCACACAGCAACGGCGGCGACAGGCAAACAGTTCAGGAGGCCGACCGTGCACACGGCAACGGCGGCGACGGGCAAACAGTTCAGGAGGCCGACCGTGCACACGGCAACGGCGGCGACGGGCAAACAGTTCAGGAGGCCGACCGTGCACACGGCAACGGCGGCGACGGGCAAACAGTTCAGGAGGCCGACCGTGCACACGGCAACGGTGGCGACGGGCAAACAGTTCCGGAGGCCGACCGTGCGTGCAGCAACGGCGGCGAGGAAGCAGGTCCGGGGGCCGACCGTGCGGACGGCAACGGCGGCGCGAATGCAGTTCTGGAGGCCGACCGTGCACACGGCAACGGCGGGCAAACAGTTCCGGAGGCCGACCACGTGGAAGGCAGTGGCGGCCACCGAGCAGGTCCGGAGGACGGCCGCGATGCCAGCGGCGGCGATGAACTCTTTCCGGAGGCCGCCCCCGAAGGCCGTGATGCCATCTTAGAGGCCCGGAAAACGGCCGGCAGAGGCGAGGCAGAACGGGTCGAGCTGGCTCCGACGGCGGTGTGGCAACCACAGGACCAGACGAGGCGGGACCAGACGAAGGCGGAGCCGAGGCCGGACCAGGCGGCGGCGTGGATGACGACACGGAGGCCGGACCAGACGAGGATGGAGGGTGCAGAGGCCGGACCAGACGAGGATGGAGGGTGCAGAGGCCGGACCAGACGAGGAGGGAGGGTGCAGAGGCCGGACCAGACGAGGAGGGAGGGTGCAGAGGCCGGACCAGACGAGGAGGGAGGGTGCAGAGGCCGGACCAGACGAGGAGGGAGGGTGCAGAGGCCGGACCAGACGAGGAGGGAGGGTGCAGAGGCCGGACCAGACGAGGATGACGAAGACACGGAGGCCGGACCAGACGAGGATGACGAAGACACGGAGGCCGGACCAGACGAGGATGACGAAGACACGGAGGCCGGACCAGACGAGGATGACGAAGACACGGAGGCCGGACCAGACGAGGATGACGAAGACACGGAGGCTGGACCAGACGAGGATGACGAAGACACGGAGGCTGGACCAGGCGAGGATGACGAAGACACGGAGGCTGGACCAGGCGAAGATGATGAAGACGGCAGCGGGACGGCTGCGGAACCTGACGGCAGCGGGACGGCTGCGGAACCTGACGGCAGCGGGACGGCTGCGGAACCTGATGTGGAGATGTGCTGGCTGGGTCCTCCAGGACCACCAGCAGATGTGAGGATGTGCTGGGTGGGCTCCACGGGCCCTCCAGCAGACGAGGCTTGAGGCTGGCTGGGTTCTCCTAAACCCCCAGCTAACATGACTTGAGACTGGACGGGCTCCTCAGGCCCTCCAGGGAAAGCAGTCTCTGAAGCAGCAGGTACAGAGACCTCTGCCAGTGTGGACACTGGCTGGGACTGAGCAGCACCGTGGCTAGACTCAGGCAGCAACAGTGGGATACAGTCCTCAGAGGGCTGGAAGTGTTCCCCAATACACTCAGCAGAGGACTGAGGCGGACGGGTGAACTCACTTGAGCTCTCAGGGGGTGCTGAGAGCCGAGACTGTTCAGGTGAGTTCTCCGGTGAGGCTGCTGGTGCTGGTGTCTTGACCTCTAGGGGTCCAGAGTTGGCTGGTGACTGACACCCAGCCTCTGGGGAGGCCCTAGAGGGAGCAACTGTCTCTGAGATGGCCAGCTTAAATGAACCAGCAAAAGTTTGTGTGGAGTGTGTTCCCTGCTTGTAATGAGGCTGTGAGGATAAAGGCTGGGTAAATGAGTGGACAGGCTGCTGAACTGGTGGCAACTGAGCTACAGGTAGCAAAGTAGTAACAGGTGGTGGAGTGGCTGGCTGAACTGATAAGGCTGATGACTCTCTTGCCAACTGAGCTATTGACTGGGCTATGGACTGTAACATGGTGTCTACTGGGTCTGACTGTGACTGTGATGGAGGTGATGAGTGAGTGGCTGACTGAGTTAGCGACTGCTGGGAAGCTAACCGAGCTACCGGCTGAGCAGCTGACTCAACGAACACAGCCCCGGTATAAACAGTCATATGAACTGGTGAAACAGACAGAGCGTCTTTTCCACTCACCACAGCCGGCAGTTCTGAAGTCCTATTCTCCAGCTGTGGGGCGACGCGCCGACGGCGCGATCGTCGCTTCCTCCCGGGCAAAACCTCCGGCGGGCCGGGCAAAACCTCCGGCGGGCCGGGCAAAACCTCCGGCGTCCGGCTGGGTTGGGAAGCGATAGCGGCTGGTGGGTGTAGGTGAAGTTCGTGAAGGATGAAGTCTTGCGCGAGTGGGTGTAGTGAGTCCAATAGCCAAGGATAATCCGTGAGCAGCTGTTGCAGTCTGGCTTCCAGAACGTGGAGGAATGCTTCTCCCTCATGCTCTAGCCACAGGTTGATTATTTGTGAAGCGGAGTTCGTGATGAGGTCCCGAAGCTCCGTGGGTGGGGTGAATGCCGCTGGATCCATATCTGGCTGGTCCGTACTGTCACGGCGAGTGAGGTGAGCCGTGTGGAGGCAATGAAGGAGGATCCAAACGCAGGCAGTCGTGAAGGTGTGAAGGTGGTTTATTGAGCATGAAAGTAAATACAAACGGCAAAGGGAGCTATGACTAACTAGACTGGGAACAAACTAACTACAGAACACGAACCTGAACATGAGCAGAAACACTTGGCGGTTGACAGCAGGGAAACACACAGATGACGCAGGGTGGAATACACAGACGGACCAGCAACTACAATGACGGCAGACATGACTTAAATACACAGAGAATCACAGGGGAATTACACACAGGTGGTGGACACAGCTGGGAATAATCAACAAGACGAGACAAAGGTAAAACTGAACACACTCACATGAGACGCAGACCATCACAATAAAACAGGAACAAGCAACCATCACACTAAGACACAAACTCGACAGAGAGACAGACAGAAAATGGCACATGGAGCTAGACAAATACTAAGCAGACACAACTGAAGAACAAATCCTAAACACCACAGAAACATGAAACTCAAATAATAAACATCATCATAATCAACACTACAAGAGAACAAGAAAACAATCCCTGATGCAAACTAACACCAAAACATAATAAAACTCAAACTACTGGGTCCGACGGACCCAGAACCGTGACACTACGTCCATCAGCGTGAACTATCGCATGTCCGGCATGACCTGCCCGAAACCGGAAGTGACGTCATTTTGCGGAAATGTAGTTTTTTACCATGGTGGCCTCATGAGCCTATACTTGTGTTTTTAAAAGTTATGTTTGACTTTATGACTTTCTGTGTCATTTCTGGGATGCTGAGGACTCATATTGCACTGCTGGAAATATTTTATTTTGATGCATATGCTGTTATTTTGCAAATTTGCACTATAATATATTTTTTCGTTTTTCCTGCAGTATATGAAAATTGGTGTATCTCAAAAATAAGACTATGAAGACACTTAAAATAAATTTCCTTTGGTGGGAAACTAGTTTGTGCAACTTTTTTGTATTTACAGTTTTGAGGGATAAGCCTCTTAAATTTCTGTAACTAGAAATATATGTTAAAAAAACAAAAACGATTTTAAATTTTTTTGTAGTTTATTGCACTTTTTTGCAATTTATGTAATTAATGGTAAATGGCCTGTATTTGTATAGCGCTTTTCTAGTCCCTAAGGACCCCAAAGCACTTTACACAACCATTCATCCACCCATTCACACACACATTCATACACTGGTGATGGCAGCTACATTATAGCCACAGCCGCCCTGGGGCGCACTGACAGAGGCGAGGCTGCCGGACACTGGCGCCACCGGGCCTTCTGACCATTAATTACTATGCACTTAATGCAGACATATTATTAAAATTTGGGCTATAGTGGTTGTATTTATGTATAGCAACTTGAAATGCTCCAAAAATGGCTCCACAGCATGTAAAAATATACTATAAGCTCTGGCGGACTTGGTTCTATGGTAGGTCTTAAAGGGTTAAGGGGTGGCCACAGCAGATCGTCTGCCTCCATTTCACCCTCTCCCTTCCTACTTCCTCTGTCACCCCAACCCTCCTCATGTCCTCCTTCAGTACATCCATGAACCTTTTGTGTGGTTTTCCTCTTTTCCTTGTTCCTGGCAGCTCCATACGCAACATCTTTTGTACAGTACTTATCCCTCCTCTGCACACGTCAAAACCATCTCGGCCTTCCCTCTCTAATGTTGTTTCCAAACCTGCTCAGCCTGAGCTGTCCCTCTGATATACTCATTACTAATCTTGTTTCTCCTGGTAACTCCTAATGAAACGTTTTATCTACAACTATGCTACCACCAGCTCTGCCTCCTTTTGTTAGTATCAACATCTCCAAACCATACATCGTAGCAGGTCTCACTATCATAAAGTAAACCTTCTCTTTTATTCTTGCTGCTATCCTTCTGTCACAAGTCAGCCTTGACACAAGCCCTTTTGCTTGAAATCAGGTCCTTTTATTCTCATAATTTACAAAAGTGGAGGGATAGTAAAAAAAAAATTAAATTGTAAAAAAGTTGTAACCTTGAAAGAAACCATTGTGATCCAGCACAAAATGCTAAAGCCTGACATCAGCATCAGATAAACTGTGGGATGCATTTTTGCTAAAGGCAAAGAAGTGACATTTAGTTTTTTACACTGAAAAGGATTTTAGAATTGCTCTTCTGAACCAGAATGGTTACAGCAAGTAAAGCATGTTTGTTTTCAGCCCAGTTTAATTGGTGTTATTATTTCCCAATAAATTTTACAGCTGCCATGTTGGGTGCGGTCTCAGTCACTGTAGTGCTCTGAATGTGTTATAGCTCTGATATTGCATTTCTTATTTTTCAGCGGGACACTCAGAACAGAACTGGAAGGAATTTAAAAAATTTTCACCCAGGATTTTCATCTGGATCTGTTGGAGTCTGTCATGTTCCTAACAGTTCACAAATCTGCTTTTATCCGATCACATTTCATGTAGTGAACTTTATCTAACAGGATAGGCTGGCCCGTTCGTGACCGGAGAGATGGCGAGCCATTGTCTCAGACCCTCGTATCTGCTGTGAAATATTTGCTTTGGCATCGGAACACTGGGAGTGTTGGCAGTTTTCCAAATAAACATAAGATGTCTTTACTACAGCATTGTGTCTCACTTCCACTCCACCCTTCTGCATGTATTTAAGAAGGGATAAAGCCTCTTTTTTTTGTCACTAAGAGGAATCCCAGTTCGCCCCCATGGTACTGCAGAGATAGACGGCTTCTATCAGACAGGGAGAGACAGAATGAGGCGAGTTGAGCGGGGGTTTAGCTACTGAGAAGCAGGTACCCCTGTAGGACACATTGTTTTGATAGATTTGGGGTTGATGATATTTTGGGATTCAGCTGCAGGGGACTGTGAGGTGAAATGATGTCCCCATTGTTCGACTGTGTCTCAGATCCTCCACATCTGTGAGTGTATTCCTCTTATTTGTGTACTTGCTGTGTGTTCTCAAGCTGCTGTTTGTTTTGGCTTATGGTGGTGTGCAATTTCTTCTTTTTTTTTGAAAACCAGTATCCAGCCAGTCTTACGCAGCTAACACAGAGACAGACAGATGGATGGTGCAGCATTTTAAAATTGAGTAGCTACATTTTGCTGCAGGGCTGAATGAGGGTTGGTCAGAACCCACTGAAAGCGCTTACAGCGCAAGATCAAAAGCACTTAGAAAAACTTTAGTTAATTAAAGCGATTGCACGGACGTGATTAGAAAGACAAAAGTTAAGAAAGAAGCAGCACATCGCTCACAGAAATTAATAATGTAATAAAAAAAAGTGTGTTCAAAAGTCCCTTTGAGATGCTCTGGAAAATACCAAATATACCATGCTGTCACCCTGCCATTATCTCAGTTGGCAGTGAGAGGGGGAAGAAAATTAAAAGCTCTGCTGTCAAAATGAGTCCAATCTGTGCATTACAGGCACGGCCAATAATCAGCATCCCCTCATCTCCATCCTGTCAGTCTGTCATTTTATTTCTTCTTTTCCCTGTTTAGTATGTGGTTTCATTTCCCCTCTGCGCTGTGATGAATGTCTGTTCTCTTTGAACTGTGTTTGCACTCTCTGTTTCAGTTTGATCTCGAGAATAAGTTCAGTGAACAAGCACTTGCACCATTAACTCATGTCCCATAAATGTGTACTTCTGGTGTAGAGTAGTTGATACACCATTGGAGGGTGAGTAACTGTGGAAGCTGATTCCTCTGCCACTTCAGCACCATAGAAAACAGGTAGAGAAAATCTACTCTCTGCTAGGGTTGGACGACTGGACAAATATATCGATGATAGGCCGAGCCCATCGGCAATCGTTTTTACGACTTATTTATTTATTTGCCCATGAGTAAGTTTGCTAATAATGATAGAACTAATAAAATAAGTCAACAGAAAAAATAATAATAGCACTGTTTTAACAGCACCCTCTTTCATCTGCGAGCAAATGCCCCCTCCTCAGAGTGCGCCCAAATGGTTGTTGATGGAGCTGCAGAAGCTGGTGATAGCCTAGCATACTCAGCCAGATGGTGGACACGTACATGCTCATGCAAGTTAGTTGTGTTTGAGTACTTTGCTCGCACTATACGTCTGCACAAGCGGCACACCGCTTTGGTTACATCCTTAGGTTTACCTCTTTCATCCCAAATGGGCAACTTTATATTTTTTTTTAGTGCTGTCAGCGTTAACGCACCGTCATCATGACTAACGCGATTAACAGCTAACCCGTCTGGAGCGTAGACTGAGTCGAAATCCCTGAAATGTCTCTGTCAACACATTTCGGGCAGTTTGTCCAAAGTTTGTTCATTCTGCGCTCCAGATGGGTTGAGCAAAAAAAGCGTTAAAAATTGTAATTGTGATGACCGCGTTAACGCTGACAGCCCAAATTTTTGGGGGAAATTCGTTCATCCATGTTTGGACTTCTGTGTTGTAAACGCCCAAATCAGTCCGTGCATGATTACATTGCTCCACCCATCAAAAAGTCTGTGCATGCGCGTACTGCATGCGCGTTGGACTGACAATTGTCGGTTGGAAAATTTTTACATATCGCCCAACCCTACTCTCTACTACTATACTCTACTGTAAATGCTACTAAAGCCTTCCAAAAAGTGTTAATGTATCTGAAACTACAATCTAGCAGAGACAGATTGACCCCAAATGTCTGTAAATGTCTGGGAGGAAAGGTACTTCTGGTTAGCTAAAGTTAGCTCTGCTGCTAACTTAAGGATTCATCAACTGATTCATCATCAAGGATTCATCAACTACCGGAACTACCAGATCCCCGTCATCAACGAGTGCCCAGTGGAGAGAGTGGACAGCTTCAAATACCTCGGAGTTCACATCACGCAGGACCTGTCATGGTCCTGTCACATCAACACCGTGGTGAAAAAGGCCCGACAGCGTCTCTACCACCTCAGACGCTTGAGAGACTTCCAACTGCCCTCCAAGGTGCTCAGGAACTTTTACTCGTGCACCATAGAGAGCATCCTGGCGGGAAACATCTTAACCTGGTTCGGGAACAGCACCATGCAGGACAGACGAGCTCTACAGAGGGTTGTGCGGTCAGCTGAGCGCACCATCCGCTCCGAGCTCCCTGACCTGCACTCAATCTACAGCAGGCGGTGCCGGACCAAGGCCAGGAAGATCGTGAAGGACCTCAGCCATCCCAACAACAGACTGTTCTCTCTGTTGAGGTCAGGAAAGCGATTCCGCTCCCTGAAGACCAACACAGAGAGACTGAGGAGGAGCTTCTTCCCGCAGGCGATACGGTCTCTCAATCACACCACCACACAGTACTGACCCACACATATGGTTCTTACACACACACTGGACTTCCTGGACATTGTTTTTGCACACATTGTTTTTTTGCACAACACTGGTCACTATATTCTTCATTTCCGGTTAATACTTGTACAGCTGCTGTTATTGTGTATATATTTATTTATATTTAGATTTCTTTATACATTCTTATATAGTTCTATATTGTGTATTTTGTTGTACAGTTATTTTATTTTCAACTTTAATTTATATATTTTATCTTATTCCTTCCCAGTTAAATTTACCCTTCATTCTAATTTGTGTTGTACAGTTATTTCATTTTTAACCTTAATTTATATTTTATTCCTTCTTAGTTAAATTTACCCTTTTTAATTTTTCATATTTATTTCCTATCTTATTCATAGCCTTTTCCTTTTTTGTTTTCTTTAGGTCACGAGCAGTTGTCCAAGCATTTCACGACATATCGTACTGTGTATGACTGTGTACGTGACAAATAAAATTTGAATTTGAATTTGAACTGCTGTTTGTGTGCATCTACGCAGCCCTTTGTCTACAGAGAAGGATTATGGCATATGAAAACTTTGAAGGCTATAAAGACACTTACATAAACTCCTCCAAAAAAGTGAGTGTATTGCTGATTGGTGGTAACGCTTTGGGCAAAATGCTGCTTGGAAGTTGTCTTGAACAAGAAAGGGAACCATAATGGGGCATACCGTAGAGTAAGAAGCCTGACAATGGCTGCAGTGGATGGCTTTAATCATTTTCACTCCACCCCTAAGAAGTTCTTTGCCTGTGTTGATTTCGACTGTGTAATTATTGTCGGGGATTTTAACATCCATGTGGACAACCCTCAGGACAAAGGGACTAAAGACCTGAGTAACACTCTGGGCAACTTTGGGCTGACTCAGCATGTAACAGAGGCCACACATAATAGAGGACACACTCTCGACCTACTGATCTCCAAGAGCCTGAGCATTTCAAACATTACTGTATCTGATGTGGGCTTATCTGATCATTACTGTGTTTTCTTTGAAAGTAAAATCTCAGCCCACACAAATATATCAACAGCAGTGATCACAAAACGGTGTATAACTGAAGACAGTAGTGAGATCTTTAACCAGGTCTTCCCATTAACACCTGACCTGTCCAAAGGCTCAGTCAATGAGCTCGTCAATAGCTTCAATGCAAAAATGTTAAATGTAATGGATACAATTGCTCCCATTAAGGTGAAGGTTATCTCTGGAAGGAAAAAGTCTCCATGGAGAAACTCCACACTAGTGAAAAATGAAAAAAGAGAGTGTAGGAAAGCTGAGCGCAGATGGAGAAAAACAAACCTCCAGGTTCATTATGACATCTATAAAGAGAAACTTCACAATTATAATTTACAACTGAGGAGTGCAAGAAGGTCCTACTTCTCTGACATCATCACTAAAAACAGCCATAATGCTCGGGTCTTATTTTCTACAGTTGACAGGCTAACAAACCCTCCTGTGCCAGTGGCAGCTGAACTTCATTCAACCATGGCCTGCAATGACTTTGCCAAATTCTTCACAGACAAAATCCAAAAGATTAGACAAGCAGTTGGTACATCAACAGCAGATCCAGGATATGTACTGTGTCCACCGAAAAACTGTTTAAACACCATCAAACAGTTTCACCCGATTAACAGCAAAGACCTGGAGGAGATCTTAGGTCAACTGAACTCCTCCTCCTGCTGTTTAGATGTCCTGCCAACAAGTTTTTTCAAAAAGGTCTCAAAGACTTTAGAGTCAGACCTGTTACAGATCGTCAACTTTTCCTTAATGTCAGGTGTGTGAGCAGTTTCTCAACAGCTCAATTACTTCTTAAAACAGAATAACTGCTATGATGCCTTCCAGTCAGGTTTTAGACAGAACCACAGCACTGAAACTGCTCTGACAAAAGTGTTTAATGACATATGTCTGAACACAGACAGTGGAAAAATGTCAGTCCTAGTTTTACTGGATCTCAGTGCAGCATTTGATACAGTTGACCACAACATATTACTCAAACGACTGGAGAACTGGGCAGGTCTTTCAGGAACTGTACTAAACTGGTTCAAAACATACTTAGAAAACAGGAAATACTTTGTATCAATAGGTAACTTCACATCCGAGCAGACAAGTATCACATGTGGAGTTCCCCAAGGTTCCATCTTGGGACCCCCTCTGTTTAACATTTACATGCTCCCACTGGCACAGATTATAAAGAACAACAAAATAAACTACCACAGCTATGCAGATGACACACAAATATATATCACAATGTCACCAGGAGACCGAGGCCCTGTACAGGCTCTTGGTAAATGCATTGAGGAAATTAATGACTGGTTGTGCCACAATTTTCTCCAACTAAACAAAAACAAAACTGAAGTAATAGTCTTTGGCGCCAAAGAAAAACGATTACAGGTCACCAGAGAACTTCAATCTATACATCTAAAAACCACAAACCAGGCGAGAAATTTGGGTGTAGTGATGGATGCAGACCTAAACTTAGAAAAACACATTAAGACAATAACAAAGTCAGCTTACTATCACCTCAAGAATATTTCAAGGATAAAAGATCTGATGTCTCAACAGGACCTGGAAAAACTAGTCCATGCATTCATCTTTAGTAGGCTTGATTACTGTAACAGCATCTTTACAGGTCTACCTAAAAATTCAGTCAGACAACTACAGCTCATTCAGAACTCTGCTGCTCGAGTCCTCACTAAGACCAAAAAGTGGACCACATCAGTCCAGCTCTGAGGTCTTTACACTGGCTGCCTGTCCGTCAGAGGATAGACTTTAAAGTTCTGATGCTGGTCTATAAAGCTCTGAATGGTTTAGGACCAAAATACATCAGTGACCTCCTGACCCAGTATGAACCATCCAGATCCCTCAGGTCATCTGGATCCGGTCTTTTATCAGTTCCCAGAGTCAGAACCAGACACGGAGAAGCTGCATTCAGCTTTTATGCTCCTTATATCTGGAACAAACTCCCAGAAAGCCTCAGATCAGCTGAAACACTCAGTTTATTTAAATCCAGGTTGAAGACTCACCTATTCTCAGCTGCATTTGAATAAAGCACCAAATCCACACTTTTAAGCTTAAATTTCAAAACTTACACTAACTACTGATCTTATCTATTTCTGATTTTATCTGTTTTGATTTTATATACTGTTTTGTTTGTTTGTTAAGCTTAAATTTCAAAACTTACATTAACTACTGATTTTATCTACTGTTCTGATTTTATCTGTTTTGATTTTATATACTGTTTTGTTTGTTTGTTTGTTTGTTTGTTAAGTGGGTTTAGAGCTCTGGGTAGCTCCCCAGCTGGGGAATTTAAAATAGAAAGTAGCTCGTCCACAGAAGGACTGGTAGCTCCCCTTACGATAAGGGTTCAGATCGCGCGAACAGGTGTGGGATTAGAGCTCTGGGTAGCTCCCCAACTGGGTCTAGACTGGGTCTAGAGAGTATTTTAAATTCAGGGAATTTAAAATAGAAAGTAGCTCGTCCACAGAAGGACTGGTAGCTCCCCTTACGATAAGGGTTCAGATCACGCGAACAGGTGTGAAATGTGTGTGTTTAGTTAGTTTGTTAGTTTGCTTGTTTTAATCTATTTTAAATCATGCTTTTTATTTGTTTTTGTTTCTAATGTCTCTGTAAAGCACTTTGAATCACCTTGTTGTTGAATTGTGCTATACAAATAAATTTGCCTTGCCTTGCCTTGCCTATTATGACTTCTGTCTTCTCAGCTGTGTGGTGGCCCTTGTTCAAAACTCGTGTAGAATAGCTTGCTGTAGCTTTTTGTGCAGTCCTTCTGCCTGCAGCGTTCAGCTGTACGTAGTGTGCTTCCCTATGTGGCAATCAGAGATGGGCAGTAACGCGTTACTTGTAACGTGTTACTGTAATCTGATTACTTTTTTCAAGTAACGAGTAAAGTAAGGGATTACTATTGCAAAATCGGTAATTAGATTACCGTTACTTTCCCGTAGGAACGCTGCGTTACTGCGTTACTAAAACCGTGATTTTTTTGCGAGAATGTCTCATGACAGTGACGTAAGCGAGTGCGCTGTTGCTGACAATAGCTGTGTGCAGATCAACAATGGATCACATATCGATTGTGGGAGAGAGTATGAGCGTGCAGCATTCAAAGCGTGGAAGTACTGACCTTACTTTGAGTTTGATTCCATAAAAAGTGACAAAAACATTAGCGTCCGTTGTGCGTGGGAAGAAAACTTTTTACAGCGAAAAAAACCCCTAAACTTCCAAGCAAGCACTGAGTGCGCAACGACGTAATGGGAAATTCACAGAGAAACTCGCAGATCCTTCAACTGACCGCGGCACACCTGCACCAGGGTAAACCTCCGCCTACCCCCAGTCCTGCTTTACAGGTGAAAATAGAGCAACAGGACCGCTGAGTCTTTGACTTTATTTATTTTCTGCTGTATTTTACTTGCATCTATTTGAAAGAGTGAGTGTAAACACAAAAAATATTTTATTTTATGTGCTGGAATGTGCAGAAAATATGTTTAAATGTTAAACTAATTTATTCAAGTCAGAGAATGTTGCATATAATAAAATTTTTGCTTGATGCATAAAGTTAAAAGATTACAACTGATAAAACAAGTTTTAAAAAGAGACTTTTCCATTTGATTACATTTTGTATGATGGATTATGCAGAAAAAGTAGAATTGGGCTGAAAGATCTATCGCTTTATCACCTCTTCAGGTTGTAAATCGTGTTATTAAAAAGTAACTAAGTAACTAAGTAATTAATTACTTTTGAAAATAAGTAATCAGTAAAGTAATGGGATTACTTTTTTGGGGAAGTAATCAGTAATTAGTTACTGATTACTTTTTTCAAGTAACTTGACCAACACTGGTGGCAATACATGTAATGCTAAAAGAGAAGAAAAGCATAGAAAGAAATACAGGTGGAGAAAGAATGAGGTCAAAGAAATAGAAGGGTTCGGCGCTGACTCACTGTTTCATAGCTGTTGGCAGCTGTTTCTCAACAATGCCAATAAACAAAAACCTCTCCTCTTGGTTGCACTTCATCTTCCAGATTAGTCTGACATTCGGGCTTTTTAAGATGGGGAACCATGGAGAGTGTCAGGAAAGATAAGAGAGCGGGTATGACACGCGAAAAAGGGCTATGAGCCAGGCGTGAACCCATGAAGTACATGGTAGAAAGCTCAAAACGAGGTTAGTCACCAGCACTGCCCCCCTTTGACGCTCTTGTATTTTTTTCTCCTCTCCTCTCAGCGATTTAAAAAAAAAACAGCAAGTGGGAGTAAAATGCCCGAGTTCACGTTTTCATTTGTGTGTAACTGGAACCATACCAGAAATAAAATCCCACAAAAGACATTTTATTTACCCAAAGAAATTACTCCCATTGTTATCAGCAATTATGCAAATCCCCAAAGTCATCCCAACATGTGGCCTCAGTTTTTTTTTTTAAATAGAACATTTTGTTTGAATTATAGAGATTTATGTACACACTATCTCATGGTTTTTCCCTTTTTAACTCAAAGGAAAACATTACATTCACACAAAGGACTCCCTCAGGGCGGATAAAAATGGCTCTGCTTTGTGTGAGCACTATTCAGTGGTCTGAAGCAGGAGATGCAGTCTGTGAGATATGTTGTACAAAATTATGTTTGTCTTTATGATCATTTGGCCTCATTACTGTGCGATTAAGTGCAACACCTTGAAGCCTTTTGATGGCGATCATAATGTTTAGTTGTCCTATCTGTAAAATCTTAGGACGTCATAGGTACTCTTACAGAAAGAAGACCAAACGAATGGATTTAACCCCTTTAGCATCAACACACCTCTGACCCACACATAACCCACATACCCCCTACCCCATTTTCACTTATGTAAGGGGAGATTCCTGGGAACTGTTCAGACAAGTTCGCAACCCCGTGTAGCTTCCCATCAGACTCAACAACAAATTGCATGTGGTGAGAGAGCTGACGCAGCCTCCTGGCTAACACCGCTGTTTTCTACGTGTGCAGTGTGGCACAGAGTGAGCTCAGATGTGCTCGGCTGCAGATGGACAGTGTAGGTGCTGTGGTGTGTGGCATGGTTCATGTAACATACCTATACATATCGCCATATTACTTACCCAGAGATTAAAAGTATACTTTTAATCTCTGTGGATTTCAGTGAGAGCAACATTATTCGGGGCAAGTTTGCAAGCTTTTTTAAGCTTTATTAGAAATTTTTATGTAATAGAAAAATCTTGTTGTCACAAAATAGTCTTACAGCAGTAGTTGTTATAATGGAAGCAGAGGGGCATTTGTTTATCCAGCAACAATAGCCATACTGGGAGGAGGGTTAAGTGGATGGAGGATTTTCACCTGAGCAACAGCTTAGCAAGTCTGTAAAGCTCATTCTGCACAAACCTTACTGTAGTGTCAAAAAAAATTGATTTAGAACAGTTTTGGAAGGCACAGGGAAATTGTGTCCCATTATTAGGGGTGTCAGACTAAGACAAAAAAAGCCTAATTAGGTTTAATGTGCCGCTCTAGACAGCATGGGCAAACAACATATTTTGCTATTTGCTTTGGAGGACTTGCTGCAGATCAGCCTGCCAGATCATTTCCCAGATCTCTGCAACATTTAAAGCACTAACAGGTGAAGTGAATCATCTTGTTTCAATGTAACATGCTGCTGGCGTTCATATGGTTGTTACTTTTTTCATGCACCACCCACTTATATTGATGCAGACCTAACACATTCCCCATTGCAATGGCATGCATTTAAGGAATGCCGCTTCAGCATGATGATGAGTGCCGTAATCGGAGAGTGCATCCTGCCACGCCATAAATTAGTGGCTCTATGACCATGACCTGACCTGGCTTCTTAACTCCCCTGATCCCGGTTGAATTGAGCACACCGCTGGAAATGCTGAAACCAAGACAACCCAGAGGTCCGCCATCCGTGCCCCGGATGGGTCAGAGCTCTTTTGGCATTAGGAAGTGTGCATTTTTGTTTTGTAATTGAGACTCCAGAGTCATTATTCTGTATTTTTAGGCTGATAACATCACTGCAAAGCATTTTCCAAAGCATATGTTCCTAGATTGATTTCCTACTTTCCCAGCATCTGTTGGTTTCTGTCCATCTCACAGTGTGGTGAAAATCAACATGGAAAGACTTGAAACAGGCTTTGATTTATTTCTGAAAATAAATCTAAATGTAGACTGAGACTGATTTGCTGTTATACAATCACCATGTGTAATATTGTCTACAGCACAGACTGTTTTCATCTCTGCTGCAGGTTCAGTCTTAACTGCTTTCATGTGTTTTCATACATAACCTACACCTTTCCCGTGATAGGCAGGAGGTTCAGATACACCGGCTGTCAGTTCTAGTTATTGTTTAAGTTTTTGTGGCTTTGATGCTGATTCATGGGCAGGAATACCTATGGCTAGATACCAAGAAGGAGAAAAACAACACACACTGTGCTTCTACAGTGAAACACAGATAAATAAACACATAAACTACTGTATAAATGGTCTTCCTCCATGCTCCCTTTGTGCTCTTTAGATATGGTTTCTTCTATGTTATGCTAATTAGTGATATTAGAAAGCAGAATTTAGTTTGTATATTCCTTCACCCACACAGGTCAGCAGAGTTCAGGCCTTTAGAAGAGACTGTCTGTGGGAAGCAATCAGCTTATTGCTCGGCCATACTTCACCCACACTCGATGATAAATCTGTGTTTGTTTCTCTCTTTTTTTTTGTCGGTTTGTGCTTTTTCTTTTTGCCTTTTTCACACTTTTATGCAGATTTTCTCCATCCTTTCAAATCGGAAAACTATCTCAAAAAGTCAGAGAGTGACACGAGTTTTTTTTTTTTTTTCAAGGCAGGGAGGCATTTGACAAGAAACTAATGCTGAAGTTACACTGTTGTCAGCAATCACCAGAGAGTGCCTCCTCGGAAATCAATGAACACTGGACATGTAGCGAGCGAGCTGATGGAAACATGCGAGCTCATAAACTGATAAACATCGTGTATTGGATTGAATGGCAAACAAATAAAAAAAAGAAGTGATTTAGGTGATTTGTGCTTCATTGATTCAAATGAAAGCGTAATAAAATGAATTTAAATGAGGCTTTCATGCTCACTTACACTTAAAGTAACACAGTAAAAGGATTGGAAGCCTTTTAAAGTGAATTTAATCCAAAAATAAAGTTTCGGTGCTGGCCTGTATTGCACTTTTTCCCAGCTCATTTTAGTTGTTTAAATTTCACAGTGAGAAACAGTTAAAAGCAGTTGACATGCACTGGTCCGACCTCAGCACATGTGCATACGCTTCCCCAATTTATTTGTTCTAATGAAGTCTCTCCCGGACAGCTAGAGAGGATTATTGATTTAGCAGAAATTGTGGATTGTAGTAACTCTTTTGAGGCTCTTGTGAGAGCGTAAAATAAATGGGCAAACCATGGAAATGTGCTCTCGTAGCATACAAAGAAAAGCATCTGGCAAATCTAAATGAATCTGAAATAACAGAAATGTAGAGCTGGACTATTTTACAAATGACAGCTTTCAGTACTCAACCTGTTGTTGACACTGTTTGCTGACATAGTAACATAGCAACCATATCTACATGAAATGCATGCAGTATTTTTCAGTTTTACTCCTCAGCCATAAAAGGCTGATGGGGTATTGTCGTCACCCCGCCGGGCGGGCAGCAACTGGCTTCAAATTAATACCACAGGTGTATCTACTGAAAATCTCAGGCGAGTTCGAATCTCACTGAGCTTGACCTCAAGGTCAAGAACAGAGGTCAAGCTTTCTGAAATTCTTGTGAATGCAATAACTCAAGAAGGAAATCATCTATGATTTTCAAATTGATACATCGACTAAAAATCTTGGATGAGTTTGAATCTCAGTGACCTCGACCTAAAAGTCAAAGTAAGTTTTCTGAAAATCTTGTGAATGCGATAACGTGAGAACAAAGCAATGTAGGTTTTTGAAAGGGATACCGTGGGTGTGTGTACATGCAGGCTGAGGGGTAGCACTGGCGGCTGTCGGTAGTTTTTGTATTCTCTCGGCAATCTCACCATATTTAATTGGAAAGTCAAGAAAAGAGTGATAGTTATTGATTTTAATCTGCAGTCTTCATTTTGTAGCACTCTGTCTCTCTCATACACACACAATGTTCAAGATAGCTCAGATCGTTTCCACTTGAGCAGTGACGTCCGCTCTGTGGTCAGTTCTGTTACAACATATAAACAGTCTTTTCCCTGCCTAATGGCCTTATCAGAAACTGGCCTTCCTCAGGATGTCTATCTGCTAACCATAGCCCAGCAATACAAACACACACTTGTTTAGAGTGGAAAGTCCTGGTCATTATTAACGTATTCTGGTTATGATTTCGATGCTCGTTTCACTGTTTTTCCTATTTTAAAACCATCTTAGTCATGAGTATTTGCTGCTACTCTTGAACAGACAGAATTTGCCCAGGCATTGCTTCAACTTTTTAATAAGAGTTAAAAACAAGCTGCATGAAGGGGATTCAGCCTGGAACTGATTACATTATTGCAGCTACTTAATTTGCAGTGGTTGCATCCCTACCTGTCGGTACAACGCTACACTCACTCTTGGTGTTCTTGTCTGTGTCTTTTGATGTGAGATAGATGGAGAGATTCTGATTTAATGCTCAGTCGGTGGGCATAATGTCAAGAGTGGTGCTTTATTTCACTCTTGAATGATTTTTGTCAAGATTTTGACATTTTTAGCGTTAATGAATTCAGCATTTGCTGCCTCTCTACACTCCTCCTTGGAATACACAAAGTAACAGAGGCTCGCCAAAAATATACTGTTCAGAAACATTAAAGTAGAGCATTGAGTCAGTTAAACTTCTGGGATATAGATCTGGTCAGTAAAGTAGCAGAGGGGGTTGTTAATCAGTTTTAGCTAATTTGGTGTTAATGAAATTAACAACAGGTGCAACAAGGAGGCCACTAACAAGTTTTCCCTGCTTATCTTTTCTGTTTTTCACTAGTTTTGCATTTGGCTAGGGCCAATGTCACTACTTGTAGCATGATGCAATACCTGGACCCTGCAGAGGTTGCTCAGGTAGTTCAATTCCTCCAGGATGGAACATCAATATGTGCCGTTGCCAGAAGGTTTGCTGTGTCTCTCAGCACAGTCTCAAGAGCATGGAGGAGATTTGGGGAAACAGGCAGTTACTTGGAGAGCTGGACAGGGCCGTAGTAACTCATCAGCAGGACCAGTATCTGCTCCTTTGTGCAAGGAGGAACGGGATGAGCTATAAAAAATGACCACAGCGGGCCACTAGTGTTAATATGTTAACGTTTATGACCAAACAATCAGAAACAAACTTCATGAGTGTGGACTCAGGGACTAATGTCATCTAGTGGACCCTTTGCCCGATACCATGGAGCCTGAATGGCATTTGCCATTATGCTGCCTGTAACATCATTGAGCGTGACTTGTTTGGTGTTGTGTTCGGGGAGACATATCCATACAGGAACACACAGACGTCTACAGGATAGGCATCTGCAGCCTGACTGCCATTAAATATCGGAAGGAAATCCTTGGACCCATTGTCAGACACTACGCTGGTGAAGTGGATGCTGGATTCCTCCTGGAACTAGCCTCTTGTGACGAGAGTATGCAGGCAGTTCCTGCAGGATGAAGGAATTGATACCATTGATTGCTCCCCGGCTCGCCTGACTGAAATCCAATAGAACCTATATATTTATTTATTTTGAAACATGATGTTTCAATCCATTCAGTGCCACCCGGTTACACGTAGGACTGTCCGGTAGCTCATTGATGCCCTGGTCCAGATCTGGGAGGAGATCCCCCAGGACATCATCAGTAATCTCAATAGGAGCATGACCCAACATTGTGGCCATGCATACAAGCACATGGGGACCAAACAAACTACTGAGTTGCGGCAATTAAATTTCCACAAAATGGACTAGTCTGATACATAATTTTGTTCATTTGGATTTTCAGGGTGAATTCAGCCATCTGTTGGTTAAAAATGTTCATTTCTATCAAGAGTTGTGTCATCCTCTAATTCCTAAAAAATCATGGAGCATGATTTATTTATTTTTTTCAAATAAGAGGTTTTCAGCATAAGAGGTCTGATTTTTAGTGTTTTATCTGTTCCTTTAGTTTATTTGAGGAGTGTATGACAAGTAAGGGGCTAAAAAGCGGGCTAGTAGAATCTCCCACCAGCACTTCTCAAAGTGTTTATCTTGGGTGTTATTCTTGTCTGTGTCTACATGTGTGATTTCCATGAAAGAATGAGAAAACAAGAACAATGAAAACAAAGCACACATTCTTTTTGGTGGGGGTCACGGCCTTTAATATCATCAGCTGGTGCTGCAAGGTTAGTCTAGACTATATATGGACCGGACCTTCAGACTGTGTGCACACTGAAGCAGTGATGTATGGCTTCAATTATGCATACACACGACATGCATTTCAAACACTGGAAAAGCGATGCGACTATAAATTAAAATCAGTTTGAAAGTTCTGGTGAGCCAACATATTTGCTAAATACTGTAAATCGTTCTTGCTTGAATAATGTGGAATAATGCAAGTCTACCCATGACTCACAGATGCAAAATAATATTTATTATATATTAGGAAAGCAAGGCCTTGTGAAAAGGAAGATTAACTGGATGAAAACTCCCCCAACAAAACAAATGAGTCTGAAATTTGTTTTTAATAAATCGTACTTTGCTGCCAAGTTACATTTCATAATTGTGAAATTTGACTATGAACTATTTTCCTACATGTCATCTTCCCAGTTTAATGTATAAAACTGACTTATATTTCCAGACCCTGGTGCGAAAGCACAGTATACGAATAAAAACTGAAAACTTTGTGAGTAAATGACGTTTTAGTTTATTTTGAGAAGAAAACTTTTATTTCCAGAAGGCTCAAAGCTGCTGGAAGTGGTTTGAGAACTGTGATCTTTGCCAGTAAAAACAGTTTTTGGTTTTTCACACTTGAACCCACTCAGACACACGCATACACATACTGCAGACGACACTTGCGTGGATAATTGTGTGTTGCAAGACTTGGCATAAAGCCCAGGCTGCCAGTTTGCTAAAACTGTAACAATATTATACAAAATTATTTTGCGAGACATAGCAGACATTTAAACTGATTAGCAGGAATGCTCCTAACAGTATAATCTAAATATTTTAATTGCTGTTCCCAGAACTGCGATGATGAAAAAAAATGTATGCCAAGTCAAAATATTTGACTTTGTGATCCAATCAGAGGTGAGCTGAAGGCTTGCATGAGTCTTAGGTAATAGTGAGTTATGAATTCAGTGCCTGGTGGTGACCACTAAACATTAGTTGTAACTACAGGCTGCATGTAACAAATACTTTTGTTTGCAGACTTTTTATCTTTGCAACTCCCACCGTTGTGAAAACATTCAGTATATACCAGCTGTTATTCTGAACAGTGGAGTGCAGCAGTTAAAGCATTTTTATGTTCTCACACTTACACACAGCCACACGTATTTAAAAACATACATTTGCAGAAACCTGGGGTGTCAGGCTTTACACAATGCTGCCTTGTGTTGTTTTAAAATTTTAACTGCGTGTTTTTACCTCAGCTGGAACACCGAGACTGTTGATATACAAAAGACTTTGTCACAAATGCCCTACTCGTGAATGTTGGCCAGTTGAATTACTATGGTTATTATGGTTCATACAGTTCAATTCAATTCAGATCACTTCAGTAGCAAATTATAACAAAAGTTACCTTCATGTTCTAAGGTTAAGACATTAATATAATACAGAGAAAACCACAACAATCAAATGCTATGAGCAACCACTTGGTGACAATGGGGAGAAAAAACTCAATTTTAACAGGAAGCTCCGGGCTCAGGGAGGAGCAGCCATCTGCCGCGACAAGTTGCAGGTGAGAGGAAGAAGACAGAACCAAAAACACACTGTGGAAGAGAGCCAGAGATTAATATGCTCAGCTGATCATGGAAAGCCCCCCCTTAGGGAGCCCAAGTATGTACTATAAGGTTTTTAATATAAGATGGGGTCATCAAAGGAGCTTGCAAAGAAAAGCGTCTGGACTTCTTTAAGTTGCTTGAAGAAAATCAGGATGAAAGTCTCAGCCACGCTCTCCAGTGCCAAAGTCCCTCCATCCAACCTCACAATACAGGAAAAGAAGGCCGTCGCTTCCCTGAGCAAAGACCACAACATCACTGTTTTACCAGCTGATAAGGGAAGATGCACCGTGGTCCTAAACACTACAGATTACCATACAAAGATCACTACTCTCCTCAGTGAAAACAATACCTACGAAGCCCTAAAGCGAGACCCCACAAGCAGCTACAAAAAGAAAGTTATAGCTTGCCTTCAAGACTTTGAAAAGGACAAAATTATTGACCGCCTTACATATCACTGCCTTTACCCAGGGGATGCCATACCCTGCATCTATGGACTTCCTAAAATCCACAAGGAAGCTGTCCCACTCAGACCCATAGTCAGTAGCATAAACTCAGCCACTTATGACATTGCTAAACACCTTGCTACCATCCTTGCTCCTCTCGTGGGGAACACCCCACACCACATCAAGAACTCCACCGACTTCACCGACAAGGTCCAGAAACTTACCCTGGATCCAGATGAAACCATGGTGTCCTTTGATGTAGTCTCTCTCTTCACTTGCATACCCACCACGGAGGCCGTGGAGACTGTCAGAAAACGACTACAAGAAGACAGCTCCTTGAAGGACAGGACCAACTTCACACCCGATCAGATCTGCACACTGTTAGACCTCTGCCTCACCACTACATATTTCAAGTACAACGAAGGCTTTTACAGACAAAAACATGGCTGTGCCATGGGCTCCCCCGTGTGACCTATTGTAGCCAACCTTTACATGGAGGAAGTGGAAAGGAAGGCTCTTGGCTCTTTCAAAGGAAGAGTACCCAGCCACTGGTACAGATATGTGGACGACACCTGGGTCAAAATCAAGACACAAGAAGTGGAATCCTTCACTGCGCACATTAACGCTGTGGATAAAAACATCAGGTTCACCAGGGAAGACACAAAGGACAACTGTTTGCCTTTCCTGGACTGCGCTGTGCACATTGAAGAGAACGGCAACCTCAACATCGAAGTTTACCGGAAGCCCACACACACGGACCAGTACCTCCTCTTTGACTCCCATCACCCTTTGGAACACAAACTTGGAGTAATTAGGACCCTACACCACCGGGCAGAACATGTTCCCTCTAAGCCTGAAGGAAAAAAGAAGGAACACACACATGTAAAGGAAGCACTCAAAACGTGCGGCTATCCTAAATGGGCGTTCTTAAAGTCAGCAAAGAGGCACAGAAAAGAAGACCAGACACCAGCGAGGGAGGATAAGAAAGACAGACGCAACAACATTGTCATCCCCTATGTAGCCAGTGTATCAGAGAAACTCAGGAGAGTTTTCTCCAAGCATGACATCCCGGTGTATTTCAGACCCAGCAACACGCTCAGACAGAAACTGGTTCACCCGAAAGACAAAACGTCAAAACACAGACTTAACAATGTGATGTATGCTGTACAGTGCAGCGAGGAATGCTCAGACCTCTACATTGGAGAGACCAAACAGCCACTTCACAAGCGCATGGCACAACATAGAAGAGCCACCTCCACAGGACAAGACTCAGCAGTCCATCTGCATCTTAAGGATAAAGGACACTCTTTCGAGGATGCCAATGTTCACATTTTGGACAGAGAGGACAGATGGTTTGAAAGAGGAGTGAAAGAAGCCATCTATGTCCACTGTGAGCGACCATCTTTGAACAGAGGCGGGGGTTTACGACACCAACTCTCTGCCATCTATAATCCAGTTTTGAGATCCCAGACGCCTTAACGCCCACTCACATCCTGGGCCATCTGACCTCAGGAATTCGCATGATAAGGTGGGGCCAGGTTTCACAATGAACACACCCGAAACTCTGGCTGATTGGGACCCACACCCAGTTTCACACCTTGGCTCAGGCGATTAGATGATCATCAGGGGGTCCTTTTGTCCCTCTGTGGGGGGTTTCTCCCACTAGGTTTATATCTGGGACTCTCCACCATTTGACCTTAGAACTGAAGAAGCTTCTCGGATGAGAGGTGAAACGTCTTCAAGCAACTTAAAGAAGTCCAGACGCTTTTCTTTGCAAGCTCCTTTGACTACGATGACCTGGATGACTGAGAACCTTCACAGACATAAGATGGGGTCTGATTATTTAAGACCTTATACATGAAGAGAAGGGCATGAACCACGTGAAAGTCATTACTGAGGGTGCTGCACATAGCCACATCTTGATTTCCTGCTGCTCTTAAATTGTGCATGAATGCAATATTAAGTTATTTGAACCTCTCTTGAGGCAACAGCTCACTCCACAAACTTTGCCTGCACTTAAAAGTTACATTTTTCTTTTGTTTTAACACAAGAGGAACCAAGATGGACAGACAACATCACTGCAACATATAATGAAAAGACAGGGAAGGAGTGATTCCTCGAGAAGTCCTTAGGGTCTGAGGTGGGATCTGATACCGCCTGACAGGAGAGGTTCATGTGATTGGGAAGGGAGAAGTTTAACCCCCTAGGCTGCATCACACCCTCTTTCAGTCCGCTGCTTTAGATGAAAGGATGTGAGCTGATAGGGTGCAGTGTGTTAGACATATATCGAGAGGGATTTAGCCACAGAAACTGTGAATATTGTCTGAGTTCATGTTTGACAAAGGTTCCTTGTGCAAGTCAACACCCTTAATAGGTTTTAAAAAAACAGGCTTTTTTCCTTCCCACTGTCACCAAGTGCTTAATAATAAGAAAATAAGCAATAAGAAAGTAATATATGATGAATAGTTTATATAATTGATGATAAATATGATGGATGATGCTTATTTAATGAGGATACCTAGAAGAGCTTCATTTTAGCTTTGAAGTTTTATCACCAAGCTAACGGCAGAGTTGAGGTGGATCACAGAAAAATGTTTTGACCACTGTGACTCTATTTTAGAAACAGGTACAGGTAGGCTTAACGCACCGCTACAAGCCTGACTGCTCATTACTGCTTTTGTCACCTGCTGAAAATCAAGCTTTGGCTGCTCAGCTGGAAAGTAATATTGATTTCTCCACTCCTGAGAAGGTGCACACTTTAGCCTCCTCACTCCGTACTAGCTGAAGTCAGCTGATTGTTACAGAAGTGCACAGTAAAAGGTCACCTTATTTTACTGAGTTACAAAAACAATGTAATCTGATTACTTTGCACACATTATGCCCAGCACTGCTCATATGACATGCTGGATATTTTTTTCTTTCTTTGCATGCTGTGATGTCGAGCAGCTCTTGAGTAGAAGTTTGCACACGTGTAGAGAGGAATTAGCATTGTTGGACTGAGGAATCAGTGCAGGAGTGAGATAAGAGATAGGACCCATTAGCCTGGGCAGTTAGCCTATTTAAAGGCAGTTAATTATTTACCTAATTTACACTATAGAGTCAACCGGGCTGGGTTTACTCATTAGACTGCTTTCTGTTATTGAGCCAGACTGAGATAACTTGGGGTTTACTTGATAAATTTCACAGATATGATAGTCTGGAGCACCTTGAAAGTAGTGTGATCCAGTCTCATGTGGCAGCACTGTGGAGGGGGTAATTTTGAGTCCTCCAGTAAATATTACAGTGTTACACAGCGTGTGATCGTTGCAGGGTTAGACCTTTTAGCCCAGAGGCAGTACACACAGACACTACTGCACATGCACACAGCCCAGAACTAAGCATGTACACGCAACAGTAGGTGCATGAATGAACACACACTTGTACTTAAAAAGAGGTGCATAAATTAAAAACCAGACAAGACTCCTCTGTTGTTCTGTTGTTATCTGTTCAAATCATGAGCTTTATAAGCTTCCATTTCTATGCATGCTTGGAAGATGCTGTGCTGGTGGTTCATTACCATACACTTGTGTGTCTGTATGTGTTTTTGTTCGTGTGTTTTCTGTTGAGCCCATTTGTCTATTAGGGTGTTATTTTTGTTTTTTTCTGGGCCAGTTGGTTGCACCAAGGAGGCTGGTGAATCTATCAGACTGAGACAACTGATCTTCTCTTCTCTTCTCTTCTCTTCTCTTCTCTTCTCTTCTCTTCTCTACCTCTGGCACCATATGCCAACACATCCCCTCTTTCCCACCCATCCTCCCCTCCTCTTTTTCAGTTTTTTTCTCGTTTTTTCTCTGCTGATATTAAGAGAGACAGGGTCAGTAGCATTCACAGAAACAGGAAGGACAGGAGGTAAGAAGAGCTACATGGCAGGTGAGAGAAAAAATTCCCCCTGTGAATTAACTCTGTTTTTCTTGCCACTCTTCATTTTTTCCCCTCAGCTTTCATGTCTCATGAACAATTTGCCATCATTCACCGTTGTTTGCTCTGCTTTTTTCTGTTCGCCTTACCTTCCTCCTCCTCCCCGCTCTATTTTTACAGTCTAGAACATAGGTCACATGTGCAGGAGCCTCGGATGTGTGAGAAAGAAAGTGTGGAAAAGGGAAAGGGGTGTATGTACAGGATGTGCACGAGTGTAATGGAGAGAGGGTAGTATTGTTCTGGTCGGACAATGTTCGCACTCCCCCACACAGCTTTGGCAGCGATATATTTGCTGGGGATGTAAGAGGCAGTGCACAATAATGCATTAAAACAAACACAGTAAAATAAGAGATGACATACTCAACTTATGTGTGTTTTTTTTCCGTACATGCAAAGGGAAGCAAAGCTGGAAGTTTTGCCTCATGCTATGCTAAGAGCGATAGAGTGTGAATTTATAAGTGTTGATTTCTTTGCACAGACCTCCTGCTTGTTCTGCAGAATGTGCTGCTGTACCAAGCTGAATTGCTTTCCTGCACTTATATTCTGCTGGCTTCAAGCCGTCCTCTCTGGCAGAATTATGTGCTTGCATGCACGTTTCCATGTGCTTCTGTGCACAGATCACTTACTTCATGATTGCTTTACTTTGTTAGAGTTTCCTGTTTTTATGCAAATCTGTATGTGTGTTTACTTGTGTGTGTTTGTGCGTGCGCATGCCTTCTGTGTTTCTGTGTAAGTAGAAAGCCATAATTAATGAGCAAGGGGACCCTGTTTTTTTTAAACTCATGTTAACACTCACAGAAACACATCTCAGACCGCTTACGCTGTCACTTCCGTAGTTTATGCATGTTACGCATACATTCTGTATGTGTGCGTGTTTGAGAAAGACTTGCTTTTACCTGTCAAAGAGGACGTAACTTCACGGATGTGTAACTGAGTCTCTGCTGTTTGTCATGTTTCCCTCCTTTTTATCTTTGACCATCTAAGCCTTTCAAATCCAGACTGCATAACCTTAGACATTCCTAATCCCATCTGTCTTTCTGACAGATGTCACAGATTTATTCTGTTTTCTGCATGTTTCTCTAGTTTCTACCCTTTTTTGTCAGCATCGTTTCACCGACTGTTGACACATCAATAGTCAGATGACCCAAATGCTAATTAGCTTCACCACTGTTATTACACCCATGAGGGGAAGTAACCATAATGCTAACATATCTCAAACTAGAATGAATAATAGATGGTACAGCACCTCCTTTATCGCTAATGAAAGCATGCAGCTGTTCCTCATTTTTGGAATGCCACTACAGAACATGAGGAAAAGACAAGCTCCTTTCACTATGTCTATGGAGGCATACAGAGCTCATGCAATAAGAGACAGAAGAGATGCAGAGATAGAAGAGATAAAAGGCAGTTGCAGCGAAGGCGTGGCGTAAGCGTTATCTGTCCTTTGACAGACACCGCAGAATCAGGACAGGGGTGGTTGCACGAGGTCGTGTCCACGCTATTACTGATAAAACACTGCACTTACTCTGTCAGCCCCTCACCCATTCTGTATTTGAAAACAGCTAATTATGTTGTAGACTGGTGTCATAAGACTGAGTAAAAATGGAAAATTTGTTTGAGGGCCTTAATAACATTTATTACCAACTATTAAAGGGCAGATGTAATTACTTAAGCAGGACATATTGCCTCAGTGGACAGATGGACTACAGTATCTGGAAAACATTCATTACATTTAGAAAGGGTTACATATGAGTGGAGCTGTGTCCATGGCAGTTCTACTGAATGTCCTTTGTCCTTTCTTTAAATGTGCAGGCTTTTGTTATTTTCTCTGTTGAAACTCATTTTAAAATACGTGATGTAATAGGCACATGTGAAATGTAAAAATTAGGCCGGAGGTCAAATCTGGCATGGAAACGTTGATATTTACAATCCCGATATACTAATCTCATGTCCTAAATGCTTCTAACAAAGGCAGTAGATTTTAAGCATAGTTTTAAAGATAACAGATATTTCAGAAAGGTTTGACTTTATTTGACCTTGAAGAAGAATCTCCATATATTATTCCTTATATGCCCATTTGTAGTCAGTACAAACACTGGAAGTAAGAAACATAGTTTTAAACAGGTCTGTATAGCAATATTATCACTTTGACCTTCAGATCTATTTACTGACTTTGAAGGAGAGGTCAGAGGTCAAATGTTACACAATATTCTAAATCTTTATATGGTACTTTCTATATGTTGACACCACATACACACCACACTTATCAGAATCATAGTTTCTAAGTCATAAGGCTTTTTGTCCATTTTTGATCAATAAATCATTAAACTGAGCTTGAAGACCTTGGTGGATGAAAGGCAAATTCTAATGGATTTTTATTTAACATGACCCCACGCTACCCCTCTACAAAGTTTTTTTTATCAGAATTCATACAAAACACCACATATGAGCGGGCGGAGAGCGGTATGGGGTCTTCACACCTCTGTTCACCCCTGGGCTGGGAGAGTGAGTTGGCTGTCTGGTCGGGGTCTGGGATGCAGGGAGGCCCAGAATCCCAGGAAATATGTCCTGAGTCTGGGGGCGGTGCCTGGCACCCATGGTTCAGTCGGGCCCCTTCCGGAGGTTGGAGGGCCCTCAGTCCGCTCTAGCGTAGCAGGTTGCTGGCGGAGCCTATGGGCACGTCGCCGCAGCCCTCTGTGGCTTCTGCAACGTGGCTGCTGGGTGACCCCACCGTTTTGGGCTCTCCTCAGCTCTTTTCTAGGAGGGTGGTGCTGCTGCCCCTCCAGTGGTCCTCCATGGGCTCTCATGATCTGGGGGGCATCTATATCTGGGGCCTGGATCTGATGGATCCACTTGGGAAAATAAATCTGCTCAGCATTTTTCTTGGCCTTCAGACAATAATTCTGACTGCTCCAGTGCTGAATGGGACAGGCAAAAAAGAATTCATACAAAACTTTTTGAGCTATTGTGTTTACAGACACAATGACATGCAGGTATGCACACTCGCAAAAACATAACACCCTTGGTGGAGGTAAAGACAACATTTATTGTGTTGCATTGTAGAGTAGACGCATTTATTGCTGAATGGTGAACTAAATCTTAAAGCTTTGTCTTGTTGACGTGCAGTGTGTATTTATTTCATTGTTATAAATTGTTTAAACCACTGCACAGTTACCCACTGAAATCTCAGTGTGAAAATGACAACCACGGCTTTTGCTAAGTGAATATCCACGCAGTGCCACTTCCCCACAGTTTCTATTTTTTTCTGAAATAACTTTATTAGAGTGTAAGTTAAGCAATTTGTGTGGTTTTCAGGAAACCTCATGATCAGATATATTAAGACTAAGACTCCTTGGAATTTATTTTTACTTTACTTGCATGTTAGAAAACAGCAAGGCAGAAATATTTGGCAAGTCAGAAAGCTTGGAGTTCTCCTGAATGGTCTTTGTGAATCATCAGTACAATACTTGGGGTCTGCAGTATTCCTTTTTAAACAAAGTTCTTTGTGTGGCGTCCTAAAACTGGCAAGTGCATAAAAAAAAAACATTGCTTTGTGCCTTTTGGTCTTTTTATATAAGGACCAATTTTTATTGTTGGCCTTGAGCTTAGAAAGATGTTTTTTCCCCCTTCATTCTGTGAATAACTGATAAGAGAGACGTTGTAAGGACTTTGCTGATAACCAGCCAACAACTGGAGGTAACTAGTGAACTCACTATTGTACAGACATCTGATTATTACAGCTACATTAAACTTCATGCTCTTTTCAAAGACGGATTCTTATTAAACCGTCCAATAAAGGCCATATCCTGAATTTGCAGTTCTTCCACAGAAAAAAACGTCACTTTTAACTGACCTATAATAGCTTGCTCACTGCAACCCTGTGGGAAAATTTTGCCACTGTTTAATGAAGCCCATAGACAGAAGTTCCCTCTCTCATTTTCTCTCTGGAGTTGAAAGCCAGATGTTGTTTAGCACGAGGGGAACAATCTGGCCCCTGATGAATGCAGACGCTGTTAGACTAAACTTGACTGGATCATACAGGATTAGGACTGAAGATGAACTAGAATAGACCTAAAGGTCTGGGGTGAAGTAAATTAATGATAAATTGGACCAGAAGATGTAATACAGCAGGACCTTTTTCTTGTAATGCACTATACATAGACAGAGATAATCTTAGACTGGGGTGGGATGGCCCAGACTCTACTCAAATAGCTCTTGTAGAGCAGAGAGAGATTGATCTGTTTCTGCAGAACACAGACAGACTAAGCTCTGCAATATCAGATAAATGTCCCCCCAATTCACTCCTTGTATTCTGGATGCTAACAGCATTCTTTGTGCTGCGTGAGCCTAAACTTTCCAGTTCCCAGTTGACTTGCACAGTAGCAACAAAGTCATTATGCAAAAACTGTTATCTGCACCTGCAATTCACGAGATTGAACTAATTGCACCGTCAGCTGCGTCCTTCACTCACATTTGTATCAAAGGGGATGCATCTGTAATGTGACACAGATGAGCACATCAGATTGACACCCCCCCCCAAAAAAATGTCTTGATGCATGCTCAATCATCCATATGTAAATCCCCAAAAGTTGATTCTGGTCTTTGATCAATGATCAGTGGTTGTTGATTAATGGTCATGATAATTTGCATATTAATGATCAAGGAACTGACCTCTCAGCCCATTGTTCATTCAGTGGTGCTTGCTTCAGTTAATGTGCAAATGTACTGTTTATAAGATTGGGGAAACCTGCAGTCAGCTGAGACTGAAGAAGTCACTTGGATGAGTGACAAAATGTTTCTCCCATTGAAAACGCTACGTCCAAATGAACAGAATCAACCTTTTGGGACCAACTGAAAAAGTCACAAACCTGATGACAGCTCTCATAGCAGCGAGGTGAACACTGGCTGACTGCAGAGGCTAAAACATCCAGCAGAGAGGAGTCTCAGTGAGACAACGATGCCAGTTATCAAGCTAAAGTGAAGTGAGCTGTGATTATACCAGAGTAATTAAAGTGGCATCCAAATATGGCTGCAAATTCAGCTCTGGCTGTCCCCACCATGGGTTTCTACCTCTGACTTTATATTTGTTGAAACTGCACTCTGGCAGTCTTGTGCTGTCATAAGCTTTTACCAGCTGTAGTTTGCATATTCACATCTTTATGCGTATCCCTGTGTTTCTCTGCACATGTGCTCCTCCTCAAATGTGTTTTTATCTCGGGCTGAGAGTTGGCACATTAAGCTGGACGCTCCTGCTTGGATTCTCAGGGCAGTACAAGGGTAAACAGAGATAGCTGTTTCCATGCATGTCGGTCCTGTGATAAGACCTTGGGACCTGTGTTACTGTTGCTCAGCCTGCCTGTTATTCTTTAATCTGCTGCTGCGTGCAGTTTCTTTAATGTCACTTTCACACAGCTGATGAACACTTGTGTTTGAAGCGCCAGCTGCAGTCAGTGCACAATGCTTCAGAGTATATGAGAGATTGTAGTGAATTCATGGGTAATTTCTTTTTTATGAGATAAAGTTTGAAACAGAAAATGAGAGAAGGGATGCTGGGACAGCCGGGAGAGCGGGAAAAATGAGAGCGAAACCGCTCTGCTTGCACGAGATACGAGTACATCTGCCACTCCCGTCTCTGCCTCTTTTTCACTTTCCCGCCCACTTTTCTCCCTCTCCCATCCGCCCACCTCTAGCCTCCCTCTCGCTCTCTCCAATCTCATTTCCTGCTGTTCTGTCTTCTATCCAGTCCTGCTGTGTGTCAGTGTATCCGACTAATTCAATCTCCAGTACACAGGCACTCCAGTGTAATGACCCATGACATTCAATTAATGCTTCTTGGTAGGTTAAGTCACCAGTAATTGTATGTGTGTTTGCCTGATGTGCATGTGTGAATCCCTGAGTCGGTGCTGTGTGTATAATCTGGCAAGGGTGACAGCCAGGGTACACGCATTTGATGCCTTTGCATAAAGTAAAAAAACACATTTTAAAAAAACTCAATGAATAAATAAATGTTGGTGTTGATCTCGTGGTCTGTGCAAAAGAAAAAAAAAGAACAGTTATCTTAGTGTGGTTGTGGTTTCTATACTGATGACATATGAAAACCCACAGCTGTCACTACGGGCTTATTTACTGTACTGTCATTACTCTTCGCATTATCACCATCGCTGCCTCTCGACCAGCTGTCACACTTATAGGATTGGTGTCAAGAGACTGTGGCACGTCCTTTAAGGGGGTTACGTGCGTCTGAGAGACACGGAGTAACAAACACAGTCACTCAACCTGACACACACGTGAACCTACATGGTGAAGGCAGAGCTAGCAAACACACACACACACACACACACACACACACACACACACACACACACACACACACACACACACACACACACACACACACACACACACAAATAAACACTGACAAAGAGAGTGGCTAAATTGGTGCTGATACACACAAACAGTTTTGAACACTCACACCCGTGGCCTCCTTTTAGCTTCGCGTGGCCTCTAGCAGATACTTTCAATTTGGATTAGCATAGCCTTTTGGAGCTTTCAGCTCATACTCATTATGACTGTAATCCAGTGTGTATTGTGCATCATCAGTGTCACCGTGGGCTTTCAGTATTTAATTACTAGTCTAACCTGGGTAATCTTCTAGTTATGCTGAAATAACAGTGCATGCAATTTAGAAACATATGCATTTAACACTATAGACTGATTGTTATGTCTCATCATTTATGCTAATCATCCACAGTACACTGCTTAATGTAACACGATCCTTCTGTTGCTCTGAGACCTTCATTAAACACACACACACACATTAGGAATGACTTTAATTAAAAGAGGAAACTTTAAACAAAAGTCCTGTAACTTCCACATTAGGGAAGGTCAGGAAGAATGTCTCATTTGGGAAAACCATAGCAGTTCTCTCCCCCCCCCCCCCCCACATTTACCCTGCTCATCCCATCTTGTCAAACCTATCTGTCATTTCGAAGCTTTTGTTTTTCTTCTCTCTCTTGTCCCTGCTCCATTTTCCCCCATTCTACCTCTGTCTTCGGTAATGATCTAATTAAGGCGGGTCTTGTTGCCTGCCCACTGTGTGTAATTGCCACTGGGGTGTGCCTGTACTTCGCTCTGCAATTACCAGCATCATTCTTTTGCTCCCGAATCAGCTAATTAAGCCTTATGGACAGCGAGGTGATTGTAGCCGCATTGAGTGTCACGAGGAGTCAGGAATGCCCGTTCTCTTGTCTCACTCCTGGGACACACAGAAATAGTGGATTTGCAGTGGTTGCCATGGTAGCCATCGCCCTGTCAGATCGTGTGCAGCGACTGTCAGTCAGATGATCGGTGTTTCTCTTTGTGTGTCTGTGTTTATCTGTTCATCTGTAACTGAGACAACAACTTTGCTCTAGGTCACCTCTTCTTTTCATTATTAAGGCTCAGTCTGCACAGGAGGGGACAGGAGGCCAAACAGAGCTTGTCACAGCTCCTGTTTAGGTCCCTGGGTGGACTGGCTGTCATTTTGATTGATTATATTGCCATCTCATGTAATGCTTGCCTTGCAGTATGTCCTCACTCGGCACTGCCTGACACATTTTTCCCACAAACTAGACCACGAACTTACTTCAAAATAATCTCAGCACTTTGTGGTACAAACATTTGATTTAATTTGGTGCATGGTTGCTTGAAAATGTGATCAAAAATGACAAGTGGTTAGTCAGTAGTGAGATTCTTCATCCGGGTGACTTTTTTTTTTTAATGTTCTCATCCACACGTCAAAGAAGTCATCACAAATGGGGAAACTACCTCTTAGAAGACAGCGTTTCTATGTTCCCACTAGACTTTTATCTTCTTTGAATCTAAATACAGCATCAAAACAAGAAAAATGGCTTTCACTGTTGCACCGTTGCATCCATCGAATCAGCTGTCTGCAGTGACTTGAAACTGAGTGCTAGAGGTATTATAGAATACAGAGCATCAGTGAGGAGTGTAAAACACTCATCTGTAGTATTCATATACTACATATATGGTTGTGGAACTCCTAAAAATAATGAAAATGCTAATTTAAGCCTCTTAGCTACCTTAGGTGTCGACGTTTGAACTCCAGTGCTTATTAAAGCACAGCCTCGGGCACTTATGTGCTATATGTCTCATACATAGCAGGTATCCTCTACAGTGCCATAAATTTGCATGGAAATTGCGTGAATAATGTGTGCCTATTTTCTAAATAGCCTTAGAGCTGATATTTGGCTCCTCATGCAGCTGCTCGTGTTCATTTAATATGGATTTGAACTGTGCAACTCACTCAAAGTTGGGCAAATTGCCGTTATTTTTACTGTGAGTATTGGATATTTTATTAGAAGCTTTTAGTCCTTAAAAGTTTTGACTCCACATTCTGAATTCTTTTCCCTCTCACATAGGTCTACTGTGCAATAAACTAATTGTAAAAAAAAATGTCATAGCAGCTCTGGTTTATTGGCTTCTCCATGTGGAACAAATTATGCAAACATTTGTGAGCTTGTCCTCGGTTGTGCTGACCTAAGTGGAGCCTAAAGGCTGACGAAAGGCGAGTTTAAGCTAATGGGTACAGCGGCACTGCAATTAACTGCAATGTGCTACTAATTTTTGCTTTTTCTTGGCAGACCTAAATGTTTTTCGTCTTCAGTGGGGTACCCAAGACTGTACAATACAGTGGGGCAAAAAAGTATTTAGTCAGCCACCGATTGTGCAAGTTCCCCCACTTAAAATGATGACAGAGGTCAGTAATTTGCACCAGAGGTACACTTCAACTGTGAGAGACAGAATGTGAAAAAAAATCCATGAATTCACATGGTAGGATTTGTAAAGAATTTATTCGTAAATTAGGGTGGAAAATAAGTATTTGGTCACCTCAAACAAGGAAAATCTCTGGCTCTCACAGACCTGTAACGTCTTCTGTAAGAAGCTTTTCTGTCCCCCACTCGTTACCTGTATGAATGGCACCTGTTTGAACTCATCATCTGTATAAAAGACACCTGTCCACAGCCTCAAACAGTCAGACTCCAAACTCCGCCATGGCCAAGACCAAAGAGCTTTCGAAGGACACCAGGAAAAGTATTGTAGACGTGCATCAGACTGCGAAGAGTGAATCTACAATAGGCAAGCAGCTTGGTGTGAAAAAATCAACTGTGGGAGCAATCATCAGAAAATGGAAGACATACAAGACCACTGATAATCTCCCTCGATCTGGGGCTCCACGCAAGATCTCATCCCGTGGGGTCAAAATGATCATGAGAACGGTGAGCAAAGATCCCAGAACCACACGGGGGGATCTGGTGAATGACCTGCAGAGAGCTGGGACCAAAGTAACAAAGGTCACCATCAGTAACACACTACAACGGCAGGGAATCAAATCCCGCAGTGCCAGACGTGTTCCGCTGCTGAAGCCAGTGCATGTCCAGGCCCGTCTGAAGTTTGCCAGAGAGCACATGGATGATACAGCAGAGAATTGGGAGAATGTCATGTGGTCAGATGAAACCAAAGTAGAACTTTTTGGTATAAACTCAACTCGTCGTGTTTGGAGGAAGAAGAATACTGAGTTGCATCCCAAGAACACCATACCTACTGTGAAGCATGGGGGTGGAAACATCATGCTATGGGGCTGTTTTTCTGCCAAGGGGACAGGACGACTGATCCGTGTTAAGGACAGAATGAATGGGGCCATGTATCGTGAGATTTTGAGCCAAAACCTCCTTCCATCAGTGAGAACTTTGAAGATGAAACGAGGCTGGGTCTTCCAACATGACAATGATCCAAAACACACCGCCCGGGCAACAAAGGAGTGGCTCCGTAAGAAGCATTTGAAAGTCCTGGAGTGGCCTAGCCAGTCTCCAGACCTCAACCCCATAGAAAATCTGTGGCGGGAGTTGAAAGTCCGTGTTGCTCGGCGACAGCCCCAAAACATCACTGCTCTCGAGAAGATCTGCATGGAGGAATGGGCCAAAATACCAGCTACTGTGTGTGCAAACCTGGTAAAGACCTATAGTAAACGTTTGACCTCTGTTATTGCCAACAAAGGTTATGTTACAAAGTATTGAGTTGTATTTTTGTTATTGACCAAATACTTATTTTCCACCCTGATTTACGAATAAATTCTTTACAAATCCTACCATGTGGATTCATGGATATTTTTTTTTCACATTCTGTCTCTCACAGTTGAAGTGTACCTCTGGTGCAAATTACTGACCTCTGTCATCATTTTAGGTGGGGGAACTTGCACAATCGGTGGCTGACTAAATACTTTTTTGCCCCACTGTAGACTTTAGAGGGACTTTAGACAGACTTTAGAGGGAAAACCAGCACACCGCAGACCACGGCCTCTCTGTGTGAGGATCTAAACGTATTCTACGCTAGATTCGACACAGCGAACACCATGAGACCGGACAGTGTGCACACCGCGGATGACGTCAGTGCGCACACTGTGTCTGAGGAGGATGTGCGGAGGTGCTTCAGGAAGGTGAACGCACGCAAAGCTACTGGTCCGGACGGGATTCCCGGCCGCGTCCTCAAGTCATGCGCGGCTCAGCTGGCTGGAGTGTTCACGCACATCTTCAACCTTTCCCTCTCTCTGTCTGTAGTCCCAGCCTGCTTCAAAATGGCCACCATCGTCCCTGTACCCAAATCCTCCACCATCTCCTCATTGAACGACTGGCGACCTGTAGCCCTGACCCCCATCGTAAGCAAATGCTTCGAGAAGCTGGTCAGGGACTTCATCTGCTCTGCACTACCCGACTCACTGGACCCTCTACAGTTCGCATACCGCCACAACAGGTCCACTGATGATACCATAGCCCTGACACTACACACTGCCCTGTCACACCTGGAGAAGAGAGACACGTATGTGAGGATGCTGTTTGTAGATTACAGCTCAGCATTCAATACCATCGTTCCCTCGAAGCTGGACAGGAAACTGCAGGATCTAGGACTGAGCAGCTCCCTCTGCAGCTGGATCCTTAGCTTCCTGTCTGACAGACGCCAGGTGGTCAGACTGGGCAGCATCACCTCATCCCCCGTCACACTGAACACTGGTGCTCCACAGGGGTGTGTACTGAGCCCTCTCCTGTACTCACTCTACACCTACGACTGCACGGCCACTAACAGCTCCAACATCATTGTGAAGTTTGCGGACGACACTACAGTGGTGGGTCTTATCACCAATGGTGATGAGACAGCTTACAGGGAGGAGGTCAGCACCCTGACCCACTGGTGTCAAGACAACCATCTCACCCTCAACGTCGCAAAGACAAAGGAGTTGATAGTGGACTTCCGGAGGTGCAGAGAAGTACACACCCCCATCACCATCAACGGCGCTGCTGTGGAGAGAGTGAGCAGCTTCCGGTTCCTTGGTGTACATCTGGCTGAGGATCTTACATGGTCAGTACACACAAACAAAACAGTGAAGAAGGCGCAGCAGCGCCTCTTCTTTCTCAGGAGACTGAAAAGATTCGGCATGAGCCCCCGCATCCTCAGGACCTTCTATCACTGTGCCATTGAGAGCATCCTCACTGGATGCATCACCACCTGGTATGGCAACAGCACCGCCTACAACTGCAAAGCTCTCCAGCGAGTAGTGCGGTGCTCTGAACGGATAATTGGAGGTGAGCTTCCCTCCCTCCAAGACATCTACAGGAAACGGTGCCTGAGGAAAGCGGGGAGGATCATCAAGGACTCCAGTCACCCCAGCCATAAACTGTTCAGACTACTTCCATCAGGAAGGAGGTTCTGCAGCATCCGGTCCCGTACCAGCAGACTGAGAGACAGCTTTTTCCATCAGGCCATCAGACTGCTGAACACGTCATAGACACCTCAGCTTCACTACTGGAACTTTAACATTATGCACTCCATACTGTACAGTAACGCCACTGTTTTGCACATGTCTCAACTCTGTATATTTTATTTTATATATTTTATTTATTGTTTACTCTATTTAATTTGTAAAATATGTGTACACACACACACACACACACACACACACACACACACACACACACACACACACACACACACACACACACACACGTAGAAAAATATTTAGTATACACATCCAGAAATGCATATACTATTATATATTGTACATATATTTATTAGTTTCAGATGTAGCCATTCTTGTATTTTGCTTGTTTACATTATTGTATTTTGCACAACTCTGTTGCTTGTGAAGCTCGCACACAAGAATTTCACTCACATGTGCTGTACCAATGTACCTGCACATGTGATGTGACAATAAAAGTGATTTGATTTGATTTGATTTGTATGTGACTGCATATTTATTTTTAAACATACAATGTGCATCCATTTATCATTTTCCTAATAAAAATAAACTAATGAGGCACAGTAGTTCAATTCAGTTTTATTTAGATAGCACCAAATCAGTTGCTTCAAGGTGTTTTCTATTTTAAGGTGAAGATCCTGCAATAATAGAGAGAAACCCCAAAAATCAGGGGATCCCCATGAGCAAGCACCTGGCGACTGTGGAAAGGAAAAAACCCCTTTTGACAATATGAAATCTTCAGCATAACCAGGCTCAGGGAGGCGCAGCCATCCAACCTTAGAGTGAGGGGAGGAAGACAAGATAACAGATACACTGTGGAGAGCCAGAGTTGAAATATAACAGTCGTGTGTATTAAGTCTGCCTGTTTTATATATAAAAAATATCATATCTCTAAGAAATTGTTTTGTCTTATTTTGGTGGCTTCACTAAATCAGTGAAAACATATTACAAGAATCTTGGAAAGCAATAACTTCACTGTGAAAAATTTTCTGGTCCTTTATCTGCAGGGCTCACATGCTTTTGTCTTGGTTTGTTTTGTTTGATTTAACAGAACTGCCATTTTCTTGATATTGAAAAAAGTCCAAAGGCATGATGTAAATGCCATAAATTTACTCTTGCAGAATTTGGTTCTATTTGCATAATATTAGTGGGCGATATTTCAGTTTCTCATGTTTCTCTCTCATTTCTGCTTTTTTTCTCCCAGGCTGTTAGCTCCTACTCTAGCAAACACAAGTAGATGACTGAGAACTCGGCCTCCCATGATGGACAAGAAAAGTGGTGAGTGTCGCCAAGCCTGTAGTTAAACAAGCAATCCTCTGTGCTTCTAACATGTGCAGCAACCTTTTTTAACAACTGTGAGAAGCTTAATAAGTCAGACTCTATTTTTTGCTTTTATTCCAATATATAATCTAGTTCATGACATAAAAGGTGACATTTTTATCTCGCTGTTCCTTTCATGTGGCCAAAAACAGCTATGGGCTTATTTCCTTCAGGTGATAACCACCCCGTCTCATACTGCATTCATAAGTTGACACAGCATGAGCAGCATTTTACATGCTGATTAGTTTGTTTTGGCGCAATCACTGCATGATAATTACTTCCCAGTAAGTGATCGGGTTTTACATAATGAAGCACTGTGTGTTCGGCACAGTACAGCCTGCTTGCACGAGGGGGTGAAAAGAATTAATAATGCTGATGATGTGTGATTTGGTTCATGTTCTTATTGTAAACTAATTGCACATGTTTAGTTCTTTCATATCGGATACTACAGTATTACTATGACTAGTCACTGAAGTATGAAAATAAGCACCAACTAATGACTTATTTCATTAATGAATCATTTGATGTTAATTCTTACAGCCAATGGCTTTCAGTCCAAGGCCAGTGAGGGTGGTGTTCAAAGGAAGCAGCTGCCCTACTCAGTGGAGACTCCCTATGGCTTCCACCTGGATCTTGATTTCCTCAAGTATGTTGATGATATTGAAAAAGGCAACACAATCAAAAGGGTCCACATTCAGCGCAGGGTAAAGGGCCCACCTAAATTCAGCACTCTGCCCAGAAATTTTAGTCTTCCTGGGCATGGAGTAAGGCCTCCCCCAAAGGAAAAGGACAGTACTTGGTCTGGGACGTCTACCCTGGGTCCCAAGCCTAAATCACGAGTGACAGAGGTTCAACAGATCTTTGACTTTCGAGCAAATGAAGGCGTGATTTCCAGCCAGAGCTGCAGGGGGACCACAAGTCAAGGAACTGGCTATGTTTCAACTAAACCCAAAGATGAAGTAGGCGCGGGGGCTCGCGGTGCTGAAGACAAAACTGGGGGGATTCAGATTCAGAGTCGTCCAAATCTGCTCAGAGCATCGAGCATGCCCATCACGCTACAGCAGCGTAAGAGTTCAGATTCAAGCAGTCCTGACCGTACCGTGGGAACACCAGAAAACGGCTCAACAGAGAACATGTTCCGGGCTTCACCAGACGTAACAGAAAGACGCTGTGTTCCCCAAGATCGAGCAGGTCTTCACCAGCAGATTACTGTTGCACTGAAGCGGGTCAGAGAACTCGAGGAACAGGTCAAAACCATCCCAGAACTGAAAGCTCAGATCTGCTCTTTGAGGGAGGAGCGGGAGCAGCTGCTTCTTCAGCTACAAGCACAAGCCAAGGCCCAGGCTTCCAAATTATCTGCTACAGTACCAACAGGTTACGATTCTAGGACAAATAATCAATCGCAAGGACAGAGACCTTCACAGGAGATGAAGTTAGTCCTAAAGACTCAACCCACTGGACGTTTAGAAGACACAAGTCTTGGGCCATCAAACCAAGCTGCAGGGAAGGAGAAACAAGGTGAGACAGAGAAAACTAACGTGTTACTATCTGAAGTGGAGAGCTTGGCACAAGGAAAAAGTAGCATGTCCTCAGCACAAGAAGTGGAGAGACAATCACTGCAGCTGGACATACTTGAAAAACAAAAAGAAACAGAGAGTCCACTGGGACAGACAGTGCAAAAACTGCCACGAGACATTTCAGGGGAGGAATTACTATCTATCACAGTGGCTTTAAAAGAAACAGAGACTGCAGCAAAAGAAGGAAAACCAAAGGATCCAGATGATATGCAGAAGTTGCAGGAGAAGCTAACAGTACTAGAGGCTAAACTTATTCAGGCTAGCCAGGAGCTAGAGAGCACTAATGCTCTTTTGAAACAGCAAATAGAGGAGAACAAGCTAAAAGAGGAGAGAATACTACAACTGAGTGAGGGAACGAGAGTGGAGGTTTGCACCGCACATGAACGTCCAAGAAGAGAGAGCATTGACACAGGGACAGTGACAGAAAGGATAGATTTTACCCACCAAGAAACAGAGACAGAATCGCCTGGTACTGTAGATCAGGGGACAGACACTGAAAAAATCTGCATTGAAGTGTGCATACCAAAACAAGAGACTAAAAGTACAGATCAAGGACCAGTGACGGGAAAAGCTGACACGCATGACCAGGAGACAGAGATGGAGGCGGCGATAACAGCGACAAGTCCACCGAGGCCCAGAGCCAACAGCATGGAACGAGGCACACTAACCGAGAGCATCATCACCCTGGATCAGATGACCGAGACCCCCGTGGCCGAAAGGGTAAACCAAGTCACAGAAACAGAAGGCGAGATGGTGATGGACCATCCTCACAGACCGAGGGCCAGCAGTGTTGACAGAGGGACAGAGACAGAAAGGGTGGGCACTGTGGACAGAGTGACAGAGACAGAGGTAGCCCAGAGAGCAGACCAGCAGACTGAGACAGAGATGGAGAGACGTCATGACAACAACCCAGCCAGAGGTGTAGAAGCAGAGAGTCAAGTGAGTGAGAACACAGGCAGCCAAAGAAACGAAGTCGTGGTGAGCGAAAGAACAGAAGACAGGGAAACATACGAAAGAATTCAAAGAGAGAGTGAACGTTTAGTTGCTGAGGTTTTATCAGAAAGCTCAGCGGCAGCTGTAGAAAGCATAAAAACTTTAGATGTTGTTAGGAAGAATGAAGAGTGCGCCAGTTCGGCTGCTAAAGCAGAAGAAAATAAGATTAAAATGAGTTCCGAACAAGATGACTCAGAAACAAAAGAAATTACAGAAGTGGTTGAAACAAGACCAGCTGCCCTACAGAGAAGAGACCAGCTGCCCTACAGAGAAGAGACTACAGAGAAGAAAGAAACAGGAGCCGGGGAGGTTATGTCTGCAGCAGTCAAAGAAACTGTAGCCGCTGACACTGTTGCAGTAACTGAGGGGAATTCAGCTGTGAAGACAGCAGCTCCTGTAAGACCACAAAGAGGCAGGAAACCCTCAGTGGAGCAAACTCAGCCGTCACCTCCTCAACTTCAGGTGGTGCCTGTGCGTCCTCGTAGGGGATCCAGTGAAACTCAGACCCAGCCGCAGACGAAAACCCAGCCCCAGGTGCAGGAACAGAGTGCAGCTCAGCTTGAAGCTCGGTCCCCAGAACAGCTCTCTGAAACACAGGTAAAACATCAAACACCGTCTGTGCCTCAGGTTGAGGACCACACTATAGCAAAGAAACCTCCTGGAGGGTCTGGAGAGAAGCAGTCTGAATCTCGACTTCAGTCTGAGACTCAGGCCTTGTCTCCGGGCTCTAGTGAAGTCCAAGTCAGGCCTAAATCAATACAAGCGCAATCTCAAACTTCTGTACCTCGGCGGGACTCAAAAGAGCTGAAAGCACCGCAGAGGGTGTCTGGTGCATCACACACTCCTAGACGGGGATCGGGAGAAGCCCAGACCCAACCACCTCGCCAAGCGTCAAGCGATGCTCAAACTCAACCTCAGGGTTCACGTAGAAGCTCCAGTGAGGCTCAGGCCTCTCCGAAAGATGCCAGTGAGACACAGTCACTGCGCAGAGGCTCCAGTGAAGCAGCTCAGCGCCGTGGCTCCAGTGAAGCAGCTCAGCGCCGTGGCTCAAGCGAAGCCCAGGGTTCACGTCGCGACACCGGGGAGGCCCAGCCTCCTCGAAGAGGCTCCAGCGAATCACCAACATCGCCTGCAGCTTTGGGTCAAGTTGTAACTCGGATAACGGGGCTGCTAGGAGAGCAGTGGGCACATCTCGGAAGCAGCTCTGGCACTCAGCAAACAGCCAGCCAGCAGGAGAGCGCGAGCACACAGAAAAAGACGACAGGGAAAAGAGCAGAGGCTGGAAAGGCAACGTCAGCCAAGCCAGCGGGGAAAGCAGCCCCATCAGCAGCAGCGACAGGGAAACCAGCGGGGAAACCTGGTACTTCCAAAATGAGCTCCATTCAGAGCCAACTGGTCAGCTCCCTCAGTGTCCTCTCTGCCTTCTACTCCCCAAGCCAGAAAGCGGCTGCTGCCAGCAAACAGCAAGAACAAGGTAGGCCCGTGGTTCATCTGTTTGATAGCTGCTCACCTATTTGTATTAGCTAAAGCCATTTCTCTCTTATAGTCACTGAATAAATCCTTTCAAGGAGCATAATGATGCATTATCCATGCCGCTTCATTACAACATGTCCCTTATGATCTATAATTGTCATGAAGTATTATAAATGTGTACAGCTCATTAGCCTGAAACATTGACTTCTCTCCCTAAAAAGAACTCCTGCAGAAACAGCCAAACATTTTCAGTGTGGTTAGACAAATATCCATGGTTTCACTTGTATAGGCGCAGCTTAGCCCTGCAAACTCTTACAAATGGTGCGTTCACAGCACAGATTTTTTTCATTGCAACTTGAAACCACACTGCTCCCATTCAATTACTGGGAACATTATACTCAAGTTGATATGCTGTCAAATTATCACTTCTCCTGCTTCTATGAATAGTACTGTACTACAAAAGTACTACAAAAGTTTTAGTGTGCCTTAGTCATGAAATTAGATGCTGTAATAGGATCGCGATAGAAATAAATGACATTGCTTAACTTATTTTAAGGTTAATATCTTGAAATTGATGTGCCTTTTCTTTCTGGAGAGCGCAGGCATTGTTAATATAAGACATATTACGCAGAGCACAAAATACACTGAGCACTGTTGCTACAGTAAATGTCAGTTTTACTCTGAAATGCAGAGTGGAGGAGGGATGAGGGATGGGGAGCTGGGAATAGGCATTTTTTTCTGTAATATACAAGAGTGGAAAAAAACACACATTACTAAAAACTGTCAAAATGACATGGTTCAGTGACCTTCAAGAGCTCACGTACACATTTCTTGTTCCCCACAATATATGCAAAGACAGAATCACACGGCAAAGTTCACACGTGTGGTTAAGCATCTGTTTACAGTACACAGTCGAATGGATCCTTAAGCACCGGTCCTCACACATATATCAAACAGATGACGCCTCTCTCTTCCCTCCCCTGATATGTCTCTCCTGTTTCTGGTCATGGTACTCACTCGCTCAACTATCACACACATATTTTATTTTCAAAGTTCATCTACAGTTCAGTGCCGGGAGCACAGTGTGGTACAGGAGTGTTTTTAAGTCAGGTTTGAGATGTGCGTATTTCAGACCCATTTCTGAGGTGCCTATGGCTGATGTGAAGTTTCCCAGTGTGGCCTTTTAAACGTCTTATCATCTTCTGTGTGTGTTAAAAAGAAACGCCTACTGCTGCATTGAGGAATTCACTCATTCTAGTCAATCTGTGCCTTGAGTGAAATATCTCTGACAAAGCGAAGGAGGGTTAAATCACACAACTAATTTATTTATTAGGAATTAGGAAAAGGATATTTTTATATTTCAAGTATGTTTCTAACCCTCCTCTCCATGTTGCTCTCCTGGGAGGTACTAGATCTAAAAGCATCATTCTTCTTAGATGGTGGTCCCTGGGAATTTTTTTTAAACTGGTATTTTTTGGCTCAAAGCTACGGTCTTGTGTCCTTACATAAAACATTACAGATACTCTGCACCATGTCTGCTGTCACGCACAACTGAGACAGCTATACTGGGCTCACAGCCAAAGGGAGTCAGCATAAGAGCCCACACAGAATCAATTCCTGGGCAGTTACATACATAAATGGGCCTGGCAGAGTCAAGGTTGGATGTTGTCAATAAGGTGTATAGTCTTGACCTGTATATATTTCCATGGAGAATACTTCGAGGCCTTAGTGTGTACTTGGAAAGTTAAATCTAATTAAAAACTGAAGTATGTGCTTTAGATTTCAGTTCAGCAGTCTTAATTGTTGTCTTTGTATAGAGTATAGCAAATGGGACTCTAGCTTTTCTGTTCTGTGTTAACACAAGCTTTCCACATCATTTGATTGGCTGTACTTACTCGTTGTTTTTTTCCCAATATCTTCCAGGCTCAAAATCACTGACATTCACATACAGACACAAGAGCACACAGAAACAAGCAGACAGACATACAGTGGGGCAAAAAAGTATTTAGTCAGCCACCGATTGTGCAAGTTCCCACACTTAAAATGATGACAGAGGTCAGTAATTTGCACCAGAGGTACACTTCAACTGTGAGAGACAGAATGTGAAAAAAAAATCCATGAATCCACATGGTAGGATTTGTAAAGAATTTATTCGTGAATCAGGGTGGAAAATAAGTATTTGGTCAATAACAAAAATACAACTCAATACTTTGTAACATAACCTTTGTTGGCAATAACAGAGGTCAAACGTTTACTATAGGTCTTTACCAGGTTTGCACACACAGTAGCTGGTATTTTGGCCCATTCCTCCATGCAGATCTTCTCGAGAGCAGTGATGTTTTGGGGCTGTCGCCGAGCAACACGGACTTTCAACTCCCGCCACAGATTTTCTATGGGGTTGAGGTCTGGAGACTGGCTAGGCCACTCCAGGACTTTCAAATGCTTCTTACGGAGCCACTCCTTTGTTGCCCGGGCAGTGTGTTTTGGATCATTGTCATGTTGGAAGACCCAGCCTCGTTTCATCTTCAAAGTTCTCACTGATGGAAGGAGGTTTTGGCTCAAAATCTCACGATACATGGCCCCATTCATTCTGTCCTTAACACGGATCAGTCGTCCTGTCCCCTTGGCAGAAAAACAGCCCCATAGCATGATGTTTCCACCCCCATGCTTCACAGTAGGTATGGTGTTCTTGGGATGCAACTCAGTATTCTTCTTCTTCCAAACACGACGAGTTGAGTTTATACCAAAAAGTTCTACTTTGGTTTCATCTGACCACATGACATTCTCCCAATCCTCTGCTGTATCATCCATGTGCTCTCTGGCAAACTTCAGACGGGCCTGGACATGCACTGGCTTCAGCAGCGGAACACGTCTGGCACTGCGGGATTTGATTCCCTGCCGTTGTAGTGTGTTACTGATGGTGACCTTTGTTACTTTGGCCCCAGCTCTCTGCAGGTCATTCACCAGGTCCCCCCGTGTGGTTCTGGGATCTTTGCTCACCGTTCTCATGATCATTTTGACCCCACGGGATGAGATCTTGCGTGGAGCCCCAGATCGAGGGAGATTATCAGTGGTCTTGTATGTCTTCCATTTTCTGATGATTGCTCCCACAGTTGATTTTTTCACACCAAGCTGCTTGCCTATTGTAGATTCACTCTTCCCAGTCTGGTGCAGGTCTACAATACTTTTCCTGGTGTCCTTCGAAAGCTCTTTGGTCTTGGCCATGGCGGAGTTTGGAGTCTGACTGTTTGCGGCTGTGGACAGGTGTCTTTTATACAGATGATGAGTTCAAACAGGTGCCATTCATACAGGTAACGAGTGGGGGACAGAAAAGCTTCTTACAGAAGACGTTACAGGTCTGTGAGAGCCAGAGATTTTCCTTGTTTGAGGTGACCAAATACTTATTTTCCACCCTAATTTACGAATAAATTCTTTACAAATCCTACCATGTGAATTCATGGATTTTTTTTTCACATTCTGTCTCTCACAGTTGAAGTGTACCTCTGGTGCAAATTACTGACCTCTGTCATCATTTTAAGTGGGGGAACTTGCACAATCGGTGGCTGACTAAATACTTTTTTGCCCCACTGTACTTATAACACTAGCCCAAAGAAATACAGTCGCCGTTTGCAAATTGTTGTTGTCTGTTACCTAATGAGATAAAAGTCAATAACAATGTAAATGTAAGTGTACTATGTGCAAATGTAAATATAAACAAAATACAATGATTTACAAATCTCACCAACCCATATTTTATTCATAATGGGATGTAGAAACCATATCAAATGAAACATTATTAGCTCATTTTGAATTTGATAGCAGTAACGTGTCAAAAAAGTTCAGGTAGGTGCAACAAATGGCTGGAAAAGTAAGTGGTACTAAAAAAAAGAGCTAGAGGAGCATTTTGGGACTAAAGTTTATAATAAACTTGTGTGTAACATGATTGGGTATAAAAAAAGAACATCGCAGAGAGGCAACATTTAACCAGTTTGCAAAAAAATTGCATCTATAAATTGGAGAATGATTTCAGAATAATGTTCCTCAATGCTATATTGCAAATACATCATCTACAGTGCATAATATTATCAAAAGATTCTGCAAATTTGGAGAAATCTCTGTGCGCACGGGACAAGGCTCAAAATATTGGTTGCTTGATGCTTGTGATTGAGGTGGCAGACCTTTAAAAACAGGCATGATTCTGTCATGGAAATCAGTGCATGGGCTCAGGGACACTTCTAGAAATCTTTGTGAACACAGTTCATGAAGCCATACGCAAATGTAGGTTAAAACTTAAGAAAGCTGTGAACATGAATCAGAAACGTCACCATCTTCTCTGGGCCAAAGGTCATTTAAAATGTAATGAGGAAAAGTGGAAAACTGTTCTGTAGTCAGATGATTTAAAATGTGAAATAAAGGATACCGCCTCCTCCGTACTAAAGAAGAAATGGACCTTTGGGCTCATTATCAGTACTTAGCTCAAAAACCTGCATCACTGATGTTATGGGGCTGTATTTATTCTAACCATAAGCCTGTAAAGGTGACAGATCTTAAAACACTGAGACACTGTGATGTCCTCTGACTCATATCACACTGTTTAGTTGTGAGGATGTTTCAAATAACTTGAACTTGAACACACACACAAAATATACATGCACACACCCAAATTCCACAGAAACCCTATTAATTTTTACTTTCCTCATTTTTATTTTTCATCTTCTCCTCTGCCTCTCGCTCTATCCTCTTCACTAGGTCTCAAATCCATCATGAAGAAAAATGGTGGAGCAGGCAAGCAGGGGAACAAGGGAGCCAAGAAAAACCTGAAGTTTGTGGGGGTGAATGGAGGGTAAAATCTTCTTTTTAGTCATCGTCCAATCTCTTTGTGATTTATATCTTTGTGTGGGCTGAAATGTGTTTTGTGCACTTATATTTTCATGCTTTTGTCAGTCTTCATCCTTATAGGAAAAATAATGTGTTGCCACTTCTGATTAATGTAAAAAATCCCCTTTTATCTTGATTTAGTTCATTAAAAGTATTTGTTATTAGGTTTGATGTGTTACTGTATGCAAAGGGGCTTCAAGTTTGATGGATTACCCACAAATGTATTTTTCAATGTTGTGGTTAATCCACATAACCACACATTATGTGAAAAAATTCAGAAAGAGCAAAAGATACAGGATTGTCTGAGAAATTTGATTTGATGTTATTTGATTTCTTCTTCTTTGTGTGTAGAAATCCACAGGCGACAGTTTGGATTTTCATGCACCTGTATTTCAGGCTACATGAGGTCCATTCGTAACAAACACTCTTTTCATTCAAGAAAAAAAACTGTCTGTGCAGCAGTGTTAATCTTTTGTCATTTAGCCATGTATGCGTCAGCTTTGTCACTGTTTTAAACTTGGATATTAAGCTGTACTTCAGACATCTGCTTCTTGCTGTTTGTCAGGCTCACTAAAGACACGTTGTCCTGAATCTGACCTTGCTGCTGCTTCTGCTGGTGTGCTAATATGCCTGCATTAATGTGTGTTTAGATTATGTGATATGCATGCATAGTTTCTGTTGATGGCACCTAGGTGATTGTGCTAGCGTGCTTATGTCAGCATTTGCTGATGCTGGTTGAAGTGTGTGTGTGTGTGTTTATGAATTTAAAGTATGGGGATGGCAGTGGTTCTCAATTTTTTTCTGGCATTGCTCACACAGTGCAATTTTCTGTTATTAAATCTAAGGAAGGAATTGTATTTTAGTGAAATAAAACTCAAGAGCAGTTCAGTAATTCAGTTAAGTGGTTTTTCTGTCTCAATTATATAACTTCACTATACTTAAATGTTTTTCAGGCTTTATTGACCTGAAAAATTCTTCATAAAGAATATCTTTACGGTGTCATCTTTAAGATGCTTTGCAGACTTTGTTGTGCTGCTGCTCAAGTGGTTAGCTGCTAGTGGAGTGAGAGGCTTCTTGTCTAAGCTGCTGTGCTGGTATCAGTAATATTGCAAAGGGGTATTTAATGTGTTAGCAATTTTTAGCATCGATTAGCATCCGCGTATCCTGTTCTTTAAACAACTAAACTAACTTTATCTAAACTACTGGAAAAGGGAAAAAAGTACCACTGTGTTTTCAAAGTTTTGTTATTGAGAAGATAAGTATTGGTTCTGGTGATTTACCTACTAATGAGGTAGACAATCACAAAGCAGGAAAAGCAGGAAAACTACAAGATATGAGAAAACTAAGCTTCAAAGTAAAATTTGGGCACAAAGACTTGCTATAAAGTTGCATTTGTTCTTAGGTCATGCTTACAGCATGATTTCATATCCTGTTGTGGTCGTTTACAGTATTTCTCATCACTTACGTAAAAAGTTTCTGTTTTAAATTCCTGGCTATTTTAATCTCCTGCATATGACGGAAATGGCTGCCATGCATAACATTTGTTTTATTCCCGTGTTCCTGCTCTTACATTCCTGGGCTTCACTGTTTTATGACCTGCTCACCTTTGCAGTGTTTTTGCAGACTGTTGTGGTGTAGTCCATTCCTTCCTCCCTTCAACACAATGATCTGTAAACATACCCACATTCAGAAGAACACGTAACAGATTTTTTATGGTATTGCAAGAATCTATTCCTTATAAACTTGGACTAATATGTTTAATAAATTAGATTATATAAAACTTTTTGACATCTAGTGTACATCTCTTTTGGTTTCGTTTCAACCTCTATAAATATTTGACCATTTCCATCTTCCGCCCACCCAATCCTGAAATATGCAGATGTTATTTATAATGAGGCAAACATGTCAGGCAACAATATTTTCTCTGACTATCTTTAGGCTTCTGCCCACAGCAGGAAGTGGTCTGCTGTTCATACTTCTTCTCTTTGTATAGTCTAACCTATCTCTGCTCTCCCTTGAGCTCCTCTGGAATCTCGAGAATGCTGTGGCCCCTGAACGTCTCTTGTGGTGTCTCAGTTTGTCTCTGTGTGTCTACAAGAAGTCTGAATCAGTGGTATTCAGTATAACCTTATCTGATCACTGGCCTTACAGAGGTGACTTGATGATGCGCCCCAGTAATCACACTTATATACATGCTACTCCAGCAGCCTCCGCAGCATATCGTTAGCCTTTTCTCAACGAACAAGGTTGTATGTTGTTCAAGGCTGCTTATGTTTGTGCTCAAACATGTCTGTGGCTTTTTATGTATGTTTAAATTATGTTTATGTTAGGATATGAGGGCAAGGCTGCACAAGGCAAACATCTTTTTCATCTCACTTGTGAAGTCTAGAGGGGAATAACCTGTTAGTATTTATCCTGTCTTGCCTGGTGCTGACTTAACATTGACTTAATATTAGTTTTACCTGCTTAGACATTTCCTTAGTGATGCTGCTAGTGCTGTACAAACTTAGCTTTAGCTTGTGGAATGATTTGAATGATTTCTGTGGAGCTGTTATAGAATCTGCCGTCATCTTTATTATGTTCTCTTTAAGATATGAGACGACATCCAGTGAAGAGTCCAGTGGAGATGAGAAGTCAAAGGTGGAGGTAGAAGAGGAAGATAGCTCAGAACCAGAAGTGGAGAAGGAGCCTGAGAAGGAGCCTGAGAAGGAGCCTGAGAAGCAGCCAGAGGAGGGAGCAGAAGCCCAGAGAAAAGATGCAGAGGTCCCAACTGAGGGAGGAGGTGCTGTGGCTAAAGAGAAGGAGACTGAAAGAGGTCTGCTGGATCCAGAAAGTAGCCAGGAGCTCCTGGAAGAGCAGGCTGGAGGGTGAGACCGACAGCAGAGCTTAAATTATAATCTTCGGTTACCGTGTTGCACTTTATGTGTTTCTCATAAATGTAACTGAGGATTGGGTCTGCTATGATACCAAATGGTTTCTCCATGAACTGCTTTTTGGTATTATTTTACAAATATAGAACAAAAATAACCACATTTGCAGAATTTGCTAGAAGCAGTGTTGGGTTGTTACTCAAAAAAGTTGTTGCACTTGTTACTTGTTACACTACTCATTACTTTTTTGCAATGACCAGAAACAAATTGGCACTTAATTACCAGTTATAGAAACCGCAGTCTACAGTTCCACAAACCAGCAAATATACTTATGTTAAGGACACAATACATAGGATCATTCTTTTACTATTTATGAGCACAAAACCATCAACACAAAGCAAAAATGAAAACCAGCCAAAAAGGCTTTAAAGCAATCAACAGAGTAATTCTACTGTACAAACACATACAGCGAAAAACTGAGGCTTAAAGCTGCTTTTGTTACTTGTTGAAGTTCAGGCTCTGGCTGCAGGACTGGGGTCAGCATGCATTTAGCTTATATCATATAAATATCACTTTGGGTTTTTCATTACCTTTGCTGACATATCTGTGCAGAGCCAAGCTTTTGTTATCCTTGTTATGCTCCTGTTTTTGCCCTGGAGGCAGTTTGCACTTCACCATTGTACACTTAAATGCCCATATCTCCACTCCTGAAGAGCTCTAGACTGCTCCACAAGTTTTCTCCCCCTGCACGCAAACTTAAATTAGCTGATTTTAGTGCAAGTTTTTCACTTTATTTCCCTCATTTTATGACTACAGCCAGCATAAATATATTGATGGATCAAGCTTAGATTTTTTCTGGTTTATGCTACTTAGTTATCACAGGCACTGTGAACGGTACAATATTACCTTTACACCCTGAAAGAAAAAACAAATTCACAACTTATCAATTAACAAAGCAGTTGCCAGTAAATCAAGCTATATAGAGGTTTGTTGGCCATTATAAAAAGAGCCGTGCTATATTAAATGGTATCTTTATCTTTAAATGATTAATCTTTAAATTGACAACGCTGTATTAAACATTTATTTCGACACCGACAGCAATACGTAACCTTTTAAAAAAGCTATCAACACCTTGATCAAACTACTGAAGGCTCAGATTCAAACTGTTAAACTTCTGAATTTATATCGCTGGTAAATACTTAATTTTAAACACAAGATGGTTTTTAGTGTTAAATGTTACTAAATATTTATGTGTGTAAATTCTCTAAATAGAGACTGCATTCTCTGCTCACAGGTACAAATATTGGAACAGTCATTCGTATGCAGCCTTATTTGATATAGTTGGTATAGGACAGGCGCTGAATAATGCTTCATGCATGCACTGGAGGCATTACATTGGGACTTTGACTTACATGCATGGGAATTCAGTTAATACACACTCATGCTTTTTTAAATCTTGTGCACATTCATCGCCATAAATGTGTCTGTAATATATATACACACTAAACTGACATTTCAATTCAATTCAGTTTTATTTATATAGCGCCAAATCACAACAACAGTCACATCAAGGCGCTTTATATTGCACAGTAGATCGTACAATAATAAAATGGCAACATTTGTCGCCACAAGTACACTGTAAGCTTCACACAAGCACACACATATTCCAACTTGCAACTAAACTCCTTGATTAAGGGTGCTCAATAGTCACACAGACGTACTTTGTTCTAGGACAAAGCAAATAACTAGCAGTGTTGTCTTCCCTGTCATTGACTGATCACTTATCAGTCTCAGGTATGCAGACAGGGCTGATGGCCATGGGCCCAGGCAGTGAGGAGAAAGCAGGACTTATATTAACTCATCATTCAGCACCTGTCTGATCATTCCTGTGGGTACGTGCAGGATGTGCTTCTATATGTGTATAGGTGTTATAGCTGGAAAGCTAGTACAGGTCACATTGTGACCCACTCAGGCTTGATGCTCAGTTTGCGTGATGGTTTGAGCGCTCTCTGGATATTAATGGGTAGTGAATCAGAGCAAACTGTAACTGTTGAGGTTTGCGTGTGCTATCAATGTGTCAGACTGTTGAGTGATGTGAGTAAGCCATGGAGGCGTGCAAGCCATTTTTTCTTGTATTTTCTTCTTATCATTTCTGACAGAATTTAGACATGAACCACAGAAGCTGGCTTGGCCATACTTAATCCCTGCTGTGTTGTATGGTTTTGGTTTTCAGGGGAAAAGTCGACAAGGGGTTTATAGATGCATGCCTTTATGTAAAGGACCGCATGGAGGAGGTTTCATCCCCAGATAAAGAAATGGTAAGGATTTCTTTGATTGGACTTAATAAAATCGAACCCCGCTTCACTATGGTAAGTTTTTGTTTTTCCATTGTTTTCTGTCTCTCTCCTCAGCGCCAGGTTTTAGTGGTGCTCTACCAGGAGTGGTTCAGAGTCTCCAGTCAAAAGGACTCGCAGGCAGATACTGTCAGATTATACCTGCGACAAGTGGGGATGACCACACCCACTCTCCTGCCATATGTTGTTAACTTGACAGACGGCAATGGGAATATGGCTCTTCACTACAGCGTGTCACACTCCAACTTCCCTGTGGTCAAACTGCTGCTGGATACCGGTGAGACGGAAAGGCACACAGAACGACAAATCCAACTAAAAAACTAAAAGATTATAACTGTGGAAACGTTTTGTTTCTCATCTCTTTTACTCACTCCATCACTTTCTGTGTACATTCAGGCCTGTGCGAAACAGACAATCTCAATAAGGCAGGCTATACTCCAGTGATGCTGGCTGCTCTGACGGCTGCTGAGAGCCCCGATGATCTTGAAGTGGCACAGCAACTGTTGAAAGTGGGAGATGTCAACGCACGCTCCAGACAGGTGTGTATACAGACGGCAGTTGCACTTAGACGCTGGATGAACTAAAAATAAAACGGATATCAAACAGTTTGGTGTGTTGTACAAATAAAATAAAATAGAAAAAGGAAGTAAATACATGTCCTCAACTGCAAGACATCCTTTAGTGGAAACCATACAGGAATCATGAAAAGGACTGCAGAAGCAAATCAAGGTCACCAGAATGAATATTTATGGATGTTTGTATAACAAGTTAATGTACTATTTAACTCGTCACTTTCTCTCTCTGTCTGCATGTAAGATATACATATCTTCCCATCATTCCTGCCCTCTCACTGTTTAATTCTAATCTCTGTTTTTCTCACTCTTTTTCTAGGCGGGCCAGACAGCACTCATGCTTGCGGTGAGCCATGGCCGCGTTGCCATGGTGAAGCTGCTCCTGAGCTGCGGCGCGGATGTAAATGCCCAGGACCGCGAGGGCTCGACGGCCCTGATGTGTGCCAGCGAGCACGGGCACACGCACATCGCTCGCCTGCTGCTGGAGACAGGTCGCTGTGATACCAGCCTCAAAGATAAGGTATAGCTTTAGGTTGTGCAGTTAAAATCAGGCCATTTAGTGGCTTGTTGTAAACTTGTAGATGTTTTACTTCTCGTTTATGAGACTTTCAGCAATTAATTTCAGCACGTAATTCTTCGCTGTTCGCATTCGACTAATGGTCACATGGCTTTTACCACCTGGTTCGCTCAAAAATGGAGACTGTGGGCTCTCAGTAAGGTTATAGGGATATGGGAACTGATGGCTGGCCCACACAAAGTAGATTGATTGTTCAGCCTGGTGCATTGATTTCTCCAGTTTGTAGATTCCCCAGTCAGAGAGTGATCACATCATGGCCGGTGCTTTACGCTGCCGAAGCACTTCTGTAATGAGAGCAGTCCTAGAAACACAGAGGCAAATGGACTGGCTGCGTTAAATGGAGAGCAAAGACACTTAGTGTCCTGTGGCAAAAAAAGGATGGATGCAGGTGTGGAGGTGAGTCTTTGTAAATGCCACAGGAAGAGTAGCAACAGTGTTGCAACAAACACCGTGCTGCATCTTACCCCAAAACAACATTAAAAGTAGGCACCGTATGTGATACAGAACATTTATGCTCATGTCTCAGGATGTGGCCTAATAGAATTAAAAGAAGGAGGAAAAAACACAAAGGTAATCTGCAAAAATATTCTTGCAGAATCCTGACATTGCAGATCTGTCAGCTGTATCATTTGACTGACGTCTTGGCATCAAGCGCATTTCTCAAACTGTAAGATGTGCTTGCAAGTGATTGCATTCTGAAGAGCGTTTGTAGCAGCGGGTTGGGGAGATTGTTATCCGTAAGGACGCAAGCACCGATAAGCGTTCTTATTTCTGATAATTGCTGGTAGAGCGCGACTTGAGTGCTTGCCATAAATCCTCGCACGGTACATAATTACAGCACAAGCCCGACAGCGTTTATTTATTTTACTTTGCTGCATTAAAAAAAAAACAACATTATTGTAATCTGTGCATATTAATTTTTAAAAATATGCTTAAAAGAAAATAAAGATGATCAAATAAGTAAGTAGGTGACAGTGGCAGTGATTAGATATTTGAGTGCATTTTCAAGAGATCAATCACATACTGGTCACAGTGTGTCATCCCTGTCGCTACTTTATCATATTGCCTGTGCAATAAGTAACAACACAAGATGAAAATACACAAAAAAATACTCTAAATTTTCTTACATATGTTTCATAAGCAAAATGCAAGGTTTACTTGTATTAAGCTTAACATCAATACAAAACATCCCAGGCTTAAAACCTTTATTATTTCAGAGACAATTGCTGTAGGATGTAAAAAGGGTTTATTAGTATACAGAGTCAGGGCAGGTTCAGCATGCACCATACTCCTGATATTCAGTTACTAGAGAATATGTTTAGCCCAAAACAACACTGCCACTGTGTGGTTCAAAAAAGTCACTGCAGTGTTTTGAAACGTCTGTTTTCCCCCCCACCCAGAACGGTCAGACGGCTCTGTTGGTGGCAGAAGGAGCCTCTCAACAAGACATAATTGACCTTCTGAAGGCCAACGCTGAGGTCCAAACCTCTGAGTCCACAAGCACCGCAGACCTCCTCTGAGTCAGAGTTCTCCAAACCATCCCAGCTCGCCATTCAACCGCTCAACTGCTCTGTTTCCGTTAACCGTGGCCGCCAACGTGGGGAGAAAACACTGAAATAAACACACGGTGGTACCGCACACATCATAAGACGTGGCAGGAGCTTTTCTTCCACGTCTATGCCAGTAATGCTGGTGGGTGTCGATGGATATGCTGCATCAACCGCTCAGGTCCACTGCTGAGGGTCCCGACAGCCTGATGAGAAGACGTTTCCACAGTGTCATGTGTGACTGACGGGATGTTAAGTAGGACACAGGGTGAGACTATAAAGCAGGACAACACATTGGGCGGCCTAGCAAGTGGACAGAGAGAGCCTCTGAACTGCTGCTTCCTATCATCAGCTAACTCTTAAAGCAAAATACTAAGCACATGACCTACCTTTGCAAATATAGAATATGAAATAATACATTATTTCTATTTTTTTTCCCTTTCATGACATTGAAATCAGTCTTTACGTATTTGGACATAAGCCATTATTGAGGACATACTTTATGTAGAATAGATTATAATCACAAAAACTGTATTTTCTACTGCACTTTTTTTTTAAATTGTTGATGTGTTTCGTAAATAGTCCTCTATAATATTGGTGTCCAGATGAAATTATATATCTCCGAAAAGCATTCATTAGGAATTTAAATAACAGAATATAACTTATAACAGAATATATTTGACATTCAGTGTATCGTTTTTGCCGTACTACCCATCGCTTTTCACATGTGGGACATGGGTGCTCATCAGCTGTGTGTTAATGAGAAACAAATCCTTTCTGTGGGACATTAAACAATTTTTTATAACCACAACATGACCAGGCTGAAGAAAGACAACGCTCTTCTGTTATGAAGATTGTACTGCATGCCAATACGTTTACTCCCCCTACTGGCTGTCTTATAGTACTAAACAGCAGTATGTTGTAGTACTGTCTGTTCTCATAGCGACTCTCTCTTTCTCTGCATCTCCCGCCTTCAGTTCAAATATATTGTATGCCTTGTTCGCCTACTCGTTTTAAAATCAAACCATGTATGCAACTGCTACAAAATGCACAATGAATGTCAGGCTGGCTGTGACACATTCCAGGAAATTAATGTAGCAAGTTTAAATACACTGGCATGGGCTTTACGACTAACAGACACAGACTGTCAGTGGATGTGGCAGACATTGGAATGAGTCTGGTTATATATATTACGCGTGGCGAGACACATCGTCTCGTCCTTGCTTTCGTGAGGTCTCATTTCATAAACGGTAAGACAACATGGTAAATCTGACCCGAGGTTTGGGTTGAAGGTAGGGCTGGGACTTGGGTTTGCGTTTTAAGAAGCAATAGCAATTGAATACTACCTTACTGTCAGTCATAAAGTAGGTCGAGTGAGTGACCTTGGTCGAGCCTTAATCAGAAAACACAAGACATAAGATGTTTTCCACAGTGTTGATGTTTTTGTACCGCAAACCTACGTTCGTATTCCCGAGCTAATATGAAGCAGGAGTAGCGGTCTTTAAAATAAAGTTTACAGTTTCCCACTCAGTGACCGCTGCTGATGTCAAACAGTCCCGTATGTTTACAGTTAAATGAAATGCTGAAATGATACAACAGAATGGCATAAAATGATCTGTAATATAACATTATTATTATTATTAATTTTAGATAATTCATGTAGTTCATGGACTGCAAAGGAAATAGGGGGAGTAAGCCTAAATTAGAAAAGAAAATTGATAGGCAAATCGATCAAGTTCATTGTAAGCCTCTCTTTTCACCTGATTATGATCATATTTATGACTACTCTGATCTTTGTTCTCTTTTTTAAAGAGTTGGAGGTGGGATTTAAAGGGGAATACCACTTACTACTTTAACAACTGCCATATATGTGACCTATGACCATGATCCAGTCTGAATTTACAAAAGAAAAAAAGCTACACTCCAGACAGCTAACAAAAGGAAACGCTGAACATTTTTCTAGCATACAGACAAATCAAACCTATCAGCTGTTATTATCATTTATTAATAAAACTGGATTAGCAGTTGAATATTTGTGGCCATAGTGATACATCATGTCATTGGAATACATTACCATTTTGTCTTAATTGGTATTAATTTGGGGGTTTTTTGCAGTGGGGTTTGTCATTCTAGTTAATGTTTTCGGACACAAATATAAAAATATGTAGACTGACCATGACGCAGGACTCATTTTAAATGAAGTATATTATATAGATCTATATACTTTGACTTATATAGTACATTTACACAAGAAAATACTTTTTTTCACACTGACTTAGTAATCAGATAAGTATTTGTGGGGGCTCACAAAGTAGCACAGGTTCTCTCCACAACGACGCTGCATTCACACAACATCAGTAAATCTCAATGTTAACTCTGTGCAGCGCATCTGATCATCACTGACTGTCTGTGTATGAAGGAACAAAAATAAGAGTCTGTACAGCCGTAGCTTCCTGCATTGCAGACAGCCAAAGGATGATCGGGAGGGCGCTGCGAGAATTATCTGGTGAATCTGGTCTTCCGTGCCTGCGTATAAGTCTCTATGAAAATCTATATGTTTAATCCCCTGTGACCCAGATATTATAAGGTTTCACATGAGCACCAAAGAATTGAAACCAAATCTGTTTCACACGGGACTAAATATGTATGTTATCTGTTCCTGTAAATCCAGCCAAATATATGTATATGTACATACAGTATTGTGAAAAGTATATAACAAGTATTGTCTGACAGTTTGCTCTAAGATTACAGTATTTATTCCAAATGCTATATTTTTTATCGTATAATATACCTATGTATGCATGGACAAATATTCAAGTGATACAGCTCAATGGGAATTTTGAATGACTGAAAACTGTACTGAGTATACCCTGATGATGTGATCATTTAACTTATCTTTCATCGGTTGGGTGGTTATAGTACATAGTGTGATTTGACGAGGTTGTGGACTGTCATGTGTCCTTTAATGCTACTCTTGACATTTCAGATCTGACACTGACTTAAGCTTATGAGAGCAACGTCTCCCTTGTTTGAATATCAAAGTGGAAATCCGAGCCGACGTACATGACAGAGTCAAATGTAAAAAGTTGTACCTCTCTGTAAGATTCCTTGTACAACAGGCTTGTATGTTACAAACCAGAGAATTAATTCTAAATAAATAAATGATAAACTCATGTTGTCGCATATGATTTTTTCTTTTTTAAATCAACCACAAAGCTGTGACAGACATGATTAATTACACATTCGGGCCATTCAGGCAAAAGTATACAAAAACAGTTTCTGTCGGAAGATGTGAAAAAGTAAGTACATCCCAATGAAAACAGTTTTTGTCTCATGTATTTTAACCAAACCAGTGAGAAGTGCTGAAAACTGCAGTGGCTTGAGTCTGGCTCCAAAATTAAGTATACCTTATGGATAAAATGATAAAATGCCCAACTTCAGGTGCTGGAATGGCTCAGTGGGTTGAGCAGGCTCAACTTTCTTATCTTGTTTAGTCTTTACCTCACAATATAAACCCTGAGGTCACTGTTTTTGTGAATTAGTTCCATATAAATAACATAAAATACATTTATAACTCTGGAAACATCCCACTGATAAAATGTGATATAAACATATCACATAAAATGTTACAGTCATGCAGCCCCGTGTGCACCCTGTGATACATGAGCTTGCAGAATTACTTTTAGCAGCAATAACTTGAAGCAGTTGTTTTCTGTATGGCTTTAACAGTCTCTCACATCACTGTTGAGGAACCATTCTTCTTTTGCACTCTTGCTTCAGTTCATTGAAGTTTGAGGGTATTCATTCATGCTCAGCTCTCTTTAAGTTTCCACCACAGCCTTTCAATCGAGTTGAGATTTGAACTTTGACTGAGCCATTGCAGCACTTTGATTCTTTTTATGCCGCTGTGTTTGGGTCCTGTTGCATGACCCAGTTTGTGCCAAGCTTCAGCTGTCAGACAGATGGCCTCACATTTGATTCCAGAATACTTTGGTTTACAGGAGTTTATGGTCAACTTAATGACTGCAAAGTACCCACATCCTGGTTCTGACAAACAAGCTCAAATCATCACCATTCCACCACCATGCTTGAAAGTTGATATGAGGTGTGCTGTAATTTTCACCAAACAAATCTCCACTTCGGTCCGGTCTTTCCAAAGGACATTGTTCAAGAAGTCTTGCAATATATTCAGATATTTATTTTCCATAACAAAGCTGTCTTGTTATGTTATTTTTAGAAAGAACACACTTTCTCTTGTCAACCCTTCCAAACAAGCTATATTTGTTCAGCCTTTCTCTGATTATACTCTCATGAACTCTAATGTGCCTGTAGAGTCTGAGATGTAACTCTTGGGAGTTTTGCAATTTTATCTGAGCATTCAATGGTCTGAGCTTGGAGTGAATTTGCTGGGACATCCACTCCTGGAAAGATTATGGCATTCTGTTAAGGCACACCTGAATGCTTCAAGCCAGCTAACTGATCAAAACTTATATAGCTTCAGTGCATCTGTAATAAATATGTGCAAGTTTCAGTGCTTCGTTTAAACTGTATGATACTTATACTGACCCAGGGTCAGTGTAAAATACAATCCTAGCTGTGTGAACAAAGCCTGGCTTCTTTAATCCTGCATGACAAACCTCAGGATGCAGGTTATTATTACTCTTTCCTGCTGGCACACCTGTCACACCTGAGAGTCAGCTAGAAACTTACAGTGACGTGGACATCATGCAAAGACTGCCAGACTCTGTAATACTGCAAATGATCAGTGACTCAGGTTAACACTAAACTTTAAACGGTACCTCTGTGTCTCTGTGTGCTGAACATTTAGGATTGAGTCAGGCTGCATGAGCTGAAGCTCTTATTTGTATATATCAGTATTTTTTTATTCAGGTGTGGGGAAAATACGTAACACTGCAGTGAAGCGATGTACCAGATTAATCCCTGGCCAAAGGTATCGTACTTAAATCAGACTACTGATCCAGCCACATCAGCCTTTTGTGAGGTCTGTTTAAAGTTGACTAAAAGTGAACTGCAGGTTCCTGAGAGGTGGACTGTGAGCACAGAAACACATGTTCATACATACAGCTGCAGCAAACTTACATTAATTTTAAATAGATTTGTTACTCTGATGTCTGTCTCTGTGTTAGTCCTCTGACAGACTGGTGACCTGTCCAGGTGTGCTCTACCTATGACTACTGGGACAGGCTCTAGCTCCTGTAATAGAAATTTTCTGTTATTCTCATTTAAAGTATTTAAGTGCTTATGCATATGCTTAGTTGTGACGCTGTTACTGTTCAGTGAAAGTTTCTAAAACTAGATGAACTTACTTCAGCGTCAGCAGTTTGAGAAAACAACTCCCTTTACAGGTGCTGATAAGGCCACAAAACAGCATAACCATTGATCTGTTAGGTTTCATAGCGAGCCACGTGAAGTGTGGTAGGATCAGTTTGTAACTTCCTCCCTCTTCCTTGGAATGCATAATGGAGTAGGAGCACAACTTCTGCGGGAGCGCTGACTGTGAACTGTGATGTTTGATGTGTGCTGGTGCAGTAATAAATAGCTTGATCACAGCTCTTTCTGTGTTGCAGACTTTATTTAAAAAAATTCCACAACACCTCCCACTGTAAACCTGAATTGAATATTCAGAAGACATTTGTTTAAATAGTTCTAGAAATCTGAGCTGTTGGTGTGTCCTTGGATTGTGTGGTAATAATATTAGAGCCTGCAATCTTTCTTACTGAATCTCTACTATGAGTCATGTTACCTGAGATTAATTCAATGTTTACCTGTCAGCCTGGACGAATGTGCTGTGTGAAGGAAATTAAATTAAATCAGATCTGAACTGCGTACATTTAAGGAACCTGTTCATATTTAATTGAAATATGAACCAGTGATTTTTTGATTGCTGATTCCAAGAGAGTCTTTGTGGAAATCCTGTTTGGCTTTTTGTTATTTTAATTCTCTTCTCTGTTTTCCAGAACAGTTCTCCACAGTCGCTGTCCATATGGGTCAGTGGGACCAAGAAGCACTCTGCTAATGTGTGGACTCTTGACCAGCAACATCCAGCAGGACCCAGACAGCGTTTTCTATCTCCCAGCTGGAATTTTTTGTTTGTCTGTGACTGGAGAGTCAGATTTTTGTTGAGCTTCACACTTGCAGAGGTAAGTCAGTTTGCAGAGATCCCTCCCACCCTGGTTTTTATGTGCTAGATTTCTTATCTGAAACAGTAATATTTCAGTGACTGCTGCTTGTACCACAGGTTAATACACGCTACTGATCCCTGATGGGAGAATCATCAATTTTGGCAACAAAGAAGCCTGGTGGATGTTTGTTTACAGTCTGATGATGGGACATCATGCTTTGCATCTTCAAAGTTTGCCTCCTCATTATTATTCATACCCAGTAATGTGAAGTATGCTTATATCTACTATAACTGAACAAACGCGGTGGTATTCATTTATGGAGGCTGCTGAGTCTGAATGTTGGATGTTGTGTATCTCGTGTTCTCTGGGTTTTGTTGTCCTCAGTCTTTTCGCAGGATCAGAAAACAAAACCAGGAGGCGCGTAAATGTTTCTTCTCCATGATGTTTCTTCAAATGTTTCTTCTGGATGATGATAAGACTGTGACACGGGATGCCACCTTTGGTCTTATGGTGAAGCAAAGCTCAGGAAGAAGTGGGATTAAATGGTACCCACATGTGTGCTGCTGAGAAGGATGTACAGGGGCACCTGCAGCCAAATCCAAGCCTCAGGTTAGTTGTAGTTGCAGAACGCTATAGGACTGAGACAGCTGAGGCATCAAATGTTTGATTAAACGGATGAAAAAGAGAAGTTTCTTCCCTATAATTATCACTTCTTAAAATCTGTAGCAACTTCAAGTCTGTCAGCATGCTGAGCATGCTCAGAATGTGACAATATATTTTTGTTCAATATTTAATTTCTTTTAGTTGCAATTGTTAAATGAAAAAAATATATATATCCTTATAATTTAGCAAACTAATTTATCAAAAAAATATACATATATCTGTATTAGTTTTAATAAATTAATTTGACACCTGTATTGAAAATACCATATTGTATTCATACAGAATCAGTTTGGTATCATTGGTTGTCTGTTCACTGATTGTTGAAACTAAGAGCTACTTTGATCTGTTTAGATCTAAAGTATCCTAAGTTGAGCTCTGATGTTTCTTCACCCCTGTGTGTGATATGTGATTCCTACATGCTGGCAGAGCGGCAGTTTGTGCTCACAGATGGTGACGGTGTGGAGAGACGGTGGTGTTTCCTCAGAAGAACCAGCAGAGTCACTCGCTGACTGATGCTCATCTGCACTGCACAGAGGAAATCAACTGACCGAGGTTTGTCCAGTGACGTGTTATGAATGTATATTTGTTTTATGCTTACAGATGTGTTTTTCTTGACAGAGGCTCTGCAGAGGTTAGACAAAGCAGAGAAAACATGTGCTTTACATTTTACTGTGATTTATTGAGATATTTGTTGCCTGATGTTCAGCAGGAATGGAGAAATAGAATCAAAGGGAGATGTTTTTGATGTTTTTGTAATGATGTAAGTAAATCTTCAATATTATTTATTTGCTTGGTTATATTAGGAGTGTTTCTGAGTGAGGGGGAGAGGAGTCATCATCCAGGTAAAGTGACGTAGATCAGTGGATACACTTGTCTCCCCTTTAAAGGAGACGATCCAAGTCATCCTTAAATGTTAGTGCTTTCAAATACACAAACATTTTTAAAGGACAAAAATGAACATCCAACTTTGACTGTAACACAAAATAAATCTTTGCATGTGTGTTTTCAAACTCTCAGATGGGCAGCATATCAGTCTTGGACTGTCTAACCTGCCGGAGCAGCACTGAATGACCACCACACATGAGCATGTTCCTGCAACATTCAGCATCTGATCCTTCATCTGTGTGCTTCTGCTTTTGGTAAGTAGAGTTACCCAACTCCAGTAACTCTAAACACATGCCATCCATTTCTGACGGCCTGGTTACTTCCTGTCAGTTACTTTAGAAACCATGTGGTCACCTGACCTAACACTGTTTCTTCTTCTTCCCCTTAATGTTCAAGTGTCACATGTCAAACAGCTGGAGAGGAAACTACACCAGTGTACTGGGATGTTTCAGCAACACGTGCCAGATGCTGTTCCTTCATGGTGACATCACCAGAGACAGCCCCACCCACCTCAGGACCTCGCCATTGATCATGATGATTATAATGATGACAGCGAGCGGAACTAAGACTGTAAAAATCCACGACCAGAATTTTTCTTTCTAATTATTAATGAATACTGAGAGCCTCTTTCTGTGTTTTGTATGTTTTGGGGTTGTTTTTTTTACCTCATTTGTTACTAACAAAGTTCACCAAACTCACACAGTTTACATTCTGTATGTTTCCATCTTTACCAGCCACACTCTAATTGCATTTAAGAAAATAATCCTTAGAAATTGTCGTTTTTCTCTTTTGTAATTGATGATAATTCAGTGAATATACTGCACTGCTTCCTTCTATTGCGTCACACATTGCTTTAAGTTTTTCAGTGTCCAGTTATTTTTTACTGCTGTTTGAATTCTCTGTATGTTTGACCCTGTAGACTGTTTGATGGACTGCTTGTCTGCCTGTTTGTAACCGCCGCCTGTTTTTTAATAAAGATTTGGATTTCTGACTTCAACACAGCCTCTGCGTGTCCTCCCTTTGTGTCCTCTTCCTCTGTGAACGTGTTGCATGTGTCACAGATTCATTTTATCAACAGCTTTCCCACAGTGAGTTGCATCAGCATTCATTCACAGCACATTTCAGAAGGATTCAGATTAATACAGTGATCTTATAGTCAGAATTATCCTGACAGTGCCACTGTAAACTCTTTCATCAGGTAAACTTTAAAGTTCAGTATTTCAAAGCAGGAGTTATGAAGACTTATACTGGCATTAGAACTAATAATATGTACTTACAAAGTCAAAGTTTTTTAATTATGCTAGAATATTGGAAGACAATCAACTTTGTGTTTTCCGCATATTAATTATTCTGAAATAGAGACGTGACCCTAACTGTACAGAAGCACTAAACAACTGACAATCTAAAAGACATCATTGGCCCGAGCTGTCATGCACAGTGAGTCTGATCCTTTGCTGTGAGAGTCTGACAAGCATGTTTCTGGTCAGTTTGGAACAAATAATATCACAATGTTGATCTTTTTTTCAATATTCCTTCTCTTTTACAACATAAACTGTGATCAAAGGTACTTATGTTCACAGCATGTAATAATACTGACAGTCCAGGGCATTGTGGTCTGTTGAGCTAGGGTTAGGGTTAGCAATTCAGACATATGTAATCAATATTAAACGTCTCTGACGTGGGCCACTGTCCACAGTGTTGGGAAATCCATACCAGGCTGGAATGAGTCAAGGTAGGTGAGCATCCACGAGAAGACACAGCAGATGCATCCTACTAATACTGACAGGACCAGGAGACTCCAGAAACTGAGCATCTTCTCTTCAGTGCCATCCTCGCCTGTCACCCTCTCTGCCCGCAGCTGAGTATGGAGTAGATAAGGGCGCAGAGAAACCCTTATTACTAATTTGTATTATAATTCAATTTTCATGAAATATTCATATTCAGTATTGGTCCTTTTATATTAATAACCACGTATCCACCCAGGCTCATGGTGGGGCAGGGCTCTGTCCTGGGATACAGTGGCGTGTCCAGCGGGGTGGCCTGGGGGGGCACAGGCCACCCCCCCAACCAGACTGGCCACCCCAGGTGCCACCCCAAAGGCAAAACAATAAAATTCAATCAAATATCAAATGTCCGATTATGTTTTCACGGTGAAGCTCAGATATCCGAGTGTAAGTGAATGCAGCATCGGCTTCTGCGCTATGCGCTTCACGTTAGCAAAGGTAGGAGAGCCAAGCACGAAAGACGGCACTGCAGGAAACAATTTTTCGGTGAAAGAAAATGAGGACAGAATCAGTGGCGTGTCTAGAAAATTTTTGTTGGGGGGGCCAGGTAGGGGCACAGATTTGGAGAAGGGTGGCAGATGTAATTGGCAGATAAAGTTTAAAAAAATTCTACCAACCGTTAACCATAATTCAATAATCCTGTAAACCTAATAACCGAATGCGCTTTTAACTCTTATTAGAATGAGATTTTAACCACTACGGTGCAAAGTTTTTAGATACTGCGTTGATAAAGTACCAGAGATACAATCAGTGCTTTGTCAGTGTTTACTCAGCATTCAAGGACAGCAATATTTGCATAGTATTTTTACTGACATATAGTGCACATATGTTTTGGGCAAAAACATTTTTGAATAAATACGAACATTTGTAACAAACAATTGACAAATTAGCCAATGCCAATGCAAAACTTTATCTGCCTGTTAAAAAAAGAAGATAATCTTCTCACAAACTGGTGTTTGATTTTGAAACAGGAAAAAAGTGGGGAAACAACTGAAAAGACTAACATTTGAATAAAACCTGAAAGCAAGTAAATACTTTCTATGCTGCCTTATGGTAAACTTTGGTAATATTGATGTATAAAGAGCAACACTGGCTGATGATGAAATACAGTCAGCTGGCATGGTGACACTGCCAGTATTAACCTGCAGGGCTGGACTGGGACAGAAAATCGGGCATTTTGACTACAGACCGGCCCACCAGGTATTAAAGCCATAAAGACTTTGAATGAAAACAAATGCTGTTGTTGTGACAGTCCCATATGGAAAAGAAATAGTAAAAACTTACATGATTTACTCATGAAAGTGGCCACTTTCTCATTACTTTCATATATTGTTTTAGTATCCAAAACATACAAGATTCATTATATAATCTTTCAAGGGATCTTATATCTGTTTTTACTCTTGTATGCTTTTCATACAAGTTTCACACAAGACAGATACAAACTTTATAAGATTTATTTATATCTTTTCCATATGCACACTGTCTTGTTGGTATATGTATGATTTCTATACATTTTACGTCAGATAAAAACTTTGGTTGTAAGATTTAGATAATTATTTAATAAAAGCTAGACATTTTAAATGAGAATAAGAAAGAAAAGTATTTCTTTGTGCCCACCTTTCCCTGTTAATGCCCTACCTGGCCCCCTGGCAAAACTTTCCTAGATCCGCCCCTGCACAGTTACCAGCTGTCAGCTACCTAAAAAAGGATCCTGGTGTTATTTGTCTCTCAGAAACAGTTCATAACTTCAACTTATTCATGTCACCTAAAAGGTAAACCTGTTTCTCCATCACCTGTTCAGCTCTGATGATTCAGTAAGGACATCTCCTGGTTTCATCTTCATGTTTCCCTCTCACCACATATCCAAACCGACATCATGACCAGCAGCTTTACAGCTGTTGCTCCAGCCAACATCAGCTGATACTAGAAATTAATATTAAATAAATTCTAACAACAGCTGATCAAGCTTAAACGTGCTGCTGTTGTTTAGCGCGACATCCGCTGGTTTCCTCTTTCTGGCACAAAGTGGGCGATAAACAAGAGAGAAAAGCCGATCAGCTGATCATTGATCAGTTTCATGATTGAAGTAGCAACAGGAGAGGCAGGGGGAGAGAATGAGAGAAGAGGCAGCTGTGCAGCGTAAAGACAGAATAAATCCAGCTTTGTGTCTTTTTCCATTCTAGCTAAAGGAAGCTTTAAAGCTTTAAGGAGTCGTTGGCAAGTCTACTAACTAAGATAAGATAAGATAAGATAAGATAACCTTTATTAGTCCCACACGTGGGAAATTTGTTTTGTCACAGCAGGAAGTGGACAGTGCAAAAGTTATGAGGCAAAAATTTGAATACAATAAGAATAAATACAGTACACAACTGTACAGAATAGAATAAAAGAAAATACTATATACAGTAGAATAAAATAAAATAAATATACAATAAGATAAAAATAGAATACAAATACAAATACTATATACAACTGAGTAAAAATACAACGATGACAGAAAGGATTATTGCACTTAGTATTATTGCATATGTATGGATGTGTGTGCTTGATCAGTTAAAGTCTTTATTATGGAGTCTGACAGCAGTGGGGAGGAAAGACCTGCGAAATCTCTCCGTCCCACACCGTGGGTGCCGCAGTCTCCCACTGAAGGAGCTGCTCAGTGCTGTCACAGTCTGCTGCATGGGGTGGGAGATGTTGTCCATCAGGGATGACAGCTTAGCCGCCGTTCTCCTGTCACTCACCACCTCCACTGGGTCCAGAGGGCATCCTAGAACAGAGCTGGCCCTTCGGATCACCCTGTTCAGTCTCTTCCTGTCCCCAGCAGAGATGCTGCCGCCCCAGCAGACCACGCCATAAAAGATAGCAGAAGCCACAACAGAGTCATAGAATTTCTTCAGGAGTGGGCCCTCCACTCCAAACGACCTGAGTCTCCGCAGCAGGTACAGCCTGCTCTGCCCTTTCCTGTAGAGGGCGTCTGAGTTATGAGTCCAGTCCAGTCTATTGTTCAGATGAACACCAAGGTACCTGTAGCTGTCCACAGCCTCAATGTCCATACCTTGGATGTTCAGTGGTTGCAGTGGAGAATGCTTGTGCCTGCGGAAGTCTACCACCAGTTCCTTGGTTTTACTGGCGTTGATCTGGAGGTAGTTCAGCTGGCACCAGTCCACAAAGTCTTGGGTCAGACCTCTGTACTCCTTGTCGTCCCCATCAGTGATGAGGCCGACTATTGCAGAGTCATCAGAGAACTTCTGCAGGAAGCACTGGGTGGAATTGTGGGAGAAGTCTGCAGTGTAGATGGTGAAGAGGAACGGAGCCAGAACCATTCCCTGTGGGGCCCCCATACTGCAGACGACCCTGTCCGACACACAGCCCTGAGTCCTCACATACTGTGGTCGGTCGGTGAGGTAGTCCAGGATCCAGGTAGTGAGGTGATGGTCCACTCCAGAGTTCACCAGCTTGTCCTTTAGAACCGAGGGAAGAATGGTGTTGAAGGCACTGGAGAAATCAAAGAACATGATTCTCACAGTGCTTCCAGCGGTCTCCAGGTGAGCGAGGGAACGATGTAGGAGGTGAATGACGGCATCATCCGCTCCAATGCCAGGCTGGTAGGCAAACTGAAGTGGGTCCAGTGATGAGCTTATTAGGCGCCGAAGCTGAGCCAGGACCAACCGCTCCAGGGTCTTCATCAGGTGGGATGTCAGAGCCACCGGCCTGTAGCTGTTGAGGTCCTTGGGGCGTGAAGTCTTTGGCACTGGTACAACACAGGAGGTTTTCCAGAGCTGTGGGACTCTTCCCAACCTCAGGCTCAGGTTGAAGAGGTGCTCCATCACCCCACACAGTTGGTCCGCGCAGGACCTGACGACCCTCGAGCTGATGCCATCTGGACCCGCTGCCTTCTCGCCATTAATCCTCCTCAGTTCCCTCCTAACCTGGGTGGTTGAGAGAGACAGGCTGGAGCCTTGTGTTGAGTGTGTATTGGATGCTGTTGTTGGGGGTGGGGGGGGAGTGAGCAGGGTGAATAGAGGAGGTGTGAAGTGTCTGAGGTGGAACAGCAGCAGTGGGGGTGGGTGAGTCTGCAGCCGATGTTGCAGACTGCCTCATGGCTGAGTCAAATCTGTTGAAGAAATGATTCAGTTCAATCTTATGAATAAAAAAAAGTTCACTATCAGTAACATCATAGCACCCACCCAGCTGTATAAAAACTCTGTCAAGCTGGCTAGAACGCAGTATGAGTTATTGCAACTGACAGTAAAAAGTCAGCATAACGAAAATAAACTCCACCTAAACTTGGTTTATATCCGACCCAGATAGACTGCAGGTCATAACTTCTTACCTGAAGTTCAGTTCACCTGACACTCGGCGGCTGCCTCGAGGCTCTCCTCCTGCCTCCCCTTCCCTCATCCACCTGTTGCCTCTGTGGAAGCCCCGCCATAGCGCCATAGCCACCACCAAACAACTGAGTTATTTTTACACATCGACCTGCATCTGGCCAATCCACCACCTCTCATTGTTCATGCCATTACAAAAATAAATAAATAAAAATAAGTCACTGGGCATATGCTCAGGGTATACTTACTCAGAGTTTGCACTAAACCGGCTTCCTGAAATAGGGCCCTGGGCCGGCTTCCTGAAATAGGGCCCTGGGCCCTGTTTCAGGAAGCCGGTTTAGTGCAAACTCTGAGTAAGTATACCCTGAGTTAACGAAAACTCTGGGTTTTCGGTTTCACAAAGCGAGTTTAGATTAATTCTGAGTGAGTTACTATGACGACACACTCCGTGAAGCTAACCTGCCCCCTAGCAGGTTTACTTCAACTAACCCTGACCTTCTCCGCCTCTTTGTCAGAAACCTGACTGTAGGAAGTGTCAGACATGGCGTGTTCCTTCAGGTCAGTAGAAGTGTCAGTAGATGTTGAAGCCCAAATTCTCCACAGAGCTCTCCGCCGGGAGAGAGTGATTAGAGCGCATTTGGACATTTTATCATTTCCTGATGATTTCCTGTGTGAACGTTACCGTTTTTCAGCACAATCTATAATTGATTTGAATAACATCCTCAGGCCTAATATTGCTCATGTGACACATCGCGGACATTCTCTCAGTTCTGTACATATTATTTGTATTGCACTTCGGTTTTTTGCAAACGGGAGCTTTCTGTATAATATTGGTGACGCTGAGCACGTTTCCAAGGCTACCGTCTGTCGGGCAGTCAGGAATGTTACAGTTGCACTGAAACGTCTCCTGTACTCGTTTGTGGTGTTCCCCGGTCATAGACCCACAAGATTTATCAAAGAGGGATGCCACCCTTCTCCAAATCTGTGCCCCTACCTGGCCCCCCCAACAAAAATTTTCTAGACACGCCACTGTATATATACCCGTCTAGCGGTTAATTGCATAAGTGCATGGAGGCAGGACCTCACAGCAGAAGCATACTCCATAATGTGTTGTACATTATCATATGTATATTATATGTAATGTGGTATTTTTCAATTATTGTATTTACCAACATCAAGAAGTCACAAGCAAAGAAAGACCACACAATGGTGCATGTTTAAACAAGAAGAGTTTACTGGTCAAAATTATTTATTAAACAAATAAACCACATTTTTTTAACCACCAAAAAATACACGTTCAAAGCAACACAACGGCGGCCCAATATCAGACAGAATTCCACTCTGTACAGTGGGCAATCTTAATGAAGCAGTTGGTTCTATTTTGTGGATTCAAGCGGCTCTTCATATTTTTGGCCACCAGATGTCACCAGAGAGGACTGTGTTGAAAAGCTTCGAGTAACGAACCGTTTTTCAATACAAGCTTCAGTGCTTCAGAAAGCTTCATTTGGCCATCACTAACACAAAGCAAACTGAGAATCAAACAGAAAAGACTCAACACAGAAAAAGCCCTCACAGATTGAAAACCTCCACCAATCCAGCTCACTGTCTGTGCAGTATTGTCAGGCTCCTGGGTCTGAGCGACCCAGGGACCCTGAGCAGTTATGAACTAGTATTACAATATATGTGTTTTGGAATTGCTGTCCCTCGTTCTCCCTGCTTGTAGATATATGTGTGTGGATGCAGGTGTTTCTGTAAGCACTGTTTACAGGCATGTTCAGGCCTGGTGGGTGTGGCCCTGGGAGGTGGTTTGCCACACCTAAAGACCGTGACACACCTGTAGCTGATCAAGCCTCGTCGGAGGAGCTACTTGAGAGTGTGGTGGAGCTTTCTCTGACGTGGGATTATTGTGTGGCTTCATGTTAGTCTCTCGACCAGTTCCTAGTTTAAAGTCTGCTGCATTATGGTGTGTTTGACGGCTGCCTCTCTCTTATGTTCCCAGGAGTAGCGGGGAGACGAGAGGACAGCGAGCACGGGGTGCTCATCACGGAGAAGCGGAGACAGAAACACTAGCACTGGGAAGAGGACACGTCACGGGAGTCGGGAGAGCACGGGGATTTATTGTCATGTTTTTCCATCACTGTAAATAAACGCACTGCTAAGCACACAGAACTCTGGCTGATTGGGACCCACACCCAGTTTCACACCTTGGCTCAGGCGATTAGAGGATCATCAGGGGGTCCTTTTGTCCCTCTGTGGGGGGATACTCCCACTAGGTTTATATCTGGGACTCTCCACCATTTGACCTTAGAACTGAAGAAGCTTCTCGGATGAGAGGTGAAACGTCTTCAAGTAACTTAAAGAAGTCCAGACGCTTTTCTTTGCAAGCTCCTTTGACTAAACACACAGAGCTCCGCGCCTGGGTCCTCCTTCCCTACCACTTAAACCCCCGCGGAGCCATCATTTTGCGTTTCTACCTTTAAAAGCCGGAGAGCAGTCAAATGCTGGAAGTGGAAGCTAAACTGGCTAGTCATTCATATGTATATTAGGTTGTTACCTAGGAATTTTGGAGGGAGGGGAGTGGGGGTGTGTGAGCTAAAAAGCTGTGAACTTCCCTTTTGTGTTTCATCTTGATGCATTCTCAATCATCCAGGGAAATAAATCTCCAAAAGTCACCAACTTGGAGTGTTTCAGTTTGCCATCTTAGGGAGAAATCAACACACATGGGTGTATTTCCTTTGTTGCTGAGATTTATTGATAAAAACAGTACAAAAAACCAACCATTTGTACACATATTTACAAATAATAATAAAAAGCGAGTGAGTACATTACAACATTTTCAGCAATCACTCACAATCCTGGCATCCATCACATCCACGCCACACTTTGTTTTGTTGTAAAGGGTGACAGTGTTTGGCTTCCTTTTGGTAGTGTTATCAGTCTGAATAAAGCTGTGCATGCTGCTTGACCTTCCCATTGCTCACAATTTGAATTTGTTCACACTGCAGATGAGGAGACTGCTTCTCCACCGAAAAAGAGAGCTTGTTTGGGGACTGAGACAGCGAAAGATGGCACAGTGTGGCGTGAAGAACAGGTGGGGACCTGTCTCCCTTTCACCCCAATAGAAGGTTTTCCGTCTAAGAAGTTTTTGCGCAAGTGAAAGCGATGTGAAAAAATTGTCCGTGGTAACATTTCTGCCCTTGTCTAGGAATGATTCCATCAGCCTCATTACTACATTTTCAGAAAGTCTCTCCCCAGTGGGACGATTGGGGTCCTTGCCAAGATATGGGAAGACATTGCAAATGTACTTGGATTTTAGGTCACAAGCCACCCAAAACTTGATCCCAAACTTGTCAGGTTTACTTGCAATATACTGCAGGAAACGAGTCTTTGATGGGAAAAGCTGTTCATCAACGGTGATATGTAGATCAGGGTTGTAGCACGTGATGCAGTTGGTGACAAATGATCCCCACACACTGGAAATTGCAGCGAACTTGTCAGTCTTTGCTCGATCACAGCGGGTGGATTTGTCATCAAAGCGTAGGTGTTGCATGATGTCTTGGAAGCGGTTTCGTGCCATAGTTCCAATTATCTGTGGGTTTCCCAGGTTTGCTGACCAGCAGTCATTTACAGATGGAACCCTGTAAACCACCCGCAAGATGACAATTGCAATAAATGCCATTAGTTCAGGGAGGTCCATGAACCAATGAACATGCTCCGTTTGCTGTGCATGTTGAATAGTCCATTCTTGAATGCTATGAAGCATGTCAAGAGTGATGAAACACAGGAAGCTCTGAAGGCGACTCGAGATACTTCTCCTGGCCTTAGCCGTTGGCTCTCCATCTGCAGCGTACGCTTCTATTGGGGTGAAAGGGAGACAGGTCCCCACCTATTCTTCACGCCACACTGTGCCATCTTTCGCTGTCTCAGTCCCCAAACAAGCTCTCTTTTTCGGTGGAGAAGTAGTCTCCTCATCTGCAGTGTGAACAAATTCAAATTGTGAGCAATGGGAAGGTCAAGCAGCATGCACAGCGTGGTTCAGACTGATAACACTACCAAAAGGAAGCCAAACACTGTCACCCTTTACAACAAAACAAAGTGTGGCGTGGATGTGATGGATGCCAGGATTGTGAGTGATTGCTGAAAATGTTGTAATGTACTCACTCGCTTTTTATTATTATTTGTAAATATGTGTACAAATGGTTGGTTTTTTGTACTGTTTTTATCAATAAATCTCAGCAACAAAGGACATACACCCATGTGTGTTGATTTCTCCCTAAGATGGCAAACTGAAACACTCCAAGTTGGTGACTTTTGGAGATTTATTTCCCTGGATGATTGAGAATGCATCAAGATGAAACACAGAAGGGAAGTTCACAGCTTTTAGCAGCTCCCCCACCCCCTCAATCACACACCCCCACTCCCCTCCCTCCAGAATTCCTAGGTAACAACCTAATATACATATCTTCCACTTCCAGCATTTGACTGCTCTCCGGCTTTTAAAGGTAGAACGGTAGAAGCCTGGGACTCCAGGTGCTACACCCCCACAGTTTGCCCTGCCAAACCGTGACAAGTATTTACTTTTAATATTGTATATTATATAATATTGTATTTTGTATCATCACAACACAGCTGTATGTGATATAAAGAGGGAGATGACACACAGGCTGCATTTAAATAAAATAAAATAAAGAAACCCAAATAGTATAAACAGTTGTCAGCATATCAGTATTCAGCCATGGCTGAATGCTATATATTGCGCCTGGCCTGCTCAGGTGTGCTGCAGCTACTCCCAGAAAGAGACACAGGCAATTATGAAGATAATCTATAATCATCTGGTCTAGATGACTTACCTATTTGCTCTTCCCATGGTTTGGTTTTTCAGCCCATTTAACTTTTTATGGGCTGAAAAAATATTTTCAATCAACTGAGAAAACAGCTCCAACACTTTGGTTGCTATTTAACTAAAATATGTATCTGTTCGTGATTTAAAAATAATAATTGAACAGTGCATAAAAACTTTAAAATAGGATTTTTAAGATATGCATATTTTAGTGGTACACCCATTCTTATTTTTTCCCCCTTTTTCCCGAAACACAATGTGCTCATATTCCCGTCTGTTTTTCGAATGTAGGGGCTCAGCACCAACAGCGTTGGACTGTGAAATAAAAGCAGTGGCCAGCAGATGGCGGTATAACCCCACAGTACACTCACACAGGACAAAGAAGAGCAAGCTGAGACGTTCATTTCCCAGTGTTTCATCGCTCAGCCACAAACAGTTTTTCTTATTGATCTCTTAAAGATAATTTGCATCTCATTTTTCAAAAATATGATTGGCTTTTTTAATTAATTAATTAATTTGGTGTTCGATGTCTGAATTAGTTAGCTTTCTTATGACCTTCATGATTGAAAATTACGTCATATTTCCCTTGCAGTTTTAGTGTTAGCATAGTATTATTACTACCTGCTGCCCACACCTTATGTTTGTGAGGTGCAGCCAATCAGAGGAAAATGTTGGATGGTTTTAGACAGTGGACAACATCAGGGGCTTCACAAATGATTTGAAGAAGCTAAATAATGAATATGTTTTAACTGTGTGTTACATCCTGTGAGGCTGTGGGAGTGTGTGGGCGTGGTGTTGTCTTCTCCCTCTCCTCCTCCTTCTTTCTTGCCCCTCCCCTTGTCTCTCTCTGCCCCTGCCTTCTCCTTTAGGACACACCTGCTGCTCATCTGCCCTCGTTTACCACCAATTACCCTCAGAGGTGATATAAGCTGGAGAAGAGCAGTGTGGAGGTGTGGGAGAGGCTTCTGGTGGAGTTCTTTTGTGCTGGTCAGTGTGTGATATTGGTTTAGGTATGGAAAAGGTCTGCTGTGTGTGACCAGCCCCACCGTGTGTGGCTCTTTGTGAGTAGTTCTTAGCTGAGTGGTGTTTTCCCTTAAGTGACGGCGACTAGTGATGGGCAGATGAAGCCCCATGAAGCACTGAAGCTTTTCATCCAATTGGTTCACCCCAACGCGAAGCTTCATGAAGCTTCATTTGCTCTAGCAGGACACCTACTGGACGTAAAAATAATAGCTGGCATGAATTTGAAGAGTGTGGCATTTTGCACACAGCCTGTAAATGTCAACAACAAAAGGAGTGTGTAAAACATGTATATTGTAGTGATGGCAGTATACTGTGTATATTTATAGTGGCAGTATGGGAAATGATTATTTGGAAATGCTTGAAATGGAAATGATCATTTACTGTGAGGTGAGGTGTGGTTGGGGTGTGGACAGTGGTTGTGCTTTTGTAACGTTGAGGTATGGACAGCTACACACTGCCTGTTCACATTTTATTCTGTAAAAACTAAATTTTCACTGCTTTTATGACCTTTTTAGTGGGGAGAACATAGCTAGGATTTAATGATTTAACAAATCTTTTGAATCCTTTGTCCTCCACAATGCTAAATGGCTGGGAGTCCTCAATCACCATGCTAATTAGGTCTTCATCTATTTGAGATTGTTCTCCTGAGGAAAGACAATAAAGATAAAGCACAAATATAAATAGCACACACGTAACTTATAACAGTTGTATAATATTGTTATATCATTTAGTAACATTACTGCATCCTATATTATCATTGCATTTGATGGCTCACCTGGTCTTGCTCCACAATCGGTGTCCCCCTTATTCTCATGCAAAGCTCTGTAGTGCCTAAGCATGGATAAGGTGTTGTTGTTGTTATATCCCAGCTCCCTGGCACATAGCAAACACTTCACCTTGTACAAAAGTCAAGACAGCTCAACATAAATTGTATTGCACCATCAGTATCATGAAAATACATCTTCTGTAGAAATTTACATACCTTGTTGGGAGGAATAAGATCAAAATGTTCCCACACAGGGGAGGACATCCTCCTCTTCTTAGCTGGCTCCATTCTCTCCTGACTTTCCTCACTCTCATAAACCTCCAAACGGTCTCCAAACTCTCACTAACCGCAACTCTCCATCAAACACCCACATTTTTGAATGAAGTCTGAGGGGTTTATATCGCTGTCATATCTCGCGGCAAAGTTCGAACCACTTCATGAACCAGTCACGTGGTACAGCCGGGCAGCGAGGCTTCGGACGTCATCATTTTCAGCTCCTCCCATAAATGAAGCAAGCCTCGATACGCGCTTCGCGGAAACGCCCCCTCCATTACTCGACACACGCTCCGAAGCCTCGATACAGAACGTCCCATCACTAACGGCGACCTCCATTAGTTTGTTTGGCCTGCTTGGGTATTGTTACTAGCAGTGTTGCTGTCTTTTTCTGTTGAAGCCTTGTTGTTTTCTTTTGTCGAAGTGGTCACTATCTCTTTGGGTTGACCTGTCTGATTTATCATTAAAGCAGCGGTGCTGTCTCCTTTTGTTGTTACTATTTATATGATTGTTGAGTTAATTGATTATAATAAAGATATATTTTGTGTTAACTACCTCTGCCTGGTGTTCTTTTTGTTTCACCCAGATCCAACTGTTACTGTCCCCCACCCTCTTCGCCTAGCTTTCATGTGGGGACGTAACAAAGTGGGGGCTCATCCGAGATCGGAATGAAAGGAATTGAGTTTATTACGAGTGTGAACAGGTGTTTGTGTGTTGTGTGAGGGTCATTTGACTAGCTGCTGCTCTCCCCGGCTAGCACAGGGAGTGTCTAGCTGAGCATTTGCTCTTTCAATTCAATTCAATTCAATTTTATTTATATAGCGCCAAATCACAACAAAAGTCGCCTCAAGGCGCTTCATAGATACAGAGAAAACCCCAACAATCATATGGCCCCCTATGAGCAAGCACTTTGGCGACAGTGGGAAGGAAAAACTCCCTTTTAACAGGAAGAAACCTCCGGCAGAACCAGGCTCAGGGAGGGGCGGCCATCTGCTGCGACCGGTTGGGGTGAGAGAAGGAAGACAGGATAAAAGACATGCTGTGGAAGAGAGACAGAGGTTAATAACAGATATGATTCAATGCAGAGAGGTCTATTAATACATAGTGAGTGAGAAAGGTGACTGGAAAGGAAAAACTCAATGCATCATGGGAATCCCCCGGCAGCCTACGTCTATTGCAGCATAACTAAGGGAGGATTCAGGGTCACCTGGTCCAGCCCTAACTATATGCTTTAGCAAAAAGGAAAGTTTTAAGCCTAATCTTGAAAGTAGAGATAGTGTCTGTCTCCCGAATCCAAACTGGAAGCTGGTTCCACAGAAGAGGGGCCTGAAAACTGAAGGCTCTCCCTCCCATTCTACTTTTAAATACTCTAGGAACAACAAGTAGGCCTGCAGAGCGAGAGCGAAGTGCTCTAATAGGGTGATATGGTACTACAAGGTCATTAAGATAAGATGGGGCCTGATTATTTAAGACCTTGTATGTGAGGAGCAGGATTTTGAATTCAATTCTGGATTTAACAGGAAGCCAATGAAGGGAAGCCAAAACAGGAGAAATATGCTCTCTCTTTCTAGTCCCTGTCAGGACTCTTGCTGCAGCATTTTGGATTAGTTGAAGGCTTTTCAGCGAGTTTTTTGGACATCCTGATAATAATGAGTTACAGTCGTCCAGCCTGGAAGTAATAAATGCATGAACTAGTTTTTCAGCGTCACTCTGAGACAGGATATTTCTAATTTTAGAGATGTTGCGCAAATGGAAGAACGCAGTCTTACATATTTGTTTAATATGTGCGTTGAAGGACATGTCCTGGTCAAAAATGACTCCAAGGTTCCTCACAGTGTTACTGGAGGCCAAGGTAATGCCATCCAGAGTAAGAATCTGGTTAGATACCATATTTCTAAGATTTTCAGGGCCGAGTACAATAACCTCAGTTTTATCTGAATTAAGAAGCAGAAAGTTAGCGGCCATCCAGGTCTTTATGTCTTTAAGACATTCCTGCAGTCTAACTAATTGGTGTGTGCTATCTGGCTTCATGGACAGATAGAGCTGGGTGTCATCGGCATAACAGTGAAAATGTATGCTATGTCTTCTAATGATGCTGCCTAAGGGAAGCATGTATAATGTAAACAGAATTGGTCCTAGCACTGAACCCTGTGGAACTCCATAATTAACCTCAGTGTGTGAAGAGGACTCTCCATTTACATGCACAAATTGGAGTCTATTAGATAGATATGATACAAACCACTGCAGTGCAGTACCTGTAATACCTACAGCATGTTCTAATCGCTCTAATAGGATATTATGGTCGACAGTATCGAACGCTGCACTGAGGTCTAGCAGGACAAGCACAGAGATGAGTCCACTGTCAGAGGCCATAAGAAGATCATTTGTAACCTTCACTAAAGCTGTTTCTGTGCTGTGATGAGCTCTGAAACCTGACTGAAACTCTTCAAATAAACCATTCCTCTGCAGATGATCTGTTAGCTGTTTGACAACTACTCTTTCAAGGATTTTTGATATGAAAGGAAGGTTGGAGATTGGCCTATAATTAGCTAAGACTGCTGGGTCTAGAGATGGCTTTTTGAGTAAAGGTTTAACTACAGCCAGCTTGAAGGCCTGTGGTACATAGCCGATTATTAGAGATAGGTTGATCAAATTTAAGATCGAAGAATTAATTAATGGCAGGACTTCTTTGAGCAGTTTTGTAGGAATGGGGTCTAAAAGACACGTTGAAGGTTTGGAGGAAGTAATTATTGAAGTTAACTCAGAAAGATCAATTGGAGAAAAAGAGTCTAACTTAACATCAATGGTACTAAGAGTAGCTGTAGATAATATTACATCTGTGGGATGATTACTGGTAATTTTTTCTCTAATGATAAAAATTTTATTTGTGAAGAAGTTCATGAAGTCATTACTAGTTAACGTTAAAGGGATGGTTGGCTCAAAAGAGCTCTGACTTTTTGTCAGCCTGGCTACATTGCTGAAGAGAAACCTGGGGTTGTTCTTATTTTCTTCAATCAGTGATGAATAGTAAGATGTTCTGGCTTTGCAGAGGGCTTTCTTATAAAGCAGCAAACTTTTTCTCCAGGCTAAATGATGATCCTCTAAATTTGTGACACGCCATTTCCTCTCCAGATTACGAGTCATCTGCTTTAGGGTACGTGTTTGAGAATTATACCATGGAGTCAGGTACTTCTGATTAGAGACCTTAGTTTTCACAGGAGCTACAGTATCCAGAGTCGTACGTAGTGAGGAGGTGAAATTATTAACAAGATAACCGACCTCTGTTGGGGTAGCGTTCAGATAGCTGCTCTGCTCTGTGTTGGTACAGGGCATTGAAGATGATAACAGTGGGTGGATTATATTCTTAAACTTAGTTACAGCGCTTTCAGAAAGACATCTACTTTGATAAAGTCTACTCTCCACCGCTGTGTAATCAATTATTGTAAATGTAAATGTTATCAGGAAATGATCAGACAGGAGAGGGTTTTTAGGAAACACTGTTAAATGTTCAGTTTCTATGCCATATGTTAAAACAAGATCTAGAGTGTGATTAAAGTGGTGGGTGGGTTCTTTTACATTTTGAGAGAAGCCAATTGAGTCTAATAACAGATTAAATGCCATGTTGAGGCTGTCATTTTTAGCATCTACATGGATGTTAAAATCACCCACAATAATTATTTTATCTGAGCTCAGAACTAAATCAGATAAAAAGTCTGAGAAATCAGACAGAAACTCTGTGTAAGGCCCAGGTGGACGATAGATGATAACAAGTAAGACTGGTTTCTGAGTTTCACAGCTGGGATGGAGAATGTTAAGCATCAGGCTTTCAAATGAATTAAAAGTCTGTCTTGGTCTTTCATTAATTAACAGGCTGGTGTGAAAAATTGGCCTGTGCTTCGAGGTTTCTGGTAGTTAGAATGACTCGGGGGTGTTGATTCATTTAAACTAACATAATCATCCTGCTGCAACCAGGTTTCTGTAAGGCAGAGTAAATCAATTTGTTGATCAATTATTAAGTCATGTACTAACAGAGACTTGGAGGAGAGAGACCTAATATTTAATAATCCACATTTCACTGTTTTACTCTTTGGTTCAGATGTGGATACTTTATTGTTCTTTCTTTGTAATTGTTTATGTTTAAGTTGTTTGTTGCTGGTTTTTAGTTTGTTTTTTGTCTGTTTGGGAGCTGACACAGTCTCTATGGAGATGGGTTTTTGGGGGGGGTAGCAGAAGGAGAGAAGCTGCAGAGAGGCGTGTAAGACTGCAAGTCTGCTTCCTGGTCCCAACTCTGGATAGTCATATTTTGGGGGGTTTAATAAATTTGTCCATATTTCTAGAAATGAGAGCTGCTCCATCCAAAGTGGGATGGATGCCGTCTCTCCTAACAAGACCAGGTTTCCTCCAGAAGGTTTGCCAATTATCTATGAAGCCCACATCGTTTCTGGGACACCACTCAGACACTCTGGCCCCTGGAAGACAATTGACTATGGTTGCCGGTGTCTCTAGCTTCACATGTCTGAGAACAGAATCACCAATTACCAGAGTTTGACCCCCGGCGGGTGTGTCACCGAGTGGGGAAAAATGGTTAGACACATGAACGGGTTGGTGGTGTACCTGGGGCTTCTGTTTAGGACTATGCTTCCTCCTCACCGTGACCCAGCCGCCCTCTTTCCCCAGCTGCTTGGGGTCTGCCGGGGAACAGCTAGCGGGGCCTATGCTATCTTCGGCTGCACCAGCTACAGGGGCCTGGCTAGCTACGGGTGAATGAAGGGTGCGAAGCCGAGTCTCCAATTCAGTAATCCTGGCCTCCAGAGCTGCAAATATGCTACATTTGTTACAGATATCATTACTGCTAAAGGAGGCCGAGGAGTAACTAAACATCTGACACAATGAGCATGAAAGTGCAGGAGGGACAGGTGAAGTAGCCATGGTGCTAACGAGTCGGCTACAAGCTAAGCTAAGCCAGCGAAACAGTACAGAGACTGTGAGTGAATACTTTGGCTATAAATTAGGTAGTGAGTACACAGAAAGTGTGCTTCGGATGAAGCACGTGAAAATTATACTATGAAAGAAGAATGTATTTAAAAGTTGTTAATTAAATTGCTAAGCAAATAAGCTACTCAGAAACACCACTGTGTTTGAGCAGGAACAGGAAGTGATACTCTACCGCAGAGCGCTTCCTTCGGACATTCGTTTTTTTGTTTTGCCTTTGTTATTTTCGGAGCAAACCCGGGTGGGGATTAATTCTCTGAGGGTAGGCTTTTCGGTGCCTTTGACACTTGATGATTTGCCTTTAAAGTGGCCTCGAGCCTGGTACGCTCCAGAAGCTAGGTCAGGCTAAATTCTGAGTAGGCAGGACTGGGGGGAGTGTGGGCAGAATTTTAGTTAATGGTTGACTTGACACAACACATTTTATTTTGCCTGTTTTTGGTTCTGTGGTGAAGGTGTTGTGTGGCCCTTTAGTGGTTAGCTTGTGTTTTGCAGGTTGTTTTGAGTTTTCATGGCCACTTTTGATATTTCTGGGTTTACGGCAGAGCCGTCGCTTGCCCTGCTGGATGTTTGTAGGAAGAGGGATCCACATGAGGTGGCAACATATTACGGGATCAGTGTCTCCACTGGTCTACGCAAAGCGGAGCTGAAGGCCGCTCTGGTGTCTGGGTTGTTGGAGAAGGTGGTTGTAAGGCGAGAACCCCCGAGCGCACCTGGTCCGGCTGGACAGGTGCGCTCCTTCCTGGATTTTGCGAGGGAAAAGAGTGTCCTCTTTGACCGATGGTGTATGGCCTGTAAAGCTGCAGACCTAGTTTCGGTACGGGAGTTAATTCTCATTGAGGAATTTAAAAACTGCATCTCCGAGCGATGGCAGTATATCTGAACGAACAGAAGGTCTCCACGTTGCAGCAGGCCGCGACACTGGCTGACGAGTTCGCACTCATCCATGTTAAGCATGAGCGATGCGACACACTAGTGAAGGCTAGTGGTGAGCAAGACACAAGGGGAGAGGTACCTGTGCCTCGTCCCAGGTCAGACCGGAAATGTTTCTACTGTTTTAAATCTGGCGCTTCAATAGCAGACTGCGAGGCCTACAGGCGAAGACAGCCAGCTTTAACACCACGTAAGCCAAAAGGGATAGGGCTGATTAAAATCACTTCTCCTGTTAGCAGACCCCTTAGCACTGAAACTCCTGATGAATGTTTTAAACCCTTCATTTTCAAAGGAGCGGTGTCACTCTCTGGTGAGCCTGAAGATGAGCGTACTGTGACCATTTTACGTGACACAGGTGGCTCACAGTCCCTCATACTGGCCAGTGCACTTGCCTTTGATGAAAAGACTGCCAGCGGCACTGATGTTGTTGTTAGAGGCGTTGGAATGACTTATGTGCCTGCCCCCCTCCATCGAATTTGGGTGCAGAGTGACCTAGTAAGTGGTATTTTTCCTGTAGCTGTGTGTCCTTGCTTCCCAATTGATGGTGTGGATTTCATAATGGGCAATGACATTGCAGGCGGGAAGGTTTATCCTACCCCAGAGGTCACAAAGACTCCTGACCCAAGTCCTTTGTCAGATGTTTTAAGCCGGCAGCACCCGGATGTATTTCCTGTAGGTGTTCTTACCCGGTCACACGCCCATCGGCAGGGAGAAGTGGTTGACTTGTCAGAGTCAGTGGTCGGCTCTATTTTGGAAAAGGATGTGATGCCCTCCGAGGAGGAGGTGGGTCCTGACGCCAAGGAACTGGCTCAAGAAGTAGCTGAGCCTGCTCCTGAACCCGCAGCCCCCCTCTCCTCACACGGGAGGCCCTTATTATCGCTCAGAAAGAGTACCCGTCGTTAGCCAAATGTTTTGCCGCCATAGATGAGAGTGATTGTCCGACAGGAGACAGGAAGCAGACGTTTGTTGTTTGTGATGGATTGTTAATGCGCAGGTGGACCTCAAGTCCAGGGGAGGACTGGAGTGTAGCCCAACAAATAGTGGTCCCGGCTAGTTTGCGTCAGCACGTGCTACAATTAGCCCATGACCATTCATGGTCAGGACATTTGGGGATAACTAAAACATATCACCGTATTCTGCAGCACTTCTTCTGGCCGGCAATGAAGGAAGATGTTGCGAAGTATTGTAATACTTGTCATACGTGTCAACTGGTGGGCAAACCAAACTGTGCCCCCCGCCCCACTATGTCCAATACCTGCTGTTGGTGAGCCATTTGAACACGTTTTGGTCGATTGTGTTGGTCCGTTGCCAAGAACACGGGCAGGTAATCAGTTTTTATTGACCATAATGTGCTTGTCCACGCGGTTCCCCGAAGCAATTCCTCTTCAGAGGATCACCACTGCAAACATTACTAAGGCGCTAATCAAGTTTTTTATCACCTTTGGTCTCCCAAAAACAGTGCAAACAGACCAGGGAACTAACTTCTTATCCCGAGCATTTAAACAGACTTTAATCTCTCTTGGTATTTCTCATTCTGTGTCCAGTGCTTATCACCCAGAGTCGCAGGGCCTGCTGTGTGTGACCAGCCCCACCGTGCGTGGCTCTTTGTGAGTAGTTCTTAGCTGAGTGGTGTTTTCCCTTAAGTGACGGCGGCCTCCATTAGTTTGTTTGGCCTGCCTGGGTATTGTTACTAGCAGCGTTGCTGTCTTTTTCCGTTGAAGCCTTGTTGTTTTCTTTTGTCGAAGTGGTCACTATCTCTTTGGGTTGACCTGTCTGATTTATCATTAAAGCAGCGGTGCTGTCTCCTTTTGTTGTTACTATTTATATGATTGTTGAGTTAATTGATTATAATAAAGATATATTTTGTGTTAACTACCTCTGCCTGGTGTTCTTTTTGTTTCACCCGGATCCAACTGTTACTGTCCCCCACCCTCTTCGCCTAGCTTTCATGTGGGGACGTAACAAAGTGAATGATGCAAAGCTACTTTAATAGAGTCTAGAAATAAATAAAGGAATAGCCATGACTGTTAAAACTAATATTCACATCGGAACTTCAGCTGCAGCATTATTACAGCACAGCAACAGTGCAGTAGACGCGCTGTTTATAACAGGCAACACAAATTTCTGATATTAATCCTGTGCATCCGTCAGAGTAAGATCAGCTGATGATTTTGATGGGACAAAATGTCAAATGCTTCAGGATATTCCACAGCAATCAGTCTCCTCTGAAGAGCAGAGTTCTTTTCTTCCACTTGTGGAAGCAAACATAATGAACAATTAGGAGTGCCAATCATCGGATAACCTTGATGATAAGCCATGTTAACCACTTGATTTCCTCAGGGGCAACGCCTGTGTGAAAACACCTGCTATCAATCAGCATTGTATTCTTCTTTTCTTAAAAAAAAATAAAAATTCCTTTGTTCGCGCTGTTGCCTGAGATTACTGTAGACTCGGTTTTCCCTCGTCTTTGATTCCATTAATGCTGTAAATGTTCTCCCTTATTGATTCGTTAGATTATCAAGTCACTCTAGGCAAAACATTTTTATGAAAAATACAGCTATTATAATCACTCTATATTACAAGTGAGGGCACAGTACAGAAAATGATCTAATTTGTACTAATGGAGGAAGCAGTGTGCTCTTTTAAAGTGTCGGTTTCATGGATATTAAAAGAAATGAAAATCAAACAAGTGATAAACTCATTTAAAGTGCATTTCCCTTCGATGGCTTAATGTTGACATTAAAACAAGGCAGCTACAAAGCATAATAAATTAAAGACTGACTTTCAAACCCTAAAAGCTCTTTATTTCATCTTCTTTACCGTTCACATTCTCCCAGATACAGCTGCAGCAAACAAACAATGAGACAGCAAGTGAATAAAGCTGAGCTGGACCGACTATTATATGCTAGTGTAAAAATTACATCAAATCTATTGCTATTACGGTAGTTTTCTTATCATACCAACAATTGACACATGAAAAAAAAATCACATCAATAAAAATACTTAGTTGGGTTGATTTGATTACATCAGGCTGGAGATTGGTTTTTACAGGAGACAAATGGCTGTTTTACAAACAGAGGCGGGGAGTGATGAAGCTTTTAGCTGTAGTGGATGATGTACTGTTGTGTTTGAGTTGTTCCGCTTGCAATCATTTTACACAAACATCTTTTGCCCATGTGCACAAATATACGCACAATAGTCCACGATTTTAAAGAACATTATATTAATTTAGTTTCATTTCCTGCTGACTTATTCTAACCCTAACCCTAGCATAACCATAACATCACCCTTAATCCCGTCCCCATACATCAATCCGTCCATCCATCCTCTTCCGGTTGTCTGGGACCTGGTCTTAGACTAGCAGCCTAAGCAGAGAAGTCCAGACCTTCCTTTCCCCAGGCTAACAGAGCGACGTAATCTCTCCAGCATGTCCTAGGTCTGCCCTGGAGCCTCCTCCTGGTGGGACATGCCCAGAACATCTCACCCAGGAGGTGCCTAGGAGGCATCCTACTCAGAAGCCCAAACTACCTCAAGTGGCTTCTTTTGATGTGGAGGAGCAGTGGCTCTAATCTAAGCCGCCATTGAATGACTGAACTCATCACCCTATCTCTAGGGGACATACTGCATTGTGCCATATGTCCATATTTTAACACCTGCTAAAGATTAGATCAGTGGTTCTCAAACTTTTCACGACGAGTACCACCTCATAAAATATATGGCTCTTAATGTACCACCCTTATGACCGACATTAAAGTACAGTAGTATAGGCCTGTTTAACAACATATAGTTTATATGAGGCCATTTTATTTCTTATATAAATGTTATCTATTTTAACTGTCATAAACAGGATGTGACAAGTTATAATAATAACAATTGTACTGCACTAAAACATTCACAGCAGGTGGGAAATCTGGTCTTTAAGTGGTGACGTATGAACAAACTACTCTGTGTTTATTAAGGCTGTTGTGTTTTTAACATGTTTTAATGCTTTGTATCTTGTTCTAGTTAATCTAAACAAGAAAATAAAAAAGGCATTGATCACTGTCACCCTCTCTCGGTTTTTATTACCACTTTTCATTTTAAAACTCAGTTTTTCAAACATTACGATGTAACTACAGCCCAGCCCATGCAGCAGTAAGTTAATGACTAACCTCATATTGTGGATGGATCTCAGTTGTTCTCCTGACTGAAGTTTGGTCCGTTTACAGCATCCTGCGATTGCATTTATCCCTAAGCCTTGGGAACCCTCACGTTAACGTTTACTGAGTGGAAAAGTTAGTGTTCATCCTCCAGCTTCACTGTGTTTATGTTATGCTAACATAGCTGTGTAGCTAGCCACCACATTGCACATCATTATATACCAGCTAGCCCAACTCCAGTAACCCTACAAACGTCACTGCTGTTTAGTTTTCCGTCTTAATTTATGTTGGAAGTGATAGCAGAGCTGTACATTTTAATTTTTCATAAAAAAAAAAGTTCCCTCAGTCAGAACATGGTATATTATTTAATCTGGAGACTTCCCGCGTACCACTAGAAGGAGCCCAAGTACCACCAGTGGTACGCGTACCACAGTTTGTGAACCACTGGAGTAGTAATAAAGGATAATAAAGGATAATGAATAAAAACAATCATCAGCAACTATTTAGAGGTCTGTGGATTGCAAAGATAAGGCTTAAGAGAAAAACCTTTGTTATCAGGATCTGAACCTCCTCGCCTTTCCCAGCAGGCAAAAACTAATAATTAGATTAATTTTTCACAATTATGCAAAATATAATATCTGTAGGACAAAAGGGTAAAATATTAGCTTTGTTCTTTTTATGTACCCCCATCTTACACATGCGCTTGTTCCTGCTGCTGACTGCGGGTGTGCACCACAGATCACATTTAGGAGGAGGATAAGCCCCTCACAGAGAGTGAAGAGTGAGCCCATTACAGACATCGCTGTGTAGAGTAAGGATGCCCTCAAACTCAACTCACACAGAGGCCCCTTACCAGCCAATTAAACTGATGTACAATGTTCATATTTGTGTGTGTGTGCACCCTCACACATGCAAATGCTCTCTAAGAGGCTGTTTTTTTTCCTTTCTTTTTTAAATTTCAAATGTGAATCTGTCGCATGGACAGGACAAGAGGAAGAGAGGAACAACAAGGGAGGCACATAGTGAATGCACACACATAAAGCGAACATGCAAGTGCTCCTAATCTGAATTGCAGATGTTTTTTGTGGCCTCTCTGTCTGCCAGCACCATAATGATGAGCCGTCCTCGTTAGAGACTTTTAGCTGTAATTATCTGGTAATGGCACTTAGCCCATCAACTCCTCCTCTCGCGTGTCCCACTGCAGGCACGGTAGCTCTCTCTTCTCTCTCTCACACACACACACACACACACACACACACACACACACACACACACACACACACACACACACACACACACACACACACACACACGCACACTCACATTCACACTCAGACAGAAACACACATACTTGCATGTAGTTAGACAGAGAGACACATGTACACATCCAGCTGGGAGGACATCCATGAACACAGAGATGGAAAAGACAAATACTGAGAGCTGCACAAGCGGTTAATCAGAAATCCACAAATACAATCACAAAAAACACACACACAAATGCACACACGTGCTATGCCATATCCCCGCTCCCCTGTCTGCCCGCATGGCTAATCTGTGCAACTTATTATCCGGGAGATAATAGAAACTGTCATCCATGAGGCAGAGGGAGGAGGGAGACAGTGGCAGAGGGGCGGCTGTGTGTTCACTGCATTTTTAAACAGAGACAGACTTCATCGCAACAACTTTATGAGGCCAGATGTGGCATATTAAAAGCAAGCTTCCCAAAGCAGAAACACCTTACCACTGCAACAAATGATGCCACGGCGGGAAAGTAGGAAGCAGCAAAAACGCTGATGGAGGTAAAATGAAATGGACCAAGAGAGACCAGGGTGAAAGACGGTGCAAGAGGGAAAGCATGGGGAAGGATATGAGGGGATAAACTGAAGCAAATTGAAAGGGCTGAAAAGCATGATTCTTTACAATTAAGTTTTAATGCGATGGCTGTGAAACACTTCAATTGTTAATCCTGTGAAATTATTCTCACGCAGGAGCACCATAAACCTGCTTCTCAGTGGCAGAAACAATGGAAGACAGGATGATAATTAGAGGAGAAGAAATAAGGGAGCTGAGCAAGAGCAGGCAGTAACGTAGAATAATCAAAAGAGAGTTACTAGTGAAATGTAAGCACACAGATCCAGCAGTGTGTCACTATGTTTCCAAGTGTGTGATCTGAAAATAAAAGAGCAGATTAGTTGGTCTTTGGTTGGAAAGAGGCAATCAGATTAGCAGCCTGGGTCTTGTTGTGTTCCTGCCATCTGTGCCAGATGCTGCTGTTGAGTCAAAACCTTAGCCAAAGTATGCACAGGGTACCTTTTGGGGTCAGACATTAGCAGAGTGCCAGTAGGGGCAGCAAAGCATACAGCCTGCCTAAAGAAATAATGGCTAACTTAAGCTCATAAACATGCTTTTTCTTGCTGTCATACTTATACAGGTTGTTTTGTCTGTCCAAAGAAAGCAGGTCCAGGGTTTTAAAGATGTTTCTGGGATTTTAATTCGTGAAGCCTTTGAAGACTTGTTGTTGTTGTGAACCCTCTTTATTTGCACTTCTTCACTGAGTCTTCTCTTCATTGCAGATATAGATAATGCTATGACTAACTGCTGGAGAGAAAAAGGATTTCTTTGCATCTTCCATGGATGTCTAGGTCTTTATGACAAGGTGTGCGTTTCATTTTGTCGCGTATGTGCTCATTCAGACACTCCAAATGTTTCCACTGTCTCTCTGATGTTTTGTTTTTGCAGTATATCTTTGTCATTTACATTAACAGGTCCTTTGACTGCCTCATATGGTTTAACAGCTGCAGTTTCAAATCTGGAATTGACTCCACAATCAGATTCAGTGTATTTGTCTGCAATAATTCATAAACAGTCACTAAGTGGGGCACTCCCGTTCATAAAAGCATCTTTTGACTGAACTGTCCTCAGTGTGGAAACATGGCTGTAATTCCTCACCAGTTAGCAATGAAATTAAGGTGGAACATTTAAAAAATATCGTCATTGTTTCATTTTAAATGTACTGTGCAGGCACACAGAGTACTAGCACAACTACATAATGATTTGATGTTAAAGAATTCAGTTTGAAAAGATACTTCAGGAAATCTGTACCTAAAATTTTGCCAAAATTTCAGACAAAACAGTTTTCCAGAGAGAGCAAGGGAGGTTAGACATTGAGGTCAGCTGTGCTACTTCATTTTCATAAGTACAGGTGTCACTCCAGGCACCCCAAATATTTTATTCATTTTAAGTGACAGGTGGAGAGAGGAGATTTTTGCACTCAGACACCTGGATGCCCTACTAACTCCGAATGGTAGCTAATAGAGTCCGACATGAGCTCCATTTAGCAGAGGAGAGGGAAATAGTTGAAGAGAGAGAGAGGGAAAATGAGAGCGGTAGCTTGCAGGTGTGGAGTGAGGCTGGATTGCCACCACAGTGCTGTGAAAGTCGACTGCTCGAGGGATTCTAGCAGGTCAAACAGAGAAAATTAATATGTTCTTTAGTAGTGTGGATAGTGTTGAAAAATCTGGATTTTCTACCTCTTTCCACCATGAAAGTAGACGGACTGCTTTTAGGTGGATGAATATAAAAGGTTTAAATTTCCCACATGCATTAATGTGTCAATTTGTGACAGACTGGCTAATTGTTTGAGGCTTCTTCCCACTTTCTGGCCCTTACTGGAATCAGCGCCAATCCCCAGGGGACCACAGAAAGCTTTAGCTGTGTAATGATTGTTTTATCTTAGCAATGCGCCTCTGGAATTTTATATAATAAAATAAAGGCCTTAGAGACACCAGGTGCATTAGTAACAAAAAGATCAATGGAAAAATCCTGTTTGTGTTCCTGGATCAGTTTTGCGTGGCCTCTTCTCTCTTTATTTAAGAGTGTGAGAATTTTGAGATAAACTAATGAGAAGCTAAGACAGCGCCCACTCCAGCAAGGGGAGTAATCACAAAACCCAAAGAAGGGAAAGCAGGAAAGTCATAATGTTACTGTTTCCTGCCAAATTGATATCTAGCCATGGAAAGTCTCAGCATGTTGTGGTTTTCAAGGTGGCGGTCAACAATCCTGACTAATGTTATGCCAAGGACACTTGTTTTTAAATCAAAGTCTTCTCGAGGCCAAGAGCTGATTTAAAACACACATTTCAAACACAGGTTGAATCCTCAATGAAGAGCAACAGCAACGCCGGAACAACTCTTAGGCCAAATAGTGCCAACTCTTTTTGCTGGCTCATCCATCAAACTCCGAGTGAAATGTCACTCCACAAATGTCTCCATAGACTAGAAAAGTCCCCTATCTCCTTTCCTTCCCCCCATTACACAGTCAAGTCCATTTTACCCGATCATTCCTGCTAACCTTTAGAAAAACTTGTCTTTTTCTTTTCTCTGTGAGCCCGACAACATGGACAAAGAGCAAGTATCTCCAGTGTCCATGTATCATATATATTTTAGCACATAGAAAAGAAAGGAGAAAAAAGATGTTTGGAGGTTTTAACACCCTTTAGGACACACAAAACCCCTTCTTTCAAGCTTATTTCATTTTGTTTTATTTTAGGTGGCCATAGGCAATACTATTTATCTCTAAACATTCCTTTTTGCTAAAGCATATAGTGCTGGATCAGGAGACTGAATCCTCTCTTAGTTATGCTGCAATAGGTGTAGACTGCCGGGGGGATTCCCATGATGCACTGAGTGTTTCTTCTTCATTCACCTTTCTCACTCACTATGTGTTAACAGACCACTCTGCATTGAATCATACTTGTTATGAATCTCTGTCTCTCTTCCACAGCATGTCTTTATCCTGTCTTCCTTCTTTCACCCCATCAGGTCACAGCAGATGGCCCCGCCCCTCCCTGAGCCTGGTTCTGCCGGAGGTTTCTTCCTATTAAAAGGGAATTTTTCCTTCCCACTGTCGCCAAAGTGCTTGCTCATAGGGGGTCATATGATTGTTGGGGTTTTCTCTGTATGTATTATTGTAGGGTCTACCTTACAATATAAAGCGCCTTGAGGCGACTGTTGTTGTGATTTGGTGCTGTATAAATGATATTGAATTAATCACTAACTCATACCTATGCTGGAAGTGAAGTGGTCTTTGATATCAAAGGCATGGCAGGTCCACATCCTGATGGGAGTGCTGGTTAGACAACAAAAGAAGTGAAGTGAAAGAGCATGGAACTCATTTCTCAAATGAGTTGTCAAAGTAATTATATCAAATGCAAAGCATCTGCACTGAGTGAACTCAATGCCCTAAAAGAAAACGCCAAAAACACAAAACGTCTCATTGCTTTTGGCTCAGTTTGAGACAACATGTTTTGACCATAAAGGTCTGCACATAATCGTTGATCACAGCGCATTATTTTCTGTTCTGGACAATAAAATTTAATAGAAGTCATAAAAGCACACCCTGAGGACACTGATGTAAACCCTTTCTAAAGAATCTGCTTATTTAGCTCAGAATTGCATTCAATTTTATTCAATTCAGTCGACCAAATTTCTGTCTTTGACTTATACAACTCCTGGTGTACACTGTACACTCTTTATGTGAATGAAGAATAAATGTTACTTAGCACAGTTAAAAAAAAAACCTCACTAGAAATACTCAGTTTTCCTGAACAAGCTGGCAGGAGCCAGAAACACATTTTGGGTGGGCGGGTTGGGGAGTTCTGCCATGACTCAAAGCTGTAACTTCTTTACTACACCCGTACTGTATAATCAACAGAGTACATCCAAATGACCTGTGTATGTGAATTCACTGTAGTGTCTGTCTATATACTCTCGCAGTCCTACTATACCTGGTGGTTAGAAAAACATCTTTGATTATAAGCACTTAAATTTTCTGGCAAGTGCTGTTTTTGCAGAAAGATGATTTATTGTCCTAAAACCACAGGGTCATTTTAAAATTTGTTTCAGTTGCTTTGTTGTTATTGAAATTAAAAACAGGTGCACTAGAGGGGCAACAATGAGACAACCCCCAAAACAGGAATTGTTTTACAGGTGGAGGTCACTGAGATTTTGTCCCTAATGATTGTTTCTGGCTGTTTTTTCACAAGTTTTGCATTTGGCTATGGTCACTGTCTCTGTTGGGAGGATGAGGCAATATCTGAACCCTGCTGAGGTTGCACACGTAGTCCGACTCCCAACATAGTCTCAAGAGCATGGAGGAGATTCCAGGAGACAGACAGTTACTCTAGGAGAGCTGGAACAGGCTTCAGAAGATCCTTAACCCCTTAGCAGGAGCGGTATTTGGACCTTTGTTCAAGGAGGAACAAAATGAGCACTACTAGTGTGACAAAATGACCTCCAGCAGGTCACTGGTGTGAAAAAAAAAAAAAGAGTTTTAGGAGGCCCTGTGCAGAATTGTCAGGTCTACCACTGACGCCCTGTACTATTCAAACACTACTCTGTTCCAATTGATTCCTCCTGTACAACAATACCTGTCCCCGTGTGGCGAGAGCATGCATGCAGTTACTGCAGGAAGGGTATTAATACCACTGACTGGGATGTTTCGATCCATCCAACATTGCCAGGTTGCACTGCAGACTATCCAAGAGGTTGGCGATACCCTGGTCACACCAGCATTGTCAGGCATGCATACAAGCATGTGAGGGCCAAAAAACCCACAAAAACCAAAAAAGAATCACCTGGGATGCCATTAAACCATGTGGCATCCTTTGATTCCTAACACATTACGCAGTTCACATCAGTATAGACATCCAGCATGATCTGATGTGTTTCTAAGTGTTCCTTTATTTACTTTTTGGAGCTGCACATTAATCCTCAGTAAAGTTTTCTAATCCTAGAGTCAAGATGTTTTAAGACATTTACTTTTGAATGAGTGAATGTGAGTGCGAATGGTTGCCTGTCTCTGTGTGTTAGCCCTGCGACAGACCGGCGACCTGTCCAGGGAGTACTCCGCCTCTCGCCCTATGACAGCTGGGATAAGCTCCAGCGCCCCCCGTGATCCTGAAAAGGATAAGCAGAACCGAATGGATGGATGGATGAAACTAGTGTTAGGAAAAGTTGCAAAGAAGAGTGAGAGTAATAAATTTGATTAATACATTATGCTGCAACCTACAGTAGCTTTCACAGCCTGCACAAGTTGTCAGCCCATACAGAAAGACAAAGAAACGAAGAAACAAATACAAATGAAAACAGTATTCACACTAAAGGGTTGGACAGTTTTTATAAATTTAATATATCAATATATAGAGATATTTATCAACAGCTTGATTTCATAGAAACGTGAGTGAGACCATTTTGGCATACAGTACAGATATTCAATGTAAGTACAGAAGTTGCTAAGTTGTCAACACTCCCCCCCCCTCAACAACCCGCCCCAGTTAACCACCCAGCCCCCCCCCCCCACCCCCTCCCTCCCTCAAACAGACACAGAAGACAGAAAAACAGAGTAGAAGTGTACAGGAGCACAAAACAAGGCACCAATAAATTAAAATGATTCCTCCTCCTTCCCCCCCCATCCCCACTTAAAAAAACAAACTAACAAAAGACGAATTAAATTTAAACAGAATTAAATACAGTGGAAACTCTAAAAAATCCGCATTGCTGTTAAAAAGCAGGAGAGTAAAACAGAAACGAACAAATGGAAGTGAAAGTAATACAGGAACACTTTGGCAGATTATTAAATTTTAGTTACAATCAAGTAGTAAAGAAATCCAGTGCTCGTGTGTACAAATAAATTCATACATCGTCTACACTCCTTTTACCCCAGAAGTTTATGTACATCTTTTTTCTCCGTTTTTTTGCCACTGTTGTTGTTTTTACAGATACATTTAAAACATTATCAAAAGATTTCTGCAGTATGAAAACGTATTATTTACAAGTCAGGATTCAAAACCACTGGACTGTACCACTCACTGGACACCCCCCTTGAGCCCCAACCCCACCACACTTTTATTTCCTCCCTTACAAAGAACGTTATTTCTTTACACAGTGCAGAAGGCTTTTTGAAAAGTTTTGTGCAACAAACAGCATAAAGAAAAAATGCCTGTCTTATGGCTGAGGAATGGTTAGAGGCCCGAATGTTTTTTTTTCCTTTTCTTTTCTTTTTTATCTTTCCTTGCAGACAAAGACATATCAGCAAGATTTCTGAGAAAATGTAGGTGGACAGTTTTGCCAAAAAAAAAAAAATCTGGAGCCTTAGATTTTCTTTCAATTTCTTCATCTTGTTTGACTGTGGAAGGACCATAAAAACGTATCAAAACATCCCCCCTGTACATATCATCATCATCATCATCCCGAGCCATGAAAAGATTTACACAAAGATCACCTTCTTTCCCGAAAGCCTTCATTTTACACAGAGTGCTCGAAAAATCTAGGCAACTGAACGCTGCCCCTTCAAGTAATCAAACATCAAGTAGATTACACATGAAACTAGAAATAGTCTGATGAGGAGATAGAGAGGGAGAGACAGAGAAAGGAGGAGAGCAACAACTACAACTCACTTACACAGTCCAAAAAAAACCTCCCCACATAACAAAAAGAGGAGTCAGTGTATCGAGGAAAGTCACTGGGTCAACAAAAGCTAAGTGCCATCCAAGTAGAGTCACTGAGGGTTCCTTCCACAGTCCAAAACTGTAGCTCAAGGGGGAGGCCGCTTCTCCAAGCTGAGTGTGATTGTTCACCGGTTTGCTGGTTCACATTTTTCTTTCTATCTCTGGGGACTTCCTTATTATTTTTGTTGTTGTTTCAGGTTATTTCCTCCAGTGTTTTCTTTTTCTTTAATTCTTCCACTGTGTGCCTGTCTACCCAAAGACTGAGAGCCCTTGCCAAAGGAAAGATGTTCATGGGTGAGATGAAGATGAGAGGGTTGCAAGCGAATGAGAGTGCACAGAAACAACAGCGTGGACTTTGCCCTCGAAGCTAAAATTCAACAGTGCGACAGCCAAAGAAACACTTTAAAACTCACAGTTGGAATTACATTTGATACAGTGCTCGAGGAGATGAAGCGGTGGAGCGATGTGAGAAGAGCATTGTGGTTAAAGCAACGTAAGGTCTCCGCTCAGAAAAGGAAAAGACAAGCAACAGTACGATAAAATGGAGAGCACAGATCAGGAAGACTGTATCGGGGTTATCAGGACTGTTAGTATTTACTATTTACGCTGATAACAAGCAACAACTTCCTCCCTCGATTTAGTAACAATTTGCACAGTTTATGCACTTAAGATGTCCATTGGGATTGTTCTGAATATTTGTTTTCTCAATCAGTGAACGAGTTAAATAGAGTTAAATATCAAGGAGTTAAATATTATAAATATGCCTATACATATGCTTTTGCTGGTGTAAACAGTATGCATTCTACATAGTTAAAATAACAACATATATTTATTTCAATCCTGTCACCTAGAAACTACACTGAAGCAAAACACAGTCTCTAGCAACACATTTTATATGTAGTAGCTGTAGGCGTCTATACATATAAAGGGACCATATTAGTCCTTTTATATAGTTCTGATATGATATATGTAAATATTAGCTCTGGTTTCTATTTGGACTGTAGGTGAGAGCTGTTTGAGCAGCAGTCAACTAAAAGCTCTAAAACAGAAAGGAAAATAGCTCTTCTGTTGTTTTGTATGCCATCTGTTCACCTTGAACATCTGATTGCCAATTCTAGTATATAACCATAATGTATTCTCCTTCAAAGACAAACAAAACAAAAAGACAAAACAACCTAGCATCTACAAGCGTCTGAACGATATAGAATTCTTAATTCTTAAAACCAATAGTCAAAATTGCTGATTTAAATTTGATAAACTCATATCAGCTGATATGTAGTTGTTTACTCATTTACACACTGCCTGATGTTGTTTGGATCTGCTGCTTGTTGCGTGTGTGGCAGTACCGCCAACAGGGAAGTTGCGACGCGCCCTCTAGTGGACAAACTATGCAACATCAACCAATAAAATCGGCCTTTCAGATAACATTTTAGTATTAAGTACCATATAAATGTCATTTCTAGGTGACAGCATTGATTCTGTGTTAAAAGTAAAATAGCAAAGCGTTCACTTCACCAGAACAAATGTACCCTGTTTTCTTCCTTCAACAAAAGGTAGTGAGTTCCAGTAACTCAGAAATCCATACAACACAACAATGCCAAGACCAACTCATTTAATTAACTCATTTTTCTCAAAGATTTCAAGTTTACTAGCAAGACATTTTTAGACGTACATCAACATTTTCAATTCAGTAAACACAGTCTACAAGGAAAAAGTTCATTTTAGTGCAGTATATTTCCCCATTAATTGTTAAAGAACTCACAGTATCGTTTATAATGTTGCACTTTGTTCTCTAAAGCAGCGATTACTAGATCAACACTGAACTAAAAAACAAATAGTGACCCAGTGCACTCTAAGCTTATCTGACCTAGAGGAAAAAAGCTGATATAGCCGACATCACACCAGTGGTTAGTCCCTTAATAGTCTTGTAAATATGGAACAACAGTGAAGCAGATGTCTAGAGAGCCTATGGTCACAGTAAGCCCCCCATTGCCACTACAATTACTACCTTGAATAGTTACAGACAAAGAACTGTTCCGGACTTCTTTCAATGTCCTTCAGAATAGACGAATGTTCTTGAGGTGACCACACAGTGGACCAGCCAATCTGTCTTCACACTGTAGCCATAATAAGTTTCCTACACCTCAATAAATAAGCAATTTATTCTCCTACCTGCACCCCCCACCTCCAGCATGGAACTCGATTAGACCTGAAGCAAACATGGACATGAAGGAAAGTGTTGGCACGCAGAGCTGACTCAGCTCAGGGAGCTGTGATTTATTTAATCTTAAATTCACAAAGATAGCTTACATCCAGATTTTTCCATCACTACCTAATCTCTCCTTTGGGAACTGGATCCTATACGCATGAAAACTGCAGTGGCTAATCTACATCATTGTTTTCAGTGTTTAATCAAATCTGTTCAATATATGTCAATTCTTAAAGGCCTAAAAAGCAGTCACTGGTGGAAACTAACAAACCAGTCTAACGTCATGCTGAGTGGAGTCCCAATCTTCCCCACTGTGCAGTGCATTACATTTTTCTTCATCTGTACAAGGTGAAGATGAAGGGAGATGGCCTCCCCCTTGCGCTCGATCCTCCTCCGTTAGATGGATGTAGGGGGAGCGCGCTGCTGGAGAGGACTACGATTTACCTGTCTAGCTTGCTACTTGTCACACACAGTTCACACAACTGTGCTTCATAAACTGAGAGGAGAGAGTGCCATCCTTTCGAGGGAGGCGAGAGGAGCGACTGTCAGAATACGGCGATGCCAACACTGGCAGAAATCCGGGAAAACAAACGACCCACCGTTCATCTTCCAAGTACAAACCTGCTCACATATGGCGGCGTATAAATTCTGGCAGTCAAGCCCTACACCACCTTTCATCTTTGTTTTCCTTGCCTTTCTGTTCCTCCCTCGTGGTTATCTGAGCTTCTACGCTGAAGCTAAGCCTTCCAAGAAATAGTGAAATCCATGAATAATAACCGTCATTAATCAACTGTTGCATGAATACATAATCTGAGACCGTACTGAGTCTAGGATGGAAGACTTTAACATTTGCATTGGGAACTTGTGTGTGTGTGTGTTATTTAGTCATATTGGATTTACTAGTCCAATATGTAGGATCTTACATGCAGCATTGATCAGATTCATTAGGCAAGAATGGAAGACGAGTGTTTCATGTATTTATAGTTTAGACCATCCAAAACTGCCTTACAGAGTATATAATGTGTTTTAACTGTGCTTAAAACTGTCAAATTTTCAATTAGGACACTAAACGATGTCCTGAATAAGAACGCTGGCAATTTGCCTCGACTACTTGTAACAGTTCTGCTATTCTGTCATCGCGGCCTCTAGTGATTCCCTATTCCAGCACAAGATGAGCAATTATTACAATATTCATTGGCATGAATCGCAACTGATTCAATAGGCTGGAAGCTGGTTCGAAGCAAGCCAAGGAAGATCAGGTCCCATTTTTCAAATCAGCGCTCAGCTCAGTCGGCCTCGGTGTGTTACTCATCTGCGCACCGCACAGAGACGGTGACAAGACATAAGAAATACAGCATCACATCCAGAAAACACACAGCTGCATTGTTAAAAAGGGGGAGTAAAGGTAGCCCCCCACCCCACCTCATCCCAAAAAACAAACAAACAAAAAACTCCAGCTGGGACTGATGTTTAAGGGGTCACTCAAAGTCAAACTGTTAGATTTGTATTGTTGATTGTCATTTATGCTTAGAAATATTTACTTATATATGCTTAGAGTTTTGTAATTAGTTGTAGATTGGTAGAGGTTTTGATCCTTGATAGTCTGCAAACTTTGTGTGCATTAGACAGCACTTTGGGAGCATGAGAGGTCATACCGTGTCTTATTATTTTATGGTAGGATTAACGTAGTTGCGTCTGTTCTAGTCTAAGTGCTCTTTGTTTAGATGAACTGCAGGACTTCCTCACCGTGTTATCTAGGATGAACCATCTAGGGTGAGGGGGAGGCTACCCTCTTCCTGACCAAGGATGTTTGACCCTTTGATCAGCAGTCCCCACACACACACACACACACACACACACACACACACACACACACAGGCAAGGTACTCTTTGTTTGTATGTAGACGTCGTATGTTAATGAACCTATGCATATTCATGTAACCTCAATAAAAGGACAGTGTATGGGAGAACGGACGAGACCAACTGGAGTCAAGCGGTTGTCCGGTTCTCTCCCGTGCACGAGTAACATGAAGAACTTTGCCTATTTGTGTCTTGCTTGCAGTGTAATTATATTGTCTTAACGTTCCAGCGAATAGGTTTATGCTACAAACCTAACACAAACACCTCTGTGTTTTCTTGCTGTGATGAGCTTGTCATCTCACTCTTCATTTCCTCCAGGATTCCCATACAGCAAGTGCAGCATGCACTTACATGTTTTTAAATCCGATCACTAAACAACTATTTAACATCCAATTCCCTGCATCAATTCAAAAGAATATGTTCTCGCTGCTAGAATATTGACGCTGGCAGATGCAAATGAAGACTCAGAAACACATGTGGGATTCTTGCTACTCAGTGCAAACAGGAAAACAATCCCAAGTTCATTATTGACTGTATGTACACCTCTGATGGCAGAGGCCAGGGGATTACCCATAATCCTTTGCCTTTTCTACCCTGCTGCTTTCAGCCTTGAGGCACTACCCTCTGGTAGCACAAACCCTCCAATTGCAAAGGGAAAAAAAAAAGAAAGAAAAAAGTCTCCTTTATCCCCAAAATCACCTCTAAATGTACGACGACCTCATCAGTTTTCCTCTCCTTGGCTATATTTAGCTTTACAGTAAGTGAAAGGGCAAATTTGAGGGACTAGGTGTGAAAAAGGATGACACCCCCCTGCAACAAACCCCTTCAAAAAGGTCTCCTTACATGACAATGAAGAAATACAGCGTCCTTGCTTGCCACTGTACTGCACCATCCTTCCAAACTTGTCTTTCGTGCTGTGCACTGAGAGGTGCTGGTCACATATTTACAACAGCAAACGCAACAGAAATAAATACAGTGAAAGCACGAGGAATTTAAAATGATGCACGCCGCCTTCTCCTGCTTGCACGGCAGCCAGAAATCCTTTTATTTACAAAGTGCACTGAGACAGCTGAATGAGGTTAGTATGGACAATATCATCATCAAGCAGCATTTTGAGTAGCACTGGTGCTAACAAGAGGCAGAGAGAAGAGAGGAGTGGAGCAGAGGCTACTAAACTAATAGTAGTAGTAGTAGCTAATAATGGTAGTAGTGTTACTCCAGTGGAGACGGTAGGAGATGGAGGTGGGCTTTAACAGGTGTACATGTCATCCCTGCTCTTTAAAAACAGGGAGGCAAAATGAGGTCTCCTTTTCTTTTCTCCTCTGCGTTGTACTGGCCTCATTGTAGTGGTCTAGAGGCTGTGGTGAGAGGAGGGGGCCAGTATGGGAGCGCAGGGGTGCAGGCTGCATCCCCCTCCTCCCTCAGGGATAGCCATCATCCTCCAGACTGAGTGCCACGCGCTGCAAACAGCAGATAAAAAGACCGTTACCACAACAGGCTGGTTAAGGAGAAGGAAGTGAGATAGAACAGCGGGGAATGAAAATAGAGAAGCTCAGTGGAAAAAGAGGAGAAAGGGAGACAAGATTCCAGTCTAGGTGGAACCCAGAAGAAAAATGGCAGCTTTGTTATGTGATGCCCTCTCACTATTCTGCCTCCTCTCCCCAACCTTCGTCTTCGTTTCTTTCCAATTCAGCCCCCCCCAACGTGTTGTTTGTCCCCTCCTTCCCTGGCTGCTCGTAGCGAGGAATGCAGGCTGCCTGCCTACGGTTGCGAAAGTCTGGCCCACATAATGCAAGCCTGATTTCTCTGGCTGCCCGAGCTGCCACACTGAGACAAAGGGCAAGAAAAAGTTAGGACGAGAAAAGAAGAGGAAGAAAACCACTAAAGAGATAAAAGGCAATACATAAGATTTGTACAAATGTTTGTAATAAAACTGGGAAAACGAGAGAGAAGGAGTAAAGCCCCCTCTCTCGTTCCGCGAGGGTAGGTTGTTACTTCGACAGGTGCACGACTCAGTCGTGCACCTGTTTCAGTGTCTGTCTGAGCGTGCTTCCCGCCTGTCATCATGCCAGTGATACCCAGAATTCTTTGCCTTCTTTCTCTCCGGGGTGACACAAAGAAATCTGTGTTACCATGCCAACAGATCAAAGCGCTAGACTCCCGTCTCACCCTCCCTCCTTTATGCTTTTTGGCTGCCCTTCGCCGCTTGCTCTCTGACACCCAAAACAAGAAGCATATTCGGTAAATGTCATAAACTCCTAATGACGCACAGTCTGGATTTAAGGGCATTTTACTTTACTGCTACGTGTTGCAGCTGCCACTGTATCCAGGGTTTGTAGAAAATGCCGCTTCCAGTGACTTTTAAAACTGCATATACATCAATGGGAAGTCATCAGGGTAATCCTGAAATTGCGTTGCTGAGATTTATGGTTTCTGCAAGATAAATTGTATTTCGAGAGAGTCCTTCATCCTGATTTGTGCTCCTTTTTTCAAATTTTGTGTGACCTCAAAACAAAATCGCATTAGTTCAATGCTATGACGCAACTATCTACTCTACATGTCCAATTTATTTGTGAGCAGTGGCTATAGAGCAACTCCTCTTTCACCTCTCTTTTTTTGCATCTCATCTGCACTAATCATGATTTCTTGGCTGCTGAACCTTTCTGAAGCAAAGGAATAATGCTTTGCCTGTGCACAAGGGTTTTGTCAGGAAATGGGGATCACTCACTTCAACAACCAAAAACACTAACACGATGCACAAATAAATGGGATGGCGGGTCGGCAGCAGGGATGTATCGCATGAATATGGTCGCTGAAGGTGAACGAAATGTGTGTCGAGGGTTTACGTGTACGCGTGACAGGTGTGTTCGGTAATTACTTCAAAAACACAAAGAAATAAAATGATATGTGAACGTGTGCGAGCCTGTTCTTTCTTTCCACCAGGCTGACATGTACAAGAAAACGGGCTTTTCCAAACCCTCGTGCCAACTCCCATTTTCCAAATATTTCACACCTCTTCCTTTCCTCCGCAGTACCTCTCACTTAGCGTTCGAGAGCATCGGCGCCCCCGAATACCAGTGAGAGTTGTTGTCTGTGACGCCGCCCCCTAGAGGAAGCGCTATGAATGGCTGACTGTGGCTGCCACTCACTGCTGGGTAGACGTGACCGATGGACTCGCTCTGACGCCCGATGTGGATTTCGTCGTCGTCATCCTCTGTGGTTTTGCGGTACACTGGGTTGTCGAAGTTCATGCTCTTGGTGTTCTTGCGCCGCCAGTTGCGCCAGACCAGGTATCCACCGGTGCAGAGCAATCCGATGACCACTGTGGCAAGGATAGGGACTGCATGTGTTTAACACACACACAACAACAACACACGGCGGGAGCGTTAACACAGCCCGGGGGACACAGAGCGGCGCTTTAAGCACTCACGCACAAACACACGTTGCACTGTTCACCTGAAGGCTCATTATTTTTCAGTTTTGGTTTTTGAAATGTTGTTTGCATAACAGCTTCTCAAAAATTTTAAAAACAAAACAAAGTCCACTTTTCTGAAACTGTTAGAAAAACTGGTGGCACTTTATGCATCTGTTTCTATAAATTTAGTGGGCTGAGCTTTTTATGTTTCATCCCCCGTATGTCTTCTGTATCTGCATTTTAAAAAATCTAAGCATTTATTAGAGAAACAATGAGCCTTCAAAGAGGAACTAATCATTCATTGCATTATATCCCCCCCTCAGTGTCACGAAACGATCAAAAACATGCACACACAATATGCAACATAAATGTCTGCATGGTACACATGCACATAAACATCATTCCAACACACACACACACGTGGGCACACTGAACCAAACTGGCATTTTATATTAAATCTGTAACCATTCAAGCCCTGAAGACACTGATTATGACCTTGTTTTTGAATAAAAGCCCCACAAGGTTGCTTAATTGTCATCAGCATATAATCCTGGTGCGCATTGCTCAAAAAACAGAATTTTGGGCAATGATTTATAATTTTGTATTTTATTGCACCGAAAAATTTATATCTGGAGTGTCCGGATGGGGTTATGGGAGGAGAATAAGAAGAGGGTAAGAGGAGGAGAGAAGACGGGGAAAGGGTTGGGATTTGGAGGATTTGAGATAAGCGCCGTCTCTCCTCTTTCATTACCATATCAGCATAACTGCCCTGCAAGGACCTGTGTGTGTGTGTACAGTGCATGCTTTAGAGTTTTTGTATAATGAAAGCGCAAACACCCAAATCAGAGGTAAGTCAAGGAGGTTTGGATATGTGTGCCTGCATTCATAGATGTGTTTTCCTACGCTACAGTACGCCTGTCTAATTGCGACTTTATTAGATAGACACTTGAGATTCCTTCGTGGCTGGGTTGGAAACCCCAGCTCCTCCTTTGTTCTTCTCTAAATGCTCAATGGTTTAAAGGGAAAAAAAACAAAAAAACCCATCAGCTTTCCTCTCATTTAGAAAATTTATCTCCAATGAGCGAGTGGCAAAACAGCCTGTCTTTGGCTAAAACTGATAATCATTGCTGGGCTGCTTCCCCTTACGGAGCTGTGGGTGGGTGTGGTGCATTACTGGGTATGAGCGGAGAGCTGGGGTGCAGAAATCCAGCCCGTGTGGACCTCCAACATTAATGTTTCAAAGCTGCTAAAAAAAAAAAGATTTGTGGTGGCAATAAATGGGAGAAGGACAAAAAAAGGATAAAGCGGAAAGGGTTAATAGTCTCCAGGGTTATTTTAATGAGCTGATATTTCAACTATAGAGACTGGAAAGAGAAAAAAACAATAGCTTTACAATCTTTTAGCGCTCCCCTGAATTATCAAACTTGTTAATATTAGGGATGAAAGAGATCTCAATTAGTGGTATATGCTGCCACTATAAGGCCATTTGCACATTCAGCTGATTTCCCAGTCACGTTGGGCATGAAAGTATGAAATATTTCCATAAAATTCGATTTTCATTTTAATCGGAGCTAATAGAGTAGATTAACTTTTCTAAGCCGGTTTGATTGAAAGAACTACAATTGCCTTTTTCTGCCTTTGTAGATGGTTGATGGTTTTCTCTTTATTGCCTAAACAGACAACAGCATTATGTCTGAGGTCATTAGCTTCCTGCTCCAGGCCAAAAACACAATTTCATGGCATTAATCCACTTTTCTCTCCCCTCGTCTCCCGTAAAGCGGTATAACCCACTCTTAGTCCGCTCGGTCACAGAAATAGGTCAGAACATTGGCCTGATTGATACGATCTGATCAGAGCGGTGAACACGAGCAAAATGTACTAACAGCTGGTCGTGTGATGACAAAACCTGAATTGAATTTCACATTTGCTCAAATGTCATTAATAATGACATAATGTGCATATTACAGCAGCCTGGCCGTTTACTGACAGAGGGGCTCACTTCCATGTAATGGCTTTTTCTAGCCATAGGCCACGAGGATGTTGCTGGATAATACCATACCTCAGTACATTTTTTCAATAGATGCGATACAATTTTATGCCTGAATCTCACTATTGAACCAGATATGTGTTGAATTGTTATTATTTTAATGAGAATGTTTTAGATTTAATCAGCCAGGTGGAAACGCAAACATCCTAAAACCCAGGCACACGCACACAAACACTTAACCTCATACTCACATTAACAACAAAACGCACGCAACATGCAGTTAAGCAGACTTGAAGGAGCGAGGAGGGAGAGGCAGGCAAGCAGAAAGCAAAGACAACACAGTGAGGGAGTCAACAGTACTCACCGATAGGAATGACTATCCCCAGAACAGCTACTGTGATGTTGTTACCTATGAGGTAGTGATCACTCGCAGCTGAGATGAACAGAAAGATGGAAGACAAGAAAAAAAGAGAATCAAACCAAGAAAAAGTTTTGCTTCAAACCCCACCAAGTGCCCTCCTAGAGAGCAAGAGAGATTTCAACACGGGAACATCAAAAGAAAGGCTGGAAAAGGATATTTGCATAATATAAGGGCAGAGAATCCATCTGATTTCAGTTTGGACTGCTGACTTTGTCTTCCCCAGCAGCATGTGTAAATGAAAAAGCCAATGAATCACACAGGGATGGCATAAAAATGCAGTGAGATGCCTTTTAATACACGAAGGAACAAATGCGTTTCCAGAAACCAATGCATCAGAATTTGTATGAATATAAGCAACGAGCACATGATCTCGCATTACTCCATTCTTTTTCTACGAGACGTTTCAAAACTGTGTCACAATGCAATGCAGAAGACATTTATTCTGGACATGCTTTGCATCCTTACTCCCCTTCAGCTCTCACCCCAACAGGTCGGCGGGGGAGCTTTTGACATTAATCTCGCTCCCAACCCTCGTATTAGCAGCAGGCTAGCTGTTAGCCAAAAGTGTGATCAGATGGCTATAATGAAGTCTGGTAAGGAAGATTAACACAAGAGAGCACAGTGCTGGCCCTGCATACTGATTGGCTCATTCGACAAAGTGACTGTTCCAGTTCTATGGCTGGCAAAAAGAGACAGATGGCATGTGACGGATGTGACAGACAATGCAGGCGCACATTATTCTTCATAAATTAAATCATATAGTGAATGAAATGCAAATAAATGCACACACGTGCGCACACACGAGAGCCACAAAAGGTGAAGCGACTTCAGACAGCGAGTTCTGAGTCAGCAGAAGCGAATTTTGGCTTTTCTTAAGTGTGAGTGACGTCCAGTGGGTCCAACAGTAAGACTCAAAAAGGCAGATTAACTGAATCTCATTAAAGAAACTGCTCTGGAAGGAGGCTGTTCTGGAAAGGGAGGGCACTGAGAAAGGGAGAAGAAGAAGAAAAGGGGACAAAAGTCTCAATTTCATGAGGGTCATTCTTACTGGAGGGATTTTAATATCAAAACGTTTACTGCCACTTATTATTTAAATATAACTGTCAGGGTTAGAATGCTATATCCAGTACAATTAACAATGATTAATAAAACAGTATATCGTAAATATACTGCTCAAAAATATACTTTAAAAACACATCAGATCAATATCTGTACTGATATGGACTGGGTAATGTGTTAGGAATGAGAAGATGCCACATCGAAATGAAAATGATCAACCCACAGACGGCTGAATTCAAAGAGACCCTGAAAATCAAAGTGAAAAATGATGCAGCATGCTATTGCTGTTTTGTGGAAATTTCATTGCAGCATCTCAAAATGGTATGTGCTTGTACACATCCCTGACCAAGATGGGGCACACTCGTAACAGGACGACGGATGGTGTCCTGGGAGATCTGAACCAGGGCTTCACTGAACTCCTGGACAGTCTGAGGTGTGACCATACAGGATCGGATGAACCAAAACATAACATCCCAGAGGTCTTTTAGTGGATTTGGAACTGCCTGCACACTTTTATCACATGAGGTCAGGCATTGTCGCACACCAGAAGGAACCCAGGAACAAGAGCACCAGTGTAGGGTCTGACATTGGCTCCAAGGATTTCATCCTGGGAGCTAATAGTAGTCAGGGTGCCATTGCCTAGCCTGTAGAGGTCTGTGCCCCCCAGACCATTACTAACCCGCCACCAAACCTGTCATGCTGACGATGTTACGGGCAGCATCATGGCTTCTACAGACTCTTTCATATCTGTCACACGTCTGTTTTTTTTGTTTTTTTCCCCAAAATCTTGAAATTAATTTTCTTTAATGTTGCTGAAAGATGTGCAAAATTACTACCGATATCAAAAGAAAACATTGGTTACCAGCTGTGTTTAATCTTTGCCCTCCCCAATCAGACTCCTGGTTCTCCCTCGCCCCACCATGCCCTCCCTCCCTCCCCCCAGCAGCGCACATGTGTAACAGCTGATGCCGGCAAACTTGACAGTGTGCACTGAGTTGAAAATTATAACACATGGCCCGTGGGTTTGGAGACTCGTCTTGTTCATGCCCCATTTTTCTCATCTGTGTCTGCTCCACCTCTCATCTGGAGCACTTGTGGTGTGCTGAGGAGGGCTGACAACTTCAGAGACCGGAAGAAACGTGCCTCTCGCCTCTTAGTAACTCTGAAGTACCGCGACCCCTAAAGTAATACAGCAGGCAACCTCTTTAATTCCCAGAAAATCACTTTCTCTCCCGCCTCTTTTTCCATCCTGTCGTTTCATATCCATGTAAATGCCGCCTTTCCTCCCAACAGTGTGTCATCTACAACTCCCATCCTCCCCGTTAAAGTGCTGGACTGTCATGTTCTTTTTCGCTCTCTGTTCACTCTTCGTTCTCTGTGGCTTTACTGTCTCACACTGCACGTTTTTGTTTTTTTCATTTAACATTCCTTCGTTTTACTCCTTGCTCCGTTTCTCATTCATTTCCCTGTCCTCCAACTCCCACTTAAAACTTTCATCATCTTTCCCTGTTTCTCTCCATCTGTACAGCTTTTTTTCATCCTCAACACCTGCTCTTTTAATTCTTTTTTCTCTCCTCTAAATTACTTGTTAGAATGACATAAAGATATACAAGTATTATGATAAGTGTTTTAGTGTTAATCTTTCTTTTAGGGCATTTAAATAGTGCACAGACCCATTATCTGACATAAATATATATTCATCTAAAGAGTCAGTATTAAAAAGGGAACCTTTTTCATTTTCTTAGAAACAAAAGACAAAATAAAAAGCTGCCTCGGCAGGTTGACTGTCTCAATTTAATATTGCCATGCAGTAAAAAAGCTAAGAAGACTTTCAAAACAACTGCTGAAAAATACTGATCTCACAATTTGGTGGCTTCATCAATTTTGCTGCGTGGTGCTATCAAGGATTCTCGTCCGCTTCCAAGTACAATTTAATTCTTAGCGTGGCTTTGTAAACCATTGTTACGGCTGTTAGTCTGCTGTCACTGTTTGTCTGGGCTGCAAAGTGGTATTTTTCTTGCGAGCCAGTGAAGCGTGATTGGCGCGAGAATGAAGAACACTGCCAGTTATAGAAAGAGAGCGAGCGAGAGCTAAAGAGAGAAGGGGAGAGAGGTACAGAGGGAGAGACCAAGACAGAGATAAAGACAAAGAGAGTAAGAGAGAGGCTGTCAGAAAGTGAGGATGAGTGATGAGTAGTTTTATGCGAGAATGGAGGGGACTGTCATTTCTTAGCTCTGACACTTCTGTTAAGACGCTGGTCGCGAGGGATCAACAGTAAGCAGACCGAGACATAGTGCAGGCCTGTGAAGCGTTCGGACGGGTGTGTGAGCAGATGAGAAAAGGAATAGAGGAGGAGGTCGTAGGGCCAGTAAAGCAAATGATCAGAGGGAAAAGTGGAGGGGAGGAGAAGCTAGAGAAAGGAGGGATAAAAGTATTGGTTTTTAGCTTCCTGCTGATTTAATGATGGTGGTAACAGCAGTGATGGTAGCAGAGCAGAAGAAAACACTCGCTTTACACACATCCACATTCCTGTCATCATGTCACTTACCTCTGTGGGAGAGGTTGGCATTGCTCTCTTTCTGAATGCTGTTGGGAGCCACGGCAGCCAATAAGGGGGTGTGTGTGGACGTGGACTTCTGACTAGTGCTGCTCAAACTGGTCGTCTCTGTACTGGTAGCGGCGGGAGTCCGAGGGTGCTCTGTGATTCTGCCGCTCCTGGTGGTCTGAGGAGGGGCTGGTGTTGTAGTCTTGGCTGTGGGTGGTAATGTGGTAGTAGCAGAGGTGGTGGTGGTGGTGGTGGTGGTAGAGGGCGTTGTGGTCGTGGCAACGGTTGTGGGAGTTGTTGTTGTTGTGCTTGTTGTGGTGGTCGTCGTGGAAGTTGTGGTTGCGGTGGAGGCAGATGTCGTGGTTGCCCGGGGTCGAACTGCGCAACAGAAAAACAACCAGTAGGATTTGAGATTTCTCTCCAGACTGCTCAGCTGTTGCAGCCATTTCCACTTGTAAGCTCTGCATCAATATTCAGCATACAACTGCAGTCAACAGCAATGCCTCCATTGTCTTATAAGATGAGATCTATAATCTCTTCTGAGGGTTCTGGGTCTACCATGGGGTCTCCTACCAGGAGCGCGCCTGCAAAACCTCCAAAAGGAGGCATCCATGAGGCATCCAAAATAGATGCTCAGCTGGTGTGTTTGATACGCAGGAGCAGCGGCTCTACTCTAAGGTCCCTCCAGAAGTCCAAGCTCCTCAGTGTCTCATCTCTAAAGCTGAGCCCAACCACCTTATAGAGGAAATTCATTTTAGGTGCTTGTATTCATGATCTTACTCAGATTTCATGACCATAATCTCATAATTATTTATTTATAGGCTTTGAACTGAAGTCTGTAGATCTTACATCACACCACAGGTTTGGATTGAGACATAAATGGATCAGTAAATGAAAAGCTTCACGTTTCAGCTTTCAGCTGCACCACAGCAGTCCGGTATAACACCTGTGTTACTGCTAATCAGAAGTGTGACACTTTAAAGTCCTGTACAGCACCACATAGGTACCGTGACAGGTACTGTGATATTTCTATGTACATACTGTGCTAAAGTGCATTCACACATTCATAAGTAACAAGTTGCCAGATGGATAAGTTGCACAAGCGCATAATAAGCAGAATTTAGTGCAAGCGTTGCAGTCAGTTGTTGCAAACATCATATCACATCACAAGAAATGATCTGAGAAAACACTACGTTGTTAAAGCAGATGTACTACACCAGTACGTTTGGTTCATAGTGTACTACATGTACTAAAAGAAGTATTCAAGTCAGGGATTTTAGCTGAAGCTAAATTACACCACATGTCACCCCAGGCTCTTCCTCTGATCACTGTTTTTTTTTTTTTTTGGTGTATCAGATTTACACAAATCCCAGTGCACACACTGCTGCTGATATAACATTCGGGTTTGTGTTTTCTAAACATTATTTTTAATATAAGTGATATGCGTTTCTTTGTGGTTGTAAAACTGAAATTTTGATCCAATACAGTCACAATTAAACCAGTGAGTTTTTCCACCAGAAATGTTTGTGTTACAGTAAGAATCCAAAAAGCTTTGGTACAAATGCACTCACTGCCCCTGCACCTACTCCCAGCCTCTCTCACAGGGATTCTTTGAAATATTGCCTCAATACATCTTCATCGTCTCTTTCCCCCCGTTTCTCTGTGTCAGCTCCTCCTAGCTCACCTATATAGACATTAGGTGTAGGTCTAGTAAAAATAGCAACGTTACAAATGTAGTGACTCTATAAGGGCAGGGGGACAAGCTGACTGATGAAATAAGGTCAGCGAGGTAGGTTAGAAGTGCAGGGAAGAGTCCCTGACCTAGTTCCCAAGATAGTTTTACACAACACTTAAGGTTCAGATTCTCTGAAGGATCCAGGGCACTTTTAGCTTTGTAAACGTTGTACTGTTAAATTGCAGACATTGAAAAATACTGTATTTGGAGTATCCAAAGTATTATGACAAATAGAAACAGTATAAATAGAAACGCTTTATATTTAGAATTTTAAATATTTGTGCTTAAATATGACCTAAAAGATGATCAGACTTTAACACTAGTCACACAGACGAACATAACTCAAATAAATAAATGAGACAAAAATATTCTTGGTAATTTAATCCAGTATTACACGGCTTGCATGTTTGTGGGTTTATTCAAATGAACTTCAGGTCTTTCCAAAATATTTCTGTCAGGTTAAGTTTGACTTAGAAACAAGCTCATTCCAAATAATTTTACTTATACATAGAATGACTTGTGTGCTTCGTTCTTGCAGCCTTGCTGTGCACCACTGCTGTTCTATGTTGTACTGATGGAGTAGCTGAGAAGTTAGCCTGGATTCTTTGTGCTCGTAAAAGAATTTAGGAACCGGAGAAAATTCAGGCCTTACTATTGGACTGATCACTGTTAGCCAACGACCCCTGAGAATGGCAACAATGCTCCTGAATTTCACTGTGATCCTAGCAGCGTGAATCTCATGTGACATTTATCCACACGAATCATTCATTCAGGTGTGCCTGTGGAATGTAGACTTACTGATCGCGCAGCGTCTCATGTCTGGTCCTAGCTCCATGCCGTCAGGACAGGCGCAGGTGTACTTGGGGGAGTGGTCTGTGATCTGAGGCGCCTTCAGGCAGAGGTACTCGCAGCCACCATTAGGCAGTGTGCCCATATTACAGGTATCAGGACCTTTGGGAACACAGGCAGAAATGTAAAAATATTAAAAAAGACTTTTGGCAACACATTTATCTCTTGGAAAACAATAAAACCCCAAATGTTTTATTAACGAGCTGTACTGGAAAAGGAAAAAAAAACTTGCACAAAGCCCAAATCTCAACAGCCCAAATTTTATTCAAATTAGAACAAAGAAAATATATCAAAGGTTTAAAATTACAGAATGTACAATTGTAACAAAAAAATAAGGCCACTTTGAATTTGATGGCAATAACTAGTCTTAAAAAAAGTTGGGACACGGGTAAGAAAAGGCTGCAAAAGTAAGTGCTAATGAAAAAGAACCAGCTGGAGAAACATTTTGCAACTAATTATGTTAACTGGAAACATGTCAGTAACACGACTGGGGATAATCATGTTATATTATATCATCTCGCAGATGCTGAGGTTCATCAATCTGCAGAAAAAAACACATGAAAAACTGGATGAACCTAAGAAAAAGAAAAACCAGCATCAAATTTGACACGTAGGCGCCGGTATCTCATCAGTAAAAAGTTTCTGCTGCCATCAAACTATTAACTAGTTTGATGCTAGATTTAGGAATCTAATCTTTATTCCACACACTTCCTCTTGCTGACTTTAGAGATGCGTAGGTGAATGCAGGAGAGTCTCAACTGCTTTTAATCTCTGTAACCCAAATAAAAAATTTACATGTAGTTTCTTAAGCACAGTTGCAGACTCATGGAAAAACACTGCAGTTTTGTGTCATGTGGGGAAGCGCGAGAATTAGGTCAGGTCGCAATCTTTCCTGATTTCTTATGTAGCTTTGGAGAGCAGCACGCCATCAGCTGTCAGGAAAAACAGCAATATCACTTGCTACACAGAGTGAGATTTTAATAAGCTGGGAATACATTTATACTTGATGTACAGTATCTCAGCATAATGACTATGTAATGAGAACAGCTGTCTAAGTTCTCAAAGCTCCAAATGTGGTAAAAGGTTTGGGAAGGAGTCATCAAACTGGGGAGGATGGGAAAAAAAGGTTAAGGAAGAGTGTAGGAAGGAAAGACGAAAACAGAGGAGGAGAGAGAGGGAGGCAAGAGAAAAGTGAACGAAAATGATGAGGATGAAGAAGGAAAAAAGAAGGACCGAGATGATAACAACAACAAAATTATGTTGGTTTTAAGCCATAAAAGCGTCACTTTCTCCTCCTGCGCTGCCTCTCTTTGGTCTCCAACTAAGAAGAGTGAACCTAGGCTTCAAAGACCCACTGAGCGCACAAAAAATTAATAATAAAACAGACACAACTTGGGAAGGATCGGACGAAAGCCTCTTTTAAGGAAGTGTGTCGATAAACATGAAAGACATCTGAGCGTCTCGAAATATGTGGAGACGCACAGTACTGTACCAAACCACACTTACAGATAATATTCCTCACTGGGGTTTTCCTTAGGTGCAGTACACTAACAAATAAGAAATGATACAAAAATGCAAGAGAAACAAAGATAAATCGGTAAAAGACAGGGCAGAGAGGAGTCTGAACTCACCAAGCGTTGCAGTCGAGGTCACATTTTATCAAATACTTTGCTTATCAATGCTACTCGTGTGCTTGGGGGGGCTACTCGGTGCACCTTCACTTAGCCTTGCAGTGTTTTGTCTTGCTTTTGTTGGCATTTGGGAGAAAACATTTTCCAATTCTGTGACTTCTTTTTTTGACCAGGACTCTTGATTTATTAATGAGGGAATGCAATTAGCTGCCTGCTGGCGCACAGACAAGATTGCTTCTGAGCGCTCAGTGAGTGAGGAGAGAAAACAAAGCATGAAAACACTCGCACAAACACATTTCTGGCACGCAGTGTCAAACACACCCAGGTATTCACAAGCAGAGGTGTTGAAAGGCACACACGCGTGCGTGCAGTCACACACATCGAGAGTGCAAAAAAAAAAAAAAAAGACAAACACATCGTTTTGACGTGCCCGTCACATCCACAGGTCTAATCACACTCATCAGATTATCTGTTTATTGTTTCAGACCGTTTCACTAAGTGGATCCTCGTGTCTATGTGCTGATAATGCAATGCTTTGTACTCAGGAAGGAGGTTAGATTTTGTGTATCCTGTGTGCACATACGCCCCAAAATCCTGCTCATTATACCGAACAAGATCCTGCACGCTTACGAGTGGCAAACAGCACCTAGACAGAGACTGGGCAGTATGACAGACTGAAAACGAAACGGACATTTTGACTTATTTGAGGTCATCTGGGACAGCCCCACTTAGATCACCTGTGCTAAGCTTCTATGCGTTTCTTCTTCTTACCCTTGGGCTGCCTCTGTTCATGAAACACCACCAGGTCCAGGGGGTTGTTAAGGTCCTCTGCGACCTTGGCCACATCGTGTCCCGTCAGTCGGTTGGCGCTGTATATCGCTTCATCTTCCAAGTCTGTCCAATACACGCGATCCTGGGTTAAAATAAAGCAAAGTCAGCTTGAGAAATACACAAATAAATAAAAAGCCCTAAACCAGCCTTGATGATTAACGATCAACCTATTAAAAAAAAAAAAGAAGAATAAATGAAAGATATCTCAGCTAATGCCACAGATAATGTTATAAAGCCACATGCATGTTGCAGATCCAGAACTGCTTGCGCTGTACCACTTGAGATCGGACACTTTCCTAATCAAATGGCAGTGATGACGAGATATATTTCATATTTCAGTAACAGAACACTTACAAAAATGTTTTCTCTAAAGAGGGCGTCATTCTAGGGTTTTATAAAGCTGTTGTTGCTTATCATTTTCAGAGTCCAGTGATTCTGTAATTCAGAACCGTGAGACCTCAAGTATGGAGCAAACATGCTGCAAATGAGCATAATCTGCATACAACTTTAGAATAAATGGCTTTTCATAAACACCATTTGTCTCTGCTTAGAAGCTGTGCACTGATATTCATTGTAGTCACCGTTAATTAAAAAAAAAAAAAAAAAAAAGGAAGAAAAAAAGCCAGTCTGCTGCAAAGAAATGTCCTCATCCCAACAATGGCTATTTGATTAAATTTACGATTACATTTGAGGATGTGTTGTGGTTTACTTGAATAGAGAGGTGTTTTATATCCAAGGTAACTGGTTAATTTTTCAAAAATGCAATAACCCCCCCCCCCCAAAACATGCCATTTAGCCCCCACTCTAACATCTTTACCCTCCAGCACTCCAGGTATTTAAGATTATAGCCAGTCTCTCTCTTCTCTGGTAAGAATAATCAGCCCCAAATAAACTTAAAAACAGAGTCACATTACTCCAATTTGCCAGAGAAGAAAGCCCAGGTGGCACTCTTTGCTAATTTCTATTTTTAACCACCCTAATTATAACAGCTACTTAACAAATACAAGGACACAGAGGAGGCGTGGCATCTCTTGGAGACGGTTTAGTTAAAATAAGCCACCTACTCTGTGCTCGGTGGGTGAAAAGGGGAGCAGTGCTTACTTAAAAAAAACAACAAAAAACAGTAAAAACACCGTTTTAAGTCTGTAAGGAAGTTGCATGCTTGATAAGAAAAAAACAGCCCCGGTGTTTTATTGGAAAAACGTCTGTACCTTTGACTCTCTGTTTAAGCTTTGTGCCAAAGCAGAAGGTAGTGACTGCTTTGGCGGAGCGTACGGTGTCTTTGTAGTCCTAGCTCAGCTTCCTTCTCAATTTCCCTTCCGCTCTTTCACACCTGCTCATTATTCTCTTTAATGATACTACACGATATAACCGCACAAGTGCTCACGGCACTTGGTTTCCACAGCAACCCCAGACGGCTTTGTCTTTGCAAGCACACATCAATTAAGAAAAAACAGAAAAATGCAGCAAATGACTGCACGAGAAAACACAGACAGGCTGATATCATGGAAAGCTCGATAAAACAATGAAGAGACGATTTAGGAGGTGAGTGTGAGACGGAGAGACCAATCAGGAAGAGTGTCTGCAGGTTTTTTCGTCGTTACAGGGAGGATGTATTTTTATCATCTTTTTAAAGGCAAAGACCTGCAAGACTTGTATGGTGTGCGGGTATGTGTGTGTCCGTGTGTGTCCGTGTGTGGGGCTTAGTCACAGCAGCCATCCATGCTTTTTGTGCCGTATTATCAGTGGACTTGACCTCTCTCTCACCTTCCCCCCCCATCTTTCAGTGAGCTCTCTATCACTCAATCTCTCCCTCACTTAGGTTCTGATAACCTTTATTCATATGACAGTAGTTCTGAAACAATGAAAGACAAATATCAGCCACGCTGATAAAACACTACTCAAATCTATTATTCCATCTCTTCTTTTTGCTTCTCTCGCTCTCTGTCTTGATTTCCACCTCAGCAGTCAGTCTCTGACATTGTTTTCCCCTTTTTACTTTCTCCACTGTCAATCTTTCCGCGCGCCGCTTGTGACCTTGAAGCTTCAAACAGCAGCACAAAACCTGAGAAGGGCAGTGCTCTTCAATTGTAGGATCAAGGTACATCTTTTATGTTTTGAAGGATAGGCCAGAAGTTATACACAAAGCGCACGCAGACTTGCTCCCATGAACACATGGCGCCACGTCACATCAGATGGAGCTGCAACTCGGGGGGAGTGCATGTCTAAATTTATATGGAGCCATTTTTGAGTCGAGGGAAAGCAGCCCTTTATGATTTTGCTGCGATTCTATCCCAGAAGAATATGCGTCGGGGCTGTCTGACACATCTGTCTGATGAGCTTCAGGTGCCTACTGGATACCTGGATGTTATGCATGAAAACTACAAATGAAAGCTCAAACAAAGCCAACCCACTCGCCTGTTGAGGATTTGATTTGATTTTTTTTTTTATGGGTTTGATCTGCATTCTTTGGCATAATTAGCCAAGTTCTGAAAAAATAATGTGGGGGCTTTTTCGGTAAATCATTTAATCTCCAATAAGCTGCAAAAGAGAATTTTCTCTCATGTGCACGTTACAACGTGTCTCTAGTTATGTGAGCTGACTAGTTTTCTTATTTGGGCTGTAGATGTGGACAGAGAGGGCCTGACGGACGTCTTTGTCAGGTTTTTAGAAAATAAAGCTTTGATCACGTCATTTGACTGCCCCTGTTTTCACATAGAGCCTTTAAAATTTAAATCTTTACATATTACTCCAGTTTTTATTTCTTTCAACCACTACTTCTCTTCTCAATCCCATCCCACCTTCTCTTCTATCTCCTTCCTGTCAAGAGCTGAAAAAGAGACAACATTACTCTCTGCAAGCTTCTGCGATCTACATCTCCTCAGGGCTTGGCATGTAGGCAGGCGGTCGGCACTAACTGGTAAAGTTTACATGCGTGTGTCTGTTCAGGATTTGATACAGAGGCCCCGCATTTTTCTCTGCAGTGCTGAGAAAACCCGTTCGCTCATCAGCATCAAAACGAAGTCTGCAGATGACACACTCGAGTGTAATGACTTGTAGCGTTCACTGTATCGCTCAGGAATATGAGGAGCTGGAATAAACCGTACGCCGCACATGAGTTGACAACTCATATCTCACATGCTCAGAAGAGCAGCTATATGGATGTGCATGTGAAAGAAATGGATGCTTAAGAGCTGTGGGCTTGTGGTTTTTGTTATGCTTGTGCATAATCAAATGTGGCTAAATGTCAGAAACATTTTCTCTGCATGCGAGAAAACATGTGAGGATGACTGATTTGGGGTTACACAGTCCCCACAACAATTCCCACTCACAATAAGTTTCTACAGTTTTCACAAAGTTTTACATGTGATCCCCCAGGTCTTATTATTGTGGATTTGTCTTAACTGAAACTTACCGAACAGTGTATGAGCTAAATGTGAACATTTTACAGTTACTTTGTTTTTAACTAAAGAATAGGAAGAGTTAAACTAACGTTTGCTTAATTTATACTATTTAAGAATCAGCTGCAACACAAGTAAGTGCACTCTTTGTTAGCATGGCTCCAATATTTGATTCACCAGTCCACTTTCTTCCACTCAGGGACAGACACTATGGGCAGAGAACCATTCGTGCTCACATTCACACCTACAACCAATTAAAATCACCAACCTAAGCTTCACCCAACCCCATACATGACTGTGAACTGTGGGAGGAAGCTGGAGTATGTGGAGGGAATCGACACAGCCACAGGTAGATCGTGCAAATTCCACACAGAAAGGCCTCAGCCTAGATTTAAACCCAAGACCAACTAAAGCGAGGCGACAGTCCTACCACAGCAACACCGTGCAACTCGTGCATGCTGTAATATTTTTTACTCTCTCTTCTTTTACGTTTAATAAAACTCAAACTTCCTGGGCATGGATGACACCAGTTTTAAATATTTTGCATGAGTGACTCTGTGGAAATGTGTTCTGCCATTCTCGACACAGATGATTCTTTGCAGGTGCTCTTTGCTGGAGGTGTTGTTTTTCTTGCTCCACAGTCCACCTTAAAATACTCCAACTGTTCTGCTGAATTTGAGGCAGGACACACAGGCCACAGCTTTCACTTTTTTCATTCTATAAAAACTTGTGTTTGAAATTGCTATGTTTCGGCTGGAGAAAATGTTGTCCCTGCAAAGCATCTTCACACTAGGAGTCTGTTCATTCAGTGTAAACTTGGGTATAGACTTGCCTTTGCTATCCATCTACAAATGGCTACAAATGGTAGATTCATTTTAAAGAGAGCGACTTAACATCAACCAAAAATACAGAAAAAACACATCACATAAAAGTTCTAAACTGATTAGTATGTAATTGAGTATTTGATCCCCAAGCAAAACATGACTTAGTTCCTGTCTTGTTGTTTCATGGAGTTGGTTTGCACACATCTCAGGAGGGATTTTGGCCAGAAACTCTCTAAAGTCTTTAGGCTTCTTGGGAACTTTTCTATAGGACTTTATTCTGTCTCTCTCCATTAAAATGAATTATATCAGTGCATATCAGTACACTGCACTCCATATTTTCTGCACTGTGCAGTAAGTGTGCTTGTCCTGGTCAGGTCTATGCTGCAGGCTTACCTTGTATCACATCTGCAGGACGGGCACTGTGCCTTCTGTTATTGGGAGTATGCCCCATCCTGTCCCTCCTTACTGATGCTGCAAGCGTGTTTCTGTTTCTGTTCAGTAGCCTAGAACAGTAGCTCTTTTATCCTATCCTATCTTTATGAAGTATCACAGCTGGTGCCTTACTTGTTAGAGCATTTCCTTAAAGCCAGAATGATCAAAAACGTTCAGTGTTTTAGTTCAAAATTTGAACGATGCAATTCTAAAAGTAACAAACTTCCCATTATCGGTCTGTAGGCACCGTGACATCCTCCTGTGCTGCTAAAGGTTTTTAATTTGGTCTATATCATAACCAGAGCAGAAGAAAGACCAGAAGAGCCGAGAGCTATTAATCTCCTGGGGTGAACTTTCACTGCTGCTCAAAACATCGGTTTTCTTTCTCTCTTTTGCACGCAAACACACAGACGCGCACACACTCACGCGCTCTCAGCTGGGCATGATGGATGTCCCTTCTTCCCTTTGCTTTTCCATCATCACACACAGTGTGTGCAGCAAAGAGGGGAATGGAGCAAACACTACTTACTGATCACATTTTCACCTACCACTTTCCCCACCTTCATCCTTGCTCTCTCCTCCCTCCTCCAGTTGTTTTCCACCTTCCACACCATCATCTATGCTTGATGGGCCCTAACGTACCGATTCACTCCCACCTCAATAAATACACCCAAATTAGTTTTATTGATTGATGCACTCTATTGTGACTCTACACTCGTCAGCAAACAAACAACAATTCCTTCTCTGGATTTATCCTGCTTCTATACTTCTATAACATCTCCATTTCTTTTCAGTCAGTCAGCCATGTCCCTGCACTGACTCATCTCTCCCCCTCTAGTTCTCGCACGTCTTTTACCGCTAGTACACTTTGAAAATGTGTGTCAGTCCTCCATTTATGACGATGAACAAGCATAGTAATAAATGGCATCAAAACAGTATACTTAAAAACCCACTGCTAAAATTTTGCTCACTGCAAGTCTAGAAATACGCAACCATGTTGGGAATCAACAGACAAGATATGATTGTCACTTACAAGGCAGCGATAACTGATCTGAGACCCCTTTGGTGTGTGTGTGTGTGTTTACATTTATTTTGGGAGTGAAATAAGAACTTCTGGATCTTGTTTACCTTCCAGGTAAAGCCTCCCACTAACTCTATTAGGAAATAAAGAAAAAGCGTGCTGTGTATGTCCATATATACTTAAAAAGAGTTCTGCATTCTTCACATTTATTTAAGAAACTTTAAGCAAACTGATTTCAAATTAAACCCAACCCTAAACCAAAATTATATAAGACATACACTGAGAAATTTAATCTAACCAAGGACATTAACCAAGACAGAAACCCTATGCATGAACATATTTTACTGTCAGCTAAGAACAGGAAACTGAGGCTACAGCGTACACAGGCTCACCAAAACTGGACAACACAAGATTAGGATAATGATCCCCGATCTGATGAGTCTTAGTTTCTGCTGCTACATTCGGATTGTAAAGTCAGAATTTGGCATAAATAAAATGAAAGCAAGAATCCATCCCGCCTTATATCAACAGTTCAGTCTGGTGGTGATGAAATAGTGCAGGGGAAAGTTCTTGGCATTCGTTGGTCCCTACCCTCTACTAACTTATGAGTATTGTTGGTGACCATATCCATCCCTTTACGACCACAGTGTACTCATCTTCTGATGGCTGCTTCCAGCAGCATAATTCTCCATACCATGCCACTCAAATAATCTCAAACTGGTTTCTTGAAAATGACAGGGAGTTCGCCATACAAAAATGGCTTCCACGGTCACCAGACCAAAAAAGGACCTTTGGGATGTGGTAGCACAAAAGATTCACATCTAACTGTTTGATGCCTTCATGCCAATATGGACCAAAATCGTAGGAATGTTTCCAGCTCCAACCCTTAGTGGCAAGGTGTACCTAATAAACTGTTCAGCATATGTTTCAATAGGTATACAGCTAGAGCAGAAACTATATCCTTGTATGATGATATAGTCTAATGATGAATTATTACATTAGCATAAACTAAAATTTGCCCAAAAGGTTGGAAACGAAACAAAACACTGCACACTTTCAAAAATGCATATTACAGACACAGCTGTATGCACCAGACCAGAGCTCTGGCATTACCGCCTGGTCTGATTCTTTGCATTTGAATCTCAATTCTCAACTGCTGTACCTCAAAGACAGTGAGGGCAAAGGGATGGCCCAGGTGGTGATGCGAGGAGAGCAGCACTTTGCGGTTGTCACCATTGAAATCCACGCTGGACAGCAGGTGCAGCTTGGAGTCCACCCAGTAAAGTCGTCTGTTGGACAAGTCTGAGAACATACAGGGAAGGGGGAGAGCGAGAGAGAACAAAATCAAGAGGGGGTAGGGGAGAAGGTGAATGGAGAGAGAGAGAGGTCACTCAGAGTGAAACGGCCCAGGGTGAGGGGTATATGGATGTAATGGCCCAGTAGCTACACAATCAATCTTCTTTGACATGACGACCTCAGCCCCGTACTAAGAAAACACAGATGTGATTGTAATATTGCCGCTTGACTTCTTTGCTGGAGAAAATATATATGCCCTTGAACAGATTCATTAGTCTTGCTGGACCTATTTTAAAGACAAACTTTGCTGTTTCGCAAATCTCAAATAACTCCACATTTCAGCCACTGCTATATTATTTATATTAGGCCCAAATCATTGTTGTGTCCTTGCTATGAGCGGCAAAGTGTTGTGGTGTTTACTTTGAAATCGAAACACCACATTGAATTTAAACAGCAAAGGAAATAATCCCTGTATTACTCTTTTTTTCACCAGACTCTAAGATTATGCTTTTAAGAAGAACATTTAAAAAACAGAAAGCAAGAATTTAATTAGTAATTAATAAAGAATTAAGCTTTTGTGTGCAATAAGCAATTCGAAATTGGTAAAACACTGGAAGTATATGAAAAAAAAGCATCCAATAAAAGCACCAAAGTAAACTGAAGGGGGAAGAGAATTAACACGATTCTCTGTCCCCATTCACCTCTCCTGACTCAATCACCTGCACTGTTCGGTGGTCTCTATGAAATCAATGACCAGGGGAACACAATTCACCCTTTCTCCCACAGCCGCCTGGCGCCAAACCTCTCATTCGCCTTATTCCAAAAAATAATTTGTTTTCATACAGATGCGGCGACACCTCAATTCCACAGAGTGTGGCGACTGTGTGCTTCTATTTCTCCTCAGGCAAGGGCAGCTGAGAGGAATTGGCTGGTGCTTCGGAGGGAGTTGAAAGGGATGAGGGGAGGTATCGACAGCACAGAGCGTCTGGCTTATTAATTCGGAGCCTCATACTCACTGGCTTGATTGATGAGAGCCAGACACAAACTGAGGTATATAACAATAAGAGCTACTTGGGTTTCAGCACCCATAGACTATTTTCTTCTCTCAACTTGTGCTGTTTGTCTCTCTCTGGCTTTCCTCCATGTGTTGTTTTTTTTCTTTGTGTTGAATTCACTCGAGACACTTTTTTCTCTCTCTCTCTAAAAGCAATGTCAGCATAATAACCTTTTTTTTTTTTTTTTTTAACAAAACTGCTGTCAGAACTGATTGATTTTTCCTATCTGGGCATCATCTTCTAGCTTTTCATCCTTCTTCTGTGGGCTTTGAATGTTCAAAGCTACATGTTTTTTTCCTTACCTAGAGTTATTCCATTGGGCCATTCAATGTGTTCAGACACCAAAATTTGTCTATCCACTCCATTCATCCCAGCCTTCTCAATTTTGGCCTGACCTCCCCAGTCTGACCAGTACATAAACCTGCGGGAAGATACACAAGTTAGATTAAATTGAAGCAGCAACCTCGGAGGCTGAGAAATCAAGCCAACGTGACCTGCCTGCATTCTCTCTGAGGGCCACCAGATGGTGATAGCTGTGGTTGTAAAAGAGACCTGAAGTCTTACAGAAGGCTACGAGAAATGGCTTTCTGATTTTACTCATTTGTTTTGGGTCATACTGAATAAAATATCAACTGAAATATTTTGTAACCATGTTACAAAATGATATAAAAACCGCACACTTGATGGCTAATAGCTGTCCATCAGAAGTCATTAGCCAATGATTGTGCGGTTTCACACTTGACTTCTTGTCAACTCGGGTTTTTTGCCAACCAAGCTGGTGATGGCAAAAGCTTCAATACAATATGGCACTTCAGAAACCAATGTGTGGCTATCTGTGGCTGAGTGCCTAGCTTTAGAGCAGGGGTGAAAAAAGTTTCTAGCTTGGTATAAAAAGTAATTTTCCACCTTTGTGACATCTTTACATTTCATCCCTTTATAGGGGCTTAAAGTATTAATACTTAAAGTTGTGAATTATTAGTGCTGTGGAGCGTGACGCTTGAATGCAGGCGGTTGTAGCACCAACTCGCGGCAAGGCTTCAACTTCCGCTACTTCAAGTCATTGAACTGGACCTTTTTGTTTCTGCGTTTGTGACCTTTTGAACTTTTAATACAATCATCTAACAAATAATATGGCTTCCTGTGTGCTCTACTTTTGGTGAGTGAAAGCTAGTATTTTATTTGTCTGTTACTTAATAACTAGCAGCTTATCTGTGTGTCTAGCTAGCATTAGCTGATAACTTAACATACAGCTTATCACCCAAATACAGTCCAAAACCAGTGAGAGATGCCATTGTTCATCTTTATATACATGTTGTATCATTAAGGCACGGCCAGTTCAGTGTCAGAAATGAAAGGAGTAACTTTGCTAGGACCAGTGAAGAGAGGTTAATATGCAATGTCAATTGTTCTGAAAAACTCTTAACTGACAAAATCAACTGTACTCCGTCACACGATGTTCCACAGACATCTTCTCTCATTTTCTTTGCAAAATGACTGTATTATTAGTAAGACAGGCATTGAAAACATAAAAGGGAAAGCACTGTGCAAAACAGCAGGTACTGGAAACTTGGACCTTATCTGAATATGTGTGTCCATGATAAAACTGTGAAATTGTGGCTTCATTTGCATGTATTTCATGCTAGTCTAGCTTTGTAGAGCTGTGAAAAGACGTCTTTGGGGAGCTCAAGGCACCCGAGACAAATGGAAAGAGTTAGAAAGGGAAGACAAAGTGTTACATCCCATCTCAAGAAAACTGTTAAAGTGCTTAATCTAACAGATGGGCTCAGTGCTACAAATAGCCTTTACTGACTTTAGGCCAACTTCTACACCCAATCTCTTTCTACTATAACAACACTGGCTTTTACAGACACACACACACAATGACAGTAGGACCTCTTACTCGCCCTCCCTCCTTCCTGCCTTTTTGCTCAACTCCTTTGCAATCTTTTGCTCCTTTGTGCATCTTTTCAAAAATCCCTTTACCCTAAAACTAACCCAACTCACCCTTGGTGCGGATCCACAGCGATGGCTCGTGGCTCGTTCAGCTCGGTGGTTATGAGCATTTTCCTTTTCCTGCCATCTCCCGTAGCGACAGATATGCTCTTATTGCCTGAGTCCGTCCAGTAGATGTTCTTGTGGACCCAGTCGACAGCAAGGCCCTCCGGGGAGTGGAGCGAATCGATGAGCGTCACCTGCTGTGATGAGTCACTGGCCTTGTTGATGTAAGCGCTGGTGGGCGGATGGAAAGGAAATGTATCAGTAAGTAATCTGGAAATTATAAAAGCCTAATCCATCACAGAGGTGCTGGCACGATGGATTTACTACCGTCTGGCTTCCTTTCCTTGGGAGGAATGACTTGATTGTGAGTGGCTTAGATATCTTGTTGGGAACATAGATTCTTCACTCTATTCAGGTGTGAGGGGCACCCAATCCTGACACCTTTATAACAACTTCAGCCTTCACACCAAACACAGCCTCCCAGGGAGAATGAGTCTGTCTTTTTCTATCAGCACCACATGCCTATATCTCCCCTTTAACCGAGTGTCCCTTTCTTGTCTTCAGTTTCTTTGATTTTCCTCCTCCGTCCACTTACTCTGTCAACTCTTCTATCCCCATTCCCCACTGACATTTCCTTTACTGGTGAAAAATGTTAAAACTTAATAGATTACTGCCTCGACAATATATGAATGCAAGAGCAAGATGGAAGAAAAAATGCTTGATAAAAGGTTGGGACAAGCAATGTCCCAAGTTGCACAGTGCCTTCACATTTTAGCAACGCCTACAGGAGTAAGAGGAGACGGGAGGTGCATCTTAACTAAAGAAGAAGGTTGACTGGTAGTCAGAGCTTGGAGATGCTCACTGTTACATTTTGCCAACCCAAATGTCTTCATCTTTACAGTCAGGTGAGTGTGGGATGTTATTGTGTGAGTGTGATAGATAATCTATGGGTTCTCAAGAGTGCCTCAGGGTTTGCAACATGGATCCAACGCCACACTGTTTCACCCTCGAGGGTAAAACGGCTCAAGCATTGTGGACATGAAGGAAACCCATCGTGTTATTGATGCAGCATGCAGCTACTGAACTCTACTGAAAACGCCAGAACAAAAATTACATTTGACACAAATTCAATTTGAAACAATTTTCTTTTGCATTACATTCTGTTCTTTGATACTGAGTAATCGCGAGTTCCACTAAAACATGTTTTCTGTTTAATCTCTTGTTCAATTTCTCCAATATTTAATTTTTTACGAACACAGCGGATATAAAAATTCAACACGTCAGGTTTTCATGATGTATAAAAATGAAGAAAATGAGATCAAGGTAAACGATTTAAGAAAATCATTTCCACCTTTAAAGTTTAACCTGCACAATTCACAGTCACTCTTCAATTCTATTTGGGTGGGGGACAATCACTGAAAAACTTACAATTACCTGGCTGCACAAATGTGCGCAGCCTTAGACTAAAATACTGTTAAATACCTCTTTTGATTTTACTACACCGTTCAGTCTTTTTGGCTAGGAGTTTGCCACAGCACTGCGTCTCTTGATTTGGCAATACTTAACAGTCTTCTTTGCAAAAGTACCACAAATCATCGTCAGGTCACCCAACAGGTTTTGATTTGGATTCAGGTCTAAGTCTTTCCAAAACTTTAATCATCAGGTGAAGACATTCTTTTGTAGAATTGGATGATTTGGGTCATTGTTGTGCTAAAGGGTGAAATTCCTCATCATTTTCATCTAGCAGCTGCTTTAAGTTTTTGTGCCAAATTGGTATCAGTATTGGAACTGCTCATATTTCCGTCCATTTTGAGTAAAACACAATGTATTTTATGGTATATTTTACAGCTTGGACATTCTTGTGTACCCTTCTCCTGACTGATACCTTTAAATCATGAGATCTCTTTAACGCTTTATAAGCTCTTTCTGGACCATGGCTTTTAATTTATGCATGTCACATTAAAAATGGACAAAGTTCTGAAGTCATTTTTCTTGGGGTCATATTTTCTCAACATCACAAATCCAGATATTTTGACAGTGCTATGAAGATGTTTTATATCCACTTTATATTCTTTTACTCACTCTAATTTCACTATGTCCTTAATTTGAGTTAGAAAATCTTCACATAGACTTAGGTTGAACAGGTTGGTGGGCTGAACAGAGGCTTCGGGCACAGTGAAGAATAAGACAGAGACAGATGAGTCCAAGTCCACTGAGCAGATTGCATGTTTAATTGGTTGAACCATTGTTTGCAACAGACATCTCCATCATTGGGAGAAGGTAACAAGTCATCGACCCGTGGCATGCTAATCACTATGAATTAGTCTGGAAAACCACATTATCACATTGAGGGTGAATGAGTAGTGCAGACTTTAATAAGCCTAACTATTTCGTATATCACCTTATCAGGGAACAAAACAAAATAAATAAAAAAAAAAACCACAATTTACTGATAGTAGTCCAACCTAATAAGCTCCGATTTCTAATTTCATCTCTACCTGGGGTTAAGATCTGTCACCAAGGCAACTTGGACAATTTGCTTACATATATTCTACTGTGGCGTTACAGGAGAAAAGAAAACATATGGTAATGTCAAAAAGAGCAGATATTCTAAACAGCAGGAAAACTTGATTCTGATGCTATGCACTTGGGTGCAAGTGCAGAAGATTTTGCTTTGAAAGATTAGAGAAAAGAAAACACCATCAAGGACAACGCCAAGTAGATTAAGCTGTATAACTTCCCTTGCTGTTTGCTACTTAAAGCAACTTTTGATATGTGAGTTTATTTACGGCATCGAAAAATAGACTTCGCTGTGAAAAATGAGTTCATTTGTCCGTTCCCTGTCACAAGCCCTTGACTGTGTTACCAAGTTTGTGTGGGAGAATGTCTGCGTGTGAATGTGTGTGTATGGAGATTAATAATGGCAGCGATTATTGAGGCAGTGAAATTAGTGAGAGCATATGGCTCAGCTGAGATGATAGAAAGCCCCTCCCACAACCTGTCAGCCATCAGGGTGACACAAACACACACACAAATGTATGTGCAAAGCTATGATATGTGCACACACACAGACTCACACAGTGTGTGTGAAGGACAAACAGGTGCGGCTGACTCACTACCAGAAGGTGTGACAGGTTGAAGCACACAAGATGGATGGACAGAGGAGAAAGATAATGAACATGTTGGCTGAAGAATGACAAAAGTGAGTTATCTAACTTTAAGGTCCTGCGTCTATACAGTGGCTTTCATCGTTTTATATGGGCTTCCTCTGCCTTTATAGACAGAATATATACACATAATTTACAGCATTTCAATAATTACACTGAAATATACAATTATAGATCATTTTTCTGTCGATTAAACAGAATGATCCAGCAAAATCTAGTGGGTTAGTGACGCAGTGCGTTTTCAGTTCTGTGTAGCAGTACCTGATAGGGTTAAATAAATAATTTAAAAAATAAATATAACTTGTCATTGTGTGTGCGTGCTGTATGTGTGTGTACCTGTATATTTTCTGATGATACAGATCACACCAGAACATCTTGTTGGTGGACACGTCCACATCCAGGGCCACGGCATTCTTCAGTGTAGGGACCCACTTGTGTGTACTCACTCTTCAGCGGGTGAATACGACGGATTTCATGACGGTTAGTGAACAGCAGGTACGGACTCTTTCCTGTTGGAAAAGGAAAGATGTTTATGTTACCATCAATGAAACCACTGGACAGAGAAGTTATACAGAACAGCTCATCTGCCCTGTAACCCACTGCTGTGACTCTAAATTAGGAACCTACCAAATATGGGCCGTTTGTACTGCTTTTGCTCTTGGTATGTCACAGGGAAATATTTGTTACCCTTGCAAAATACCTGTACGTGAAAGCTGAACTTGTGAATCTGTACTGTTATAGGCATTTGCAGCTAGACTGCTGACTAGAACCGAAAGTATGAGCACATCACTCCAGTCCTGGCCTCTGCATTGGCATCGTGCCTCATTTTAGAATTCAGTTTATGGTTGTTTGATCAAGGCTCTTAATGGGCGGCCCCTAGCTTGTATTACCAGTCTTATTCATTTATATTCACCAATATTTCCCAGGCTCACAGACCCACTGGTGAAGGCCTCTTACTGTACATGTCTCAAGGTCATGCCTCAAGCAAAGAGGTGACAGAGCCTTTGCAGTCGTTGCTCCACAGTTTTCAAATCTACACAATCACACGAAAGCCGAAGTTCTGATAGGACTCTATGCAGTCCTCTGAAAAACTAAGTACTCTTCATGATTCAGTAGCTTGTAGAATCACCTTTGCAATAACTTGAAGCTACTGAAGAACTTTGGTTGACTGTTCACAACGTTGGTTCAGTTCATTGAGTTTTGGCAGGATGATGCATAACTCGGGTGTAGGTCTGGATGACCTTAATTGGACCTTTGCAACACCTTCATTCTTTTCTTTTTCATTCTGTTATAGATTTGCTGCTGTGTTTGACATCATTGTCTTGTAGCATGACTGAATTTGGGTAAAGCTTTAGCTGTCAGTCAGATGGCCTCATATTTGATTCTAAAATACTTTGGTATACAGCATCGTGCTTGACAGTTGGTATGAAGTGTTTGTGTTGATTATGTCGTGTTTGGGTTTTGCCTGGCCTGACCTTAAGAGGAATTTATTGGGACGCCCATTCCTGGGAACATTGTGACATTTTGTTAACACACATACACACAAAATAGGCTGTTCTAGTGTTTCCCTTTGCTATTCTTCACCAGTCTAATAACCTACATACTGTTGTGTACAAAGATACCGTGGGTAGTGCTGAGTGTTTAGCCTTATTCCCAAAAGGGAACATAATGTAAGCC